>NW_017263669.1:0-473283 GCF_001662655.1 Pseudogymnoascus verrucosus
ATTAATGGTGTTTTCATTTTTATACTCGAGTAGTACTCGTAGTACTCGAGTACTACTCGAGTACTACTCTACTCGAGCCCAAAAAACAGTACTCTACTCGAAGATCTCTGAGTAGTACTCTGAGTAGTACTCGGGCAACACTGTTATTAATTTATAGACCCCGGGATTTTATTTGATCAAAGGTTCTACAATACATGTTAACATGCAGTAGAAGTTCTCACATGACAAAGCCTTGATAATATCCGTCATGGTGCACCTTTTAACGTCAGAACTGCAAACTCCAACGCCGAGACCATGGAAATTTAGTTCTGTTTTGGGGTTGTTCAAGAATCTCCTCTTACGTGACTGCCTCACCCAACTCCTATTCCAGAAGTGCAACTACCTTCACAACGATAAATTTCCTTCGACACAACAAACACCCAAAACATCACTCACAGCTCCTTGTTCATGGCTTTTTAATTAGCACCACATAACACACACGACCTTTTGTGTCTCAATCAAGACAAGAAATGCCTTTGCAAATGACAAAAAGCACCATCCAAGGTTCATTGTGGACGCTTTGTTCCGAACTTTGAACTGTGTCAAAACCCCTGAACCACAACAACATGGATTCACCACTTCCACCAACGCTAGTTGAGGACCAGCGACACTTTCTTGACTCTCCAGATGTATTTCAACTATCCTCGCCATTGTTTGACCACAAAAGAAATTCGCTACCCACTCGCCGCCTCATAGATTTTGAACCGCTTGGGGAACCTAACACATCATATCAACATGGTCCAGACTCGCCGGGTTGGAGACAGGAACAACGTCGTCATTCCCTGCATGCCTCTCAATCATCTCCGGCGTTGCTTGATCATAGAAGATATTTGCTGCCCGCTCGCCGCCTCATCGATTTTGAACCGCTCAGGGAACCTAATACAGCATATCAACATGGCCGAGACTCGCCGGATTGGGGACAGGAACAACCTCCTGATTACCTATATGCGTCTCAATCATCCCCGGCTTTGCTTGATCATAGAAGATATTTGCTACCCGTCCGCCGTCTTATTGATTTCGAACCGCTTAGGCAACCCAACACTGGATATCAGCACGGCCGAGACTCGCCGCCTTGGGGTCAGCCACTACCTCTTCATCATCCCATACGTGCGTCTCAATCCTCTCCGGCATTGCGTGATCATAGCATATATTTGCTACCCGTTCGCCGTCTTATCGATTTCGAACCACTTTGGCAAGCCAACACTGTATATGAACATGGCCGAGACTCGCCGGTTTGGGGACAACTTCTCGATCACTCGGAAGCACAAGAGCTGCTATCATTTCAATATCAGGACGACACTTTCCTAACAGCTCGCCGCCTTTACGATATTGAGCTAGTCAGTCAACCTAGCGTATCATCTCTATCTGATCGAAGCTGGCCAGATTGGGGGAAAGAGCCATTTTTTCAATTGCCAGATGCAACAGGAGTGGTTCCGCGAGAATGGTATGCGCCGGAATTTCAGATTGTCTACTCCAATGGGTGGATTAATGCGATACCCGTTCGCCCGTTGGGCTATGACTGGACCATGCTACCTGTCCAGCCCTCTCAATATGACAGAGACTCCCTAGTCAGCGAAGATTCTGAACCCCTACCCATTAATGGACTTGGTTCATTAAAAGATCCTCAAAAGTACAAATGGCTAAGGGCCCATCACAGATCGATGTCAATTGAGCGTGCTTGTAAGGCCTGGGAATATGAGTTAAGAAACGGTGACCCGAACTCAGATCCAATCGATGCCGACACCAAGAGCCTCTTTGGCTCACTCGAAAGATTGGAAACGAGCTTCGTGGAGAATCAGCCAGGGATAGACGCACCACAAGAATCGTTTGTTAAACAGCCACCTAAACGGTACAAAATCAGTGAGATGCCTCAAGACGATCTGCAATCGAAAACATCGGAAAAAGCCGACAAAGAGGAGTTGCCTTTCTGGCTTGGACCTAGGTTGGGTATTCGTTTGCCGCCGGGCATGGTAAACCTGGCCGCGCCGCACATCCCGCATTATCTAGTGCGTACACTCGAAGATCCGCTCAGGTTTCTCCCTTCAAAGCTTCGGTTCAAGAGGAATTTCCCATTCAAAAATGTCATTCCAAAGAAAGGTCAAATCGGCCTCCATCCAGCTTTCCGTACCGCCGCACCAGAAATCATTCTCCAGGCAGAAAGGGATCTCGAACTTGCCAAAGAACGTCAGTTCCAAACTCCGGAGGAAGCATGGAGGTCTCCTATTATAGGTGAATTCGACGGCGATACTGGGAGAGAGCCCCTGTGGGAATATCCACGGACCACAGCTTCTGATGGTGGAAGTCTCACCAGCGAGCTCGACGCTCTTGACCAGTTTATGTGGGGGGAATATCCGTTCACCTCAGTTTCCCAGCGTGGAAGTCTCACCGACGACGAGCTTCAAGGTTTGGACCAGTTGATACCGGAAACCCACAGTCGCAGTGCCGATGAAGGGAGCTTCATCTCAGTGTTCTTCGACCAGGCAGAGGCATTGGCCGATGTAGAAGAAGTCACAATGTTGTCCGACGGAACTGAGGCATTCCCAGCTGTAGACGAAGCCATAATGTTTTCGAACGAATTCATGGAATCTCCAGACACAGGCCCCATCACAATGTTCCCTGGCCGAGACATCGAACTCGACCAAGGCCCAATATCTTCGGATCATGTCATGCAATCCCCTATGGTAGGACCTGTCTCGATGGAATCTCCCATTGGAAACCAAGCCGCAACGGTTGAGCATGAAGGCTCGGAGAGTTCAATTGAAGGCCAGGAGTCAGGTTACTACTTTGGCCAAGGCATGGAATACATCACTGGGGAAATATCTTTGCCGGCTGATCCCAATGCGGCCCCATCATACCCTCCTCCATCGCATAAAAATACCTACCCAGAATCGCCGTCGCTCTCGAAGAGACATCTCCGCAAAGGCACAGAATCTCCCATTGAGGACGAAGACTCAGTATTTTCAGTCCTTGAAATGGCATATCGCAAACCAAACTGTGCTCCAATAGTTTCTGACCAAGACACGGAACATCAGATTGAAGGCCAAGACCAAGAGGAAACGTCCTCTGGCGAAAGCATCGAATCATCATTCGTATTGCATGAGGATCTCCCTATCATCAGGTGGTTATACGGCTACTGGGATGAGGACTCAGAGCCAGAGGGCCAGCCCTCCTCATTGAAGCAAGTTGATAAGGACAGAGACCGCTTTAAGCGCAATAGTGCAGACTTTGCCCGTCTTCCACCTATTGATTTTACCAAACCCTACAACGACTTCTGCAAAACCCAATTTGGTTCACTGCTAACCGGCGGTGGCTTGCAAGATTACAAACTTGCCGACGAAAAGAAGGTTGAGAAAAGGACGGAAGTAGCTGATGATCCGCTAGAGACAACCGAGGTTTATTGGCCCCAAGAACACGAGGCGCACATGCGAGAACTCTTCGCAGAGATTGAGCTGGAGGGTGCCACACGGATCTTGACAACTTGGCAAGAAGTGTATGTAGAGCGAGGGGAAGAGGGGGAAACCAAAGAGGAAGGAGCCCAAGAGAAGCAAACTGAGACCGCTTTGGAAGACAGCAAGGAAAACAAAACGCAAGAGCTGGCTGTTCTACTAGAACAAAAGTATTCACAGGTGAAGAGCTGGTTTGGAGGATTCACCACCAGGGAGGGAAATAAAAAGGAGCGAAGAAAATCCCAGGCCGCTGAGCCGGAGCCGAAAGGTAAACTAATGGGCTGGATTGGAGGATTAACTAGCGCAAGGGAGAAACCAACCCTTGAATCATTCGGAGACAGTTCCGGATCTGTACCCCCAGGACCCGCTGATCAATTGGTGCGAAAGAATTCCAAGAGGGTATCCTGGCTTGGAGGATCGCCTGCGAAGAAGCAAAAGCAAACCGAGGAAGTATTCGGGGATAGCCAGGAGAAGATAGAGACAGAGCTTATCCATCCATTGGAGAGAAAGGGATCGAAACGGAGGAGTTGGTTTGCAGGCCATTCTACTAAAAAGCAGGAGCAAACCGAGGAAGTGCTTGGGGACAGCCAGGAAAAGACAGATCCAGGGGTTGCTCAACCATTGGAGCGAAAGCGTTCAAAGCGGGCAAGCTGGTTTGGAGGACATCCTGCTGAGAAAGAGGTACGAACTTCGGAAGATAGCTATGAAATGTTAATCCAAGAGGAAGTTCATCCATTGGAGCGGAAGGGATCGAAACGGAGGAGTTGGTTGCCAGGACATATCGCTGAGAAGGAAGAACAAACTAAACCAGATTCAGAAGACAGCAAGTTAACTCCAGCGTCTGTACATCCACTGGAGCGAAAGGGCTCGAAGCGAAGGAGTTGGCTTCCAGGACATTCCGCCGAGATGGAGCTACAAACTTCAGAGGATAGCCACGGAAAGACAGCCCAGGGGAATGTTCAACCACTAGAGCGAAAGGGTTCGAAGCAGAGGAGTTGGCTTCCAAGACATCCCCCTGAGAGGGAGGTACAGACTTCAGATGATAGCCACGGAAAGATAATCCAGGAGAATGTTCAACCACTTGAGCGAAAGGCTTCAAAGCGGAGGAGTTGGTTTCTTGGACATAATATTGAAAAGGAAGACCAAACCCAACGCCGTTCGGAAGACAGCTATGGAAAGTCTACCCAAGCATCTGCCAATCCACTGGAACGGAAGGCTTCAAAGCGAAGGAGCTGGTTCCCAGGACATCCCTCCCGGAAGGAAGGTCAAATCAAAGGAGATTCAGGAGAAAGCTGTGGAATGTCAACCCAAGCGTCTCTCAATCTGCTGGAACGGAAGGCCTCCAAGCGAAGGAGTTGGTTTCCAAGGAGTTCCACCGAGAAGGAGGTACGAAGTTCAGAAGACAGCCATGGGAAGTCAACTCAAGGCTCTGGTAACCCACTGGAGCGGAAGGCTTCGAAACGGAGGAGCTGGTTTGGAATGGTACCCCCGGAGAACGAGGAGCCAACCGAAGATGCTTTGGAAGGCAACGATGAAAACTTACCTCAGGGACCTGTTACTCCATTAGAGCGAAAACGCTCAAAACGAAGGAGTTGGTTTGGAATAACACCTGCTAAGAAGACCGAACAAACCCAAGAAGACTTCGACGGCAGTAAGGAAGAGATAACCCAGGGAACAGCGGAACCATCAGAGCAAATTCTAGCGAAGCGGGCGAGCTGGCTGGGAGGATTGAATACACAGAAAGAGAAACAAACTAAGAAAGTCCCAGATGACAGTCAGGACAAGATAACTCAGGGACCAGCAGATCATCCAGAGCGAAAGCATAGGAAGAGGGCGAGCTTGTTTGGATTACCCAGCGAGAAAGAGAAGACCGAGCAGGAAAATCAAGAGGAGCGGAAACGGAAGCGGAGCACCTGGTTTGTTTAAGTAGTTCTGAGGTTGAGAGAAGGGTTGTAAATGGAAGAAAAACAGGAAGATAAATATGTCAATGATGGCAGTGTAAAATTTGAGACTTGTCACAAGAAAAAAGCAGGCAAAGATGTAAGACGAAACTCAGATAGTGGAGTTGTCTTTCTATGAATGAAAAATATTTATCATAAATCGTAAACCCCAGAATCTACGTCTAGTAGAAACCCCGAGTATATATGTGATGATGTAGTTATCAATATTTGGCCGCAGCCTAAATAGGGTGAACCCCCTGTCCCCATGAGATATGCCCAAGGGTATCCGGCAACCAATGTTGTAGTGCCCATTTTTATAGTTGAAAATTAGGTGCACACCGAGTCCTGCACACGTCCCTCTTGTGCGTGTTGAACCAAATGCCGCAAAACCCACAGAACAGAACAGAACAGTAAGGAAATGAAATAAACGCCCCCGCAACCCCATGAACCAGTTGTAAAGCAAACATGGTATGACAAAAGTAATTGAAAACAAGAAGCCAGCCTCAGGAGGCCGCATTCAGGGGGCAAATTGCGCCCAATCTACCGCATCTGTGGCATCGTATCCCATCATTCCCGTATCGGGGAAGGTCATCGCAGTGTTCGCTAGGTGAACGTTGGTATTGAAATCTATCAATGGAGCAGCATAAGAGCCCGTAGCGCCGAACTGGTAGTTATTCGCAGACATATCTACCACAGGCATATCCGTGAATAGTGGTGGCGGAGGCATGTGTGAAGCATCAAACGCAGAGATCTTGGGCGTGGAGTGGAAGCTGCCAAGAGGCTCAAGCAGCAATGCTGCTGAAGGTGCATTCTCCACAAGTGCAGCGACGTGTGGTTCAAATCCCCAATCTCCGACCCAATCCTTCATCGTCGCTCGACACTTGAAGTGTGACGCAAGGTGCTCCGCGCGCCCAGACCATGTAGTGAAAGTAGCACTGCAGAAGCCGCAGCGAGACCTAACGTTGCCCACTTCCGACTTCCAGGCTTCCATTCGTGCGTTGATCTTGCACTCGTGGGTAAGCCGGAGATGCTGTTGGAAGTGATCTTTACGATAGAACGTGCGCTCTGACGGTTCCTTCATCTGGCACGCCGAGAAGTTGTGTGTCTCTAAGTGCTGCTTGGTTGGGTTTGGAAGATCGCAGAATGCGCACAGTGGGCTGATCGCGGAATCAATGATTCCGCCCGAGAGACAACAGACCCAAGTCTCCAGGCTCAAATGCTGGGACTTTTCATGGCGCTGCCAGTCGTGTTTGGTCGCGAATGTGGAGTCTGGACAAAACGTGCATTGGAATGGGCGGGCCTTTGCCTTGGCAGTAGGCTTTGGCGGCTTGCTTGGGTTGACCCTACGGCGACGACGGTCTCCGGCACTGATGTGGCTGTACGGGAGCTTGAGCGACGAGTATGAGAAGGACGTCTGATCCGAAAGGGACGAGCCCCCCAGGGTGCTAGTCAATCCAGTCTCATAACTAGCCATTGACTGGGCAAAGTAAGAGTCATTGTGAGAAAAGGTTGTGATCGAACGCGCAGCGTCGTAGTTATTAGGCTTCGAACTGGCCTGCTCGGGGCCAAAGAGAGCCGAAGGATAGTAGTCAAACTCTTCGTCAATAGGATCGAACAGCTTCAGCTGATTGTCCTCACAAACGGCCAAAATGACGGGTGGAGAAACGGCTTCGAGTTCGATAGGAGTGACCTTCCATCGATCAAGGGGGTTCATTTCTCCGAACGAGCGCTGTTTGGTAGGTGCACCAGCTGCCTGCTTCTGGTTGGCACGAGCCCGATTCTTCCTGCGCGTGTTGGCCAGCCACAGCGATATCTGCGAGCGTTTCAGCCCGCTCATGGTGACGAGTTCATCCTTCTCCTCGCTCGTAGGATAAGGGTTCTCTCGGTGCTCATGATACCAAGTCCTGAGAATGCTACGGGCCTCTTTCGAGAACCGACATCCTCCAGAACCAATGCGGCCACTGGGGCACTGCTCCGCGTTCTCCTCTTCGCCACAGTTGTCACCGGAAGTGGCAGATGGGGTAGATGAGTGATCGGATGAACCCTGAATCATGTTAGACGCAACGGACCAATTGATACTCGAGACCTATTCTCACCTGGGCAACCCAGCGGGATGCGTTGCGGCACAAATCAAGTTCGCTGCCCCTGTTGGAAGAGATGCTAAGACCGCGGTTCTCAATTTCACACGATTCTAGCTCATCATCCTCAGGCCAATTAATGTCATCAAATAGATAATCGTCCATGCGGTGGTTAGCACGAGGCTTCGACGATGGCGGTGGCTCTGTGGATTCAGGCTTCGCAGCGCTTCGTCGTTGTTGGAAAATGGTCATCCTGGCGGTTTCCTGAAAGGCCTTTCCGTGAGATAACTTTGATCCACGGATTTCAGGATTCAAGAAACATGGAAAGAGGAAGAAAGGAAAGTCATCGATAGAGCGGGAAGTAAAGAATGGTAGTCATCCACATGCAGCCTCGCTGCTTACATAAGCTAATGGCGGGGATATACGACCCCGATCAGGACAAGCTCCACGCCTTCCCATTTACACATCACGTGCTGACTACTGATTGTGACAATTCTGACAATCTATCGGTGAGAAGATACGCCGAGCATCGGAGGTTTCGTCGGGCTCCTTGGCAGAATGCTTGATGAACATCATTTCGATTCTAATATCAAAATTATACTCCGTATATTATACTGAGATATCTAAATTTAAAGGGCATGATATTTAATCCCAATTTTAGTATCTACAAGTAAAGAGGCAAAATAAATTGGATGCATGGCACTCCCCATATCCCCGCTCAAACTCGACACGCCTAATTGAGAAGAAGAGACAGCTTCCAAGGGCACACAAACATCAAAACTGATATCCCCCCGGATGTTTCCAAACTTCCACGCGCAGAAGGTATCTGGAATACAGAAACGTGTTTGCACGGCACCCTACATCATTACACACAAACGTGGAAAACCAGCTAGGAAAGACCTGGCAATCAGTGCTACTCCTACCTGCCAAGGATGATAATCCATGACCACACGCACCGCCAAACTAGTAAAGATCCCTGGCTCCTCGATCGATCATCGATCAATGTGTGTGTATGCGTCTGTCTATTTCCTATATCTTAAATACACATTCCTTTCCACAAATATCCAAAGATAGATCCAGATACTGCTTGCTGGCCTCACCGCTCCTGAGTGAACATGCATGTTCATCCCAATCCCCTCACCGGCGCCCGCCGGCTACCGCTCATATCTCAATCCAGGTCACTGGCACGGCATATCGATCTAGCGTCTATCAACCCACGGGCCCTTGCAGCTTGAGCCGTCTCTGAAACTTCAGAAGCTGTTGGAAGAGATAGCCAGTTGTAGGACGATATGCCCTAGACAATGTTATCTAGCACCAGTACCATAAACCCCCGCATCTGGAAACCAGCCACTGACTCCCCTCCTATATATAACTGCCGAGTCCCCCAACACAACTCAAAACCACGGCTCACAGCATCAAGATCGACGCCCGCATCTCAAAACAACATCGGCCGAGCAAAGCCGTACATCGCCACCGTACCTGACAGAAAGCTGCCGTGTCAGTCTTCCGCTTCTGGACTCAAGAGCTTAATCCCCCCTTGAACAAGTCTGTCTCACACGGCCAATATGTCAGGACCTGCAGCACTCTGCATCCAGGAGCGGCTCTTCAAATGCCCTTCCCGCCACGGCGGGTCGCCAATCTGTCATAACAGGGGACGGCATTTATCTGCCCCAGCCCAGCTGAATCGCCCACCTCGGTAAGATGCATATCGAGGGCCCGCTCTCACATCACGAGATATAACCCGCGCGACAGACTTGCGATATCGATCGACAACACCAATCTGTCATAGACGTTGGATCTGCGCCTCCTCTCTCTCTTACAAGGTATCCCAAGGCTTCGAGCAACGCTACAGAGGACAAGGATCGTTTCACCGTCGTAGCACGACCACACACCCCTACCCACCACGCGCTCGCTCGTGCATCCCACCAGTACAGCAGCCGCCCGCCCCTTGTCCACGACATCGATCTGCCGCACACAATTACACACCACATCCCATCCACCATGGGTCCAAGTCGCAGCACATTGTGCGACCACCCCCTCCTAATGCTGCTTGCCTCCAGAGAGAGTTCTAGAACCACACACACCGCACTTTCAACCGCGCGCACGAGGCCCACCTGCGATCGGAAGGAACGCTGTTAAGGGTAAGAAGGCTATGCATGGCAAGTCATACGTCAATGGGCTCCCTCACCCATCCCCCAAGGTTGTAGAAACGGTCTGGCTGGCCTGGTCCCCAACAACGTCCGTACGACCCCCCTAGATACAGCATCTCGATCCATACCCCCCCGGAAGGGGAAGAGGTCTCAGATCTCGATCCCTCACAAATCCCCCCATCCCACCACCCGCATCATCTCAACCTATCCTGTACGAGCTCGCGTCGTAGTTGCATCGTTACACCGCATCAGCCACCAGCCAGTCTGCGGGGAAGCGAACTCCGGTGGGCGGACGACGTACATACGTCACGGGTACTATCCTGGCTGGTTGGGGTTTGCGGTAGACGCAGGACAGGGTCTCGAATTCGATTTTTTTCCCCCTAACTGTTGCGTTGTTTTTGCTGTTATCGTGGTGGCGAAAAATCAAGGGGAAAAAAACGTTGAGAGTGGTTGAGGTGGGGGGGAGAGGGGGGGGCGGGCCCGGTACTGGGGGCGTGTTAGGAAGGTGGACGGCGGGACGGGAGGGTCGCAGGGCTGGGCAGCAGCAGAGTAATGCAAAGCAAGCAAGCAAGACAATGGAGACCCTGGATTGATGTTGATTGAACCTGTGAATTTTCGGTTGACTTGACTTGACCTGAGATGAACAAGACAGAAATCTAAAAAGCGCCGTGGGGACGTCTAATTCTTGTAAGGAAAACAGTGTGTGTGTGCGGAGAACGAACTGCAGGAAGGGTGGTGGTTTGAACAATGCTGGAACGACTGGCACCAAACAATGCATCAGACCTCCCTCGCAACCCATCCTATCATTCTACGCCCACACAGAAAAAGAGAAACACAACAAAGAAATCCCAAACCCCCATATTCCCATCCCATTCCCATTCCCATCCGTTATCCCTCCCACCCCAGTCTATGCCATTGACGCCCATCCCATGACCCGAAAACAAAGAAACCCCTCCCACCTTCCCAGAAAAATCCGAACAACAATGCCCCCCCCCACCACCGAAACATGAAAAGAGAAAGCCCAAGCCCAAAACTTCAAAACTTTTTTTTTGCGGAGACCCCGGAGAAAGCGCTGAAGGAGGATGGGGGTGATGAACCGTCTAGTGCTGACAATTGAGCGAAACAAGTAGATTCGTGGCGTCGTGGTGCTGAAACAGAGGCGCGAGGACGGTTGCGCACAGACGATCTGGGCGGCAGCGGAGTTCTGGAAAACTGGTCAGTGGGTGTGCCGGATATGATACGCGGTAGGGAAGGGGGGCGGGTGAGACGTACGCTCGCTCATCTAGCAGAGGTTGGTGCAGGCGCGGCAGGTCTTGAACTTGCAGTACTTGCATTCGAAGATGAACCAGTGAGGCCCGGAGTGGCACATGTTGCACATCCATTGGATGAGCGAACTCTCGGACTTGATGATCTGGAAGGAGTGGACGCAGCGTGTTGGTACAGCCATTGCAGCGATTGTTGTTGTCTTTGGTTGGTGTTAGTGTTGAGTTTGTTTGTGTGTGGAAGTGAGAGTGAGAGTTGATAACCTCAAAAGGTTATAAGTTAGGATTGGGATTGAAAAATACCTTGATTGATGAGAGCGAGTTGGATGATGTGTGATACAATCTTTACAAGAGACTGGTGATAAGATCGAGGTGTTATTTAAGGAGCGTCGGGCGAAGGTGGAAGTTGAAAGTTTTGTGGGTGGTAGCAAGCGTGGGTCTGAGGAGGACTGATGAAGAAGGAAGAGCAGCGTCTAGGCGTGAGAGAGACAGAATATCCGAAACGGCGGCTAAGTTGGAAGAGAGAAGGCCGGACAAAAGTTGACTTGAGAGAGAAAAGTGCCGGTAATTAAATAAAGAAGTTCGGGTATGGTGCGAAGATTCCAGTCAAACAAAGCCTAATCAAACAACGTTGATCCACAGAGCGTTTGCTTGGTCTTGTGGTCTCGGGCAATGAGCGACTGGGACCGGCCGTCACAATAGAATTATAATGACAACAAAGATCGAGCGAGCACAAGGACTTTTCTCAAAAAGACCCTCGTCCGACAATTTCCTTTCCTGGGCAACGAGAGAAAGACGGTGTGGTTGTAATAAAAAAACTGTAGCAATATATCACAGGCTAAGTCCCAATGGCGAGGCCAGGCGGCGGTTATAAAGTATCAGCGAAGAAAAGAATTTGCGGCTTTAAGACCGGATATGCGCCCTCAGATGCTTGGTATGGCGAGGGTAATGAATTTCTTTATTTTTTTGAAACGGTGTTGCAGGCCATAAAATAAAACAAAAATAAAACAGCGTGGCCGAGGTATGAGGGTGACCTGTGTGGAATGTGAAATGAAATATCAAGCCGCTTTTTCTTGTATCACAGTACACGGCCCGAGATGCGGATTTGCATGTGGCTGCAGTGGGTAAACGTGACGGGTGCAAGCTTCAGGCAGGAGGACAAGGGAAAATGAGGAATAGAATGGGGTGAGAAATGTAATAGTAGAATTTGGGGAGGAATAGTAGAATAAATATATACCCTACTTTGACTTGGGGAGCGGAAAGCGGGACGGTGTAAGGTGTGTGGTGTGAGTGGAAGTGTGGTGTATGGTGTATGAGAGAGATAGAGGGTGACGAGGGAAAGCAGCAGGGGGAGTAAAAAAAAAACGGATGAGAAGGCCGGTGGATGCAGTTTAACAGGATTAGATGGCATCATGGGCCATAACAATCCAGGTAACAGGGTAATTGCAGTGACGAGGAAAGGGCCGTGTGGCCAGTACTAAGCAAAGGAGTAGCATGGACAGTAGCATGGACATTAGTGTACCAGAGAAGGGGAGAAAGAAGCATTTCGGAGCATGCCTTTTTTTTTTCTGTCGTGGAGTAAATTAATCCTAGAAGAGAGATAGACAAGGGAAAACCAAGAGTTGACGGCAGATGAGAGACGAGAAATAACTAAGTACGAGTGGAGAGTGGGGGAGGGGCAGGGGGGAGAAGGGAGCGGCGGGCAAAGAGAGGGAAGGATGGACAGGATTGACAGGATAGACAGGAAATTTAGACAGGGAAGGCTTTACCGAGCAGTATGAGAATGAGATTCGAGTCAGAAGTATGGTATTGGGGGGGGAGGGGTGGTGGGTTGGTGGGTGGAGGATGGATGGAGAGATAGTAGCAAGTAGTAGGAGGTAGGGTATAGTAGAGGAGTAGGGGCGGAAGGGGGGGGGTGGGTTCGAGTATCGTACGTAGAGTAAGGTAGAGTGGGGTAGAGTAGAAGTAAGTAGTAGAGTAGAGTAGAGTAAGTAAGTACAGTAGCAGGAGAGACAGGGGGAGCAAGTAAGTAGTAGGAGGCAGGGGGAGAGTAGAGTAGAGTAGGTTAGGGTAGATTAGGGTAGATTAGGGTAGGTTAGGGTAGATCAGGGTATAGAGTAGTAGGATCGATGATGGGTGGGTATGTGTGGGTATATGGTGAGTCGATGGTGGGAAGACGGTGCGATGAGGGTGCGATGAGGGTGCGATGAGGGTGCGATGAGAGTGGGGTAGTAGTAGGTAGTAGTAGTATGTAGTAAGTTAGTAGTAAGTATTAAATAATTAGTAAGTAAGGAGTAAGTAGTATGTGGGTGGTGGCGTAGCATAGTAATGGAGTTAGGAAGGTATGAAGAGTATGAAATGTTTGAAGGGTATGAAGATAGTACAGTAAAGGCAGGTAGGTATGTTCGAAGTATGCGCCAGGATGGTTGAAAGTACATGTTAATTCAGTTGGGATTCCATATATTCCGGATGTATATTTGTGTACATGTGTCATTTTAGAAGCATTTTTGTCACTGGACAGAAAGAAAATATGGGGTGGAAGGCGACGACGACCCCACACAAGCGAGAGAGTGCGACCTTGCAGGATGGGAAAGGGGATGGATGGGAGGGGCCGCAACTCTTACCTTCCCTGTATTGTACATTACACATTTCATACATAAACAGGCCTGTATAACGGTATTGCAGGCCTGCTGCATTGTACAATATTGTATACACTTTGTACTCTACCAGCTATATACTCTCCGTACACAGCATCACAGCATCAGTATCTACGAGTACAGACAAGCAGAAGTACAATATGCCTGTGTATGCCTGTGCTCTCCCTGCCCTGCCCTGCAGTGTCTTGATCTCCCTCATTAAACCCTGCATATATCATACCTTACACAGGTAACACATACAAAGCCGTTGCCAACACCCGCCCTGTCTGCGCGCCACCACCCTCTAGGAAGAAGAAGAAGAAGAAAAAATAATAAATATACTCCCCCTGCACACAAGATGACTATACTATCCGAACTCTCTGACAGTTACAGTACATGATCGCATGCATCATCTCCAGATCATCCTCCTCCTTTTCAATGTGGACACGGGACGCTGGAATCATAGCGAAAAGCCACAAATAGATCCATAATCTGCGCCGCCCCGCCGTGTGCCGCCAGTGCGCTGTTACCGGCCGCGCGATTCCACAGTAATCCTTCTTACTTCTAACGGGGAAGGACGCACATGCAGGGAACAGGCATCAGGGCATTTGTGGTCGGCAGAAGCAGAAGGGAGGGCGAGTAGAGATGAGATGAGATGTGATATGAGATGAATGAGCCACATGAGGCTGAAGGCGCGGGACATTAGGCGGCGTTTCCGTGTAAACAATCTCAGCACATCAATACTCTATTATGGTATATGGCGACTCATCCGGTTTGATGACGACGGTGGTCCTGCGACGGAGATGACGCTGGATGGGCTATGAGACGGCGCGGCGGTGCTAGGTCCGCAATTGCGGCCAGGGAGAGAAAGAAGCTGAGCTCATTCTCTCTGCACACACCTACTCCTCTTCCATAACCGTTCTATCCTCGGGCTCTACACAGCACAAGACTCACACCCTCAAAACCCCACCTTTTCGGCGAGACTTTTCGCCTCAACTTCTCCACCTCTCGCTGCTACGCCGGAGACTCAACAACGTCCGTGGGTCCGGCTACCGAGGTGCCGGTCTGTATGCCTGCAAGTGTAATAGCAACACGTGGCGGATGGGACTCGCAACGGCGAAGAAAGATGGAGATGGGGAAGGGAAGGAAGGAGAAGGCTTGCCGCGAGGGATGCTTGAGTCGTATCAGTGCCGTGGTCTCACCTCCCCGCTCTCACTACTATCGTCGACACCCCGGCGTTTGCCTCGGGTCTGTATGTACAGTACTGTCCTGTACAGCGCAGTACATCCACCACCACCACAGATCTCTGGTCGTGGTCCCCTCGTGGTGAAACGCCTGGTCTCTTTCCTCCCTTGGTGTATGGCTCCCTTCTCTCCACTCACATCCCCGCACCAGCCGATGTCTTATCTGCCCGCGTTTCCCCTTCTGTTCCGGCCTGCATTGGTTAGCTATCATCGCCGATTGGGGTTGGGCCGGCCCGTCAATACCTTCTTCACATATGCTCCCCAGCTCGAGATATTGCCCTCCTTGGCCACATACATACATGGCACACCACCACCAACCACCACCACGAAAAGGTTCAACGGGTTCACATGTCTGTGCTAACATGCGGGCACTTATGCATACGGACACACTTGCGTACGTACATCCTCTCGGCCACATCTTTTCATACCCAATTCCTCCACACCCACCACGCACACAAGCCCCGATTTAAATTCCCGACATCCAGGGGCCGGGGCCTAATCCCTGAGGTGTGCGCATGGCGACGGCCGAGAGAATAATCCCCGTCCGCCCACTCCTCCGGTTTCGGGAGTTGCGAGAATCGACCGAGATGACACGGCCAAAGCTCTCTGCAGATTTTCTCACAAGACAAACGGAGGTGCCATGGACCGCGCCCGAGCTCTGAAAATCCCCTCAACTCGACGGAGTAGAGATAGGCGGCTTCCTGATGCCGAATCTTGGTACAGCGAAATGTCTCGCCCATTGCCAAGCCGCCTAACTTGACCCCAGCTATCCCTAGCACCCCCCAGTTTGCTGCAGCGCGCTCAATCTGGCTTGCCGAACAGGGGTCGGACTACAACCCCCCACTACCACGTTTTCGTCCATCGAGAGCACCGCCGAAGCCGAAGGAGAACGCGGGACGAGACGAGACTTAGCTCAAGATCTATATCAATGCAACGGTCTTGCATCATTAGAAGATTCGCATAATGATCTGAATGTGGTGTGCGTGCTGGATGAATCAGTTCTCCCCGATACGATGAGATGGCGATTTCATTTGCGATCTGCTCGACCAGCGCAACCCTCGTCTGTCCGTCCATCCACCACCCCCCTCCCCATATTCGCGCACACCCTTTTTCACGGCAACTTCCCTCCCTCTGCGAAAAGACTGGTAGACCGCACTTGCAATCTCACCGAAACGCCGGCCCGTTCTCGGCTACACGATGCTCACTACCAGATGGGCGCGTCCGGAGACATGCCGAACGACGAGGGCGACGAGACGGGCAAAACAGAATGCTCATCTGTGCGTAGTTCCGTGATCGACCGGTAAAGGCGCTTTGTACCTATACGATGATCCGTATATGTCTTTCGGACTCCGTGTTGTCTCAACTTAGATCGTCGGGACTATGTATCTTAGGCAAAAAGGGCAGAAGGACGGAAGAGGGGATGCGGAGGGAGAGAGAGAGGGAAAGTAGAGGACAAGGAGGGGGGGAAGCCGTATCATAATGTTCTCTTGAAGCAACGTCCTATCGCATCCTTCCAGGAGACGGATTGGAGTTGGTGGAGAAATTACGCATTATCACTGGCCTGTTAGCATCGCCGAGCGGGATGCTACCGTCGCATCCCGAAGAGTAGCAAGATGTTGGATGTAGGGTTCAGTAGTGATCCCCCAGCACAACGTCTGTACATGGTATTCCGAGATCCGAATTCTATGTACGTTAGCGAGCCCTGGAAGGTGGGCGAGAGTGTGACGTGAAGCGAAGACGTGCAGCGCAAACGAGATTCAAGGCCAGCTGCAGCACTCCATCATCGCTGCTGGACCAGAATCGCAATCTCGATCTCATGCAAACCGCTCCTCCTTCGCCGTAACACCAGCACGCCACAACTTGCTCACTCCCCCCTGACGGGCCCTCTCACCGCGCTGTAGCGATGCTCCTAATCACGGTAGGCCCGCCGTGGCGCACAGACGCCCCACTGCCGACAACGCCACGCATGACGAGGCGGCGCTGAAACGCGTAGGGACGCCTAGAGCAGCGCCGTTGCGTCTTCGGGGACTGGAGTTAGGGCTTGCTGGCGGAGGAGTGAAGGATGAGGGCCGAGACTGACGGCGGTGAGAATGGTCTCACTCTTTGACTTTCTCATCTCGGTTGCGGTGGTGGGATTTGAGTTAACAGGCTTGCTCATCTGCAGTCTCTCATCGATATTCTGGTAAGCTACTCGTAGATGGCTTGCGCACTGGCACGGAGCAATCACCGTAGCCAATCCGATATGTTTACTTGCGCTCAGAAGCCAGACTACGTCTGCACAAACACAGTAAGAAAACAATAGCGCCAACCTGCAAGTGCGGTAGCCGCAAATGGCACACAACAAGTGGATGCGGGATTTCGCAACTAAAGGCGCAACAAGCACCTAGTTGCGAAATACCACATGCAGGAAGCAGATCATCACCTTCCCATTTGTGGCCCACTGGCGCTAGGACAGGAGACTACCGGCGCGCTCTGTTCTCTCCGTCCTGCCTTTTGCCAAATCCACGTTAGCATGACGTCTCTAAATGCCACACCGTTGCTTGACACGCCTGGGATGGGGCTTGATGGGTAGATCATCGTCCCACATGGATAAATCGCAGGATCGCGACCCTAGGAGTATACCTTCTGCTTCCGTCGAATATCAGCAGCACTACTTCGAGTAGCATGCTTTTTGGGTCAGATTCCAAATATTGCCACCGCACCGACCGTAAGAACTTTCTCCACGGCAGAACTCATTATAGCTCGTTTCGTCAGCACTAGATTCTAGCTTATTGTTAGCCTTTCGTTGTTGTTCGGAGACGCGCGGTATTGAAAGCGGCGCCTCGCAATATCTGGAGTTTGATGAGAAAAAGGGGAAGTTTATTCGACGTTCGCGCAATTCCTACTAACCCCCCACGCGATTTCTAAACACTCTAATCAACACATAGGAGAGTTAACAAGGTTAAAACTTAAATAACTGGCCAACTTGCTTCCTGCATGCATGCAAGGACCGCACGCCCGCACGGCGTCTGCTGGGTTTCGTAGAATTTATTTTTCTTCGACGCCCGGTTGTGGGGCGGCAAGGCCTCGGATGTATTTTCCCGCCGCGGGGTCGGGATCAAGGTGCAAGGTGCTATACTATAATAACGCATCTCTCACATATATCGGTGCATCCATGGTTAGCCCAACGGATCTACCTAGCCGATCTCTCTAACCCACGAGAGAAGATGTCTCAGTCTCACCTAAACGTACGTAATACCCACTGACCGACAACGAGCAAGTCGTGAGAGTGAGATATTATCCGCTATTATTATCCGCTAATCCCCTCGTTTCTAAACATCCCAACGGCTTTCATTAACACCTCATATATCTCGCATATATCTCACCCGTTTCAACCATCAAAACACTCCCTGCCTATCACCCACCCACCCACCTATCTAGATCCAGATCCGCACACCCCCCCCTTTCCGGCCAACCCATCCATTTCAAGCACACAGCCAGACCATCATCCATCCGCCTTGGCCCCCACGGTCCCCTCCACGTAATCACATGATGCACTGACCCCCTTTCCAACCACCATCCAAGGTCCAAGCCCCACGAACCAGCGCTCCGGGACAAATCCCGCTCCGCTCCCAGCTTTCCATGTGGTGCACGGCCGCGCTCCACCGCTTCTATTGCTTCTTTACCTTCAGCAGGCCGGCTCCTTCGCCGCTGCGGTAGGTAGGGGGGGAACACAAGGTGGGGCGTTAACATGGGGGAGAAGGGCCGCTGTGGGAAAAGTGTGAGAGAGAAGGAAGGAGAGGGAGGAGGAGGGGACTGTGTAACCGCTTATACGCCCGAGCGTTTGCCAGGAACGGGAGAACGAAGAAGAAGCGCTGGAGTGGAGGCCTGGAGCTGCTTCATCAGGCTAAAGGCGCCCGACTATTGTGGACTATCTTCTTCTAGTCCGCCGCCCTCACTGAACAACCCCCCCCATTTCGTGTTCGTGTCCTCACTAGAGGATGTTTCGTATCGTTTCCGGGTCTTACTATTCTCCCTCAAGACTGCTTGGCACGTGTAGAGCAGTTACCGAGGCTTACCGAGGGGGAGTTGGCTTCAACATTGGCAAGAGGCATTTTCGGGGGAGGGAGCCCCTATAGCGGTGTGAAAATAGTATTGGTATTGTATTTTGTATTGTAGTTCATGCATACCTCGTCGGCCTATGCCATGCAACCCGCTCCCCCTGGAGCTCCGGCTCCCGGCTCTCCCCCCTTCCTCCCCTTTCCCACGCGACTCTCACCGCCCCACGTGGCGGGCACAAATGCCGGAGTGACTTCGCTCCTTAACCATCTTCTCCGGAGCTGTCACTCACTCACTGGTTCTTCTTGTCCACCTTCAGTGCAGCGCCCTGCTTCACGGGGGTTAGTTCAAGTTCCAGCATCGTCGTCGAGACATGGCCCGAGGGTAAAGCTCACCTCAGCAATCAGCCGCCTCCCAACCCCTATCGTCTCTGCCGGACCCCTCTGCCTTGCCCAGAACCGGTCCTCAGCGGTTCCTTGGCCCGTCAGGGTCGAGCGTCTCGCCTCATCTGTATCACGTCAGCTTCAATCCCATGTCTCTAAACTGACTACGGATAAAATGTAGTCAAGCAAGACGTAGGTGTCCTTACCTTCAAGAGTCCTCCTATCAATCTTTTCTCCGGCAGTAAAGCTCTCACCCACAAACCGGTCTGCGTCCGCCTTCCCCAGAGCCTCCTCGAGGTACTTCCTCCTGATGGAAAAGCGCTCGCGACGCAGCTTCTGTTGGCCAGGGGAGTCGATTTTCGATAGCCCGTAGCGCACGGCGAACTGCACGGCGAGGAAGATGTGCTCCGCGAAGAACATGGTGAGAAGCAGAGCCCAGCCAGCGAGCTGGCGGGGGCTCCCATCTGTTCCCATTCCGTCGCCGGAGAAGAGGTACACAAGCGCTGCCGTCGTGAGGCTGCCAAACCAGGCGAGGAAGCCAAGAGAGTCGATCCAAGGTCCGATGGAATCGGCGCGCCATGGGATCGG
Organism: Pseudogymnoascus verrucosus; assembly: GCF_001662655.1. NCBI lineage: Eukaryota > Fungi > Ascomycota > Leotiomycetes > Thelebolales > Thelebolaceae > Pseudogymnoascus > Pseudogymnoascus verrucosus. Next base: position 19,805 of record NW_017263669.1, read on the forward strand.
GCGCTGGGTCTCGATGGTGATTTTGAGCGCGTCAGAGCGCAGCTCGATCCAGTTGTTGATGAGGAAAGAGACTGCAGTGAGTGGCCAGACAACAGAGAAGAGCGAGAGGTAGCCGAACTGCACGATCATCTCGCGGAAGTCGGTGGCGACATCGTACACGCCGAGTTCAGCTTCATTGCGGACACGAGTGAGGAAGTCGTGTTCCTCGGGGAGATCGCTGACGGTGTGGTCTTGTTTGCGCTCGCTCTTCCTGGTGGAGTTGGCTTGGACTTCCTTCACCTTGCGGAATACGCGGCGCTTGACGTATGGCACGATGACTTCGAGCGCGAGATTCACGATCTGTGCGGTGACGGTGAAGTAGATGACCTGCTTCTTGAGCCTGTCTGGGTTGATCTCAAAGCCAGACTTGGGGGCAGTCATCTGCTTTGCATTCTCAGCAAACGGCTTGACAGTTAACTGGAACACATCGAGATATGGCACCAGAACAGATGCGAATGGGACATAGACGAATGCTGTCAGGATAATTGGCAGATACGACGTGATGAAGTTCAAGACGAATATCTTCTGAATCATTGCAGATTCATATGCATCTGTCGTCTCATAGTTCTCAATGTCGGTGAGCCTTGAGGCAAATCCGGTGAGCATAGACGACAGTGCCGGCATGAAGACTGTCAGAATTACCGTTGGTAGGAAGACGAGATATGACTTGAATGGCCCTGCGTAAATTTCCGAGATGAAGATCTCGATGCTGAAACATGTGCAAATCAACGAGCCTAGAACAACGGCCGCGACTATTGCAAATGGAACCTGCAGCGCCTGTCTCGCCAGTCGCTTGAATGGAGAGTAGGTCCTCATCTTCTCCCCAGTAACTGGATCCGTAAATTCCCTCTCATGTCTGAACTCTGGTCGCTTCAACTGTATTTTTCCAATGCCTGTGACGTTCCATTGGAAAGCCAGATCGACCTCTTGCTTTCTCCAGTATTCAACAAAACCAACACACCATAAACAGTTGACGACGGCATATATTGGGGAGTAGTGACCCAGGACGACCCAGGATGTGAAACCAAAGGCAGCGGGAAAGACGAGAAACATGAAATACGATTGCAAGAAGGCAAAATAAAACGCAATCTTCTCGCCGAAACGATCGCGGACGACCGTCAAGTCCTTAATGTCGAGAACGTATTTCGTTGACCATTCTGTAATCCATTTCTTATTGAACTGGTGGTCATGGAGCGCGAAGACGGATTCCACGTTCGCCCACTCTCCCCTCTTGGGTGTAATTCCAGCACCGCCTTCACTGTTGGGTTTGGTGATGAGAAGATATACCAGGCGCAGACGTTCCGCTTCAGTAATAGGCTCTTCAGATATGGCTTTCTGTATATCCTTCTCTGGGGCAGCGGTTCGCACGCCATACAGCCAGTCTTGAACTCTTGCCCTGTATATTTCCGCGTCCAGATGGCGGGGAGAGGAGATTCGAACGAATACCAGGACGGCGCAGTTGTCACCATTGCGGACTTCGGTATCGAGCCCAACACGAGCCAGCGCGTCTACTAGCTTCGAAAATGCAGCTTCGGCCTCGGCCTGGTCTGGTTGATTGTCAGTGTATTGTTGACTTGGATGCAGGTCTGGCTCTTCTCACCCGTAGTCGCAAAGCGGTAGTCAATGACATAGTCGACACTGTTCAGCATCAGCGAAACTCCTGGGGTGTAATCATGGTGAGCGCATACTTGAAAGTCGAGTGAAGTGTAGCCTTCCCGGGTTTGGGCGCTTCGTACAGCGACGGTATTGGCGACGCCATAGATTACTTCAAGTACGCACAGAGGGGACCGCCCGTGGAGAAAGCGTTGGGGAAAAGAGTGTAGGATGCGTAATAGAGGTTGAAAAATAAAGAAGAAGGGCGACGACGACGATATTCGCAAGAAGTTGGCCCCGCTGCTGTGCCTCCAAGTTGGCAGGGCCTGGCACTTCCCAGCTACCCTACAGAGCTGAAGCTGGCTGCTTTTGTGGGTATTCGTGACGTCGTGTCTCGGAGATTTCCCCACCAAACCAATTGATAAGAACGCTAGCGGCCGCCTTGATAGCTACCCCCCCATATTCCCCGAATGCACCCTTGCGGTCCAGATACTCCGATATAACCTCAATTCCTTCAATATCTCCCGTATCACCTAAATAACAGTCTTTTAGCCAAAATTGACTCGTTTGCGCTGGCTTAATATTAGATGCGAGGTTCCCGAAATTGCCGACCAACCCACATACCTACGCAGTTATGAGGCACTATTGAGCCACTTCTGCTGAGCGATTATATATCCTAAAGTCCAGTACTCAACTTCCTACAGTCCATTGGGGTTGTATAGAAGGCGCAAGTATACGCCCAGACATTGCCAATCCACCGCTACAACTCCCGCTTGTGCCGGCCCGGTCGCTCTCTCAATATGACTCTCCCGTGGTCCTTCCGAAAATCGAAATGGGACCCTCCCTCCCTCCTCGAAAGCTTCCTCCAATCCCCCCTAGCAGTCCTCCTCGGCTTCCTACACGCCCTCCTCATCAGCCTGCGCGGCGCGCCCTTCCACCCTCCCAAAAACCGGCCTCCCATCCGCGTCGTCTGCATCAGCGACACGCACTCCCACCAGCTCTCCAACATCCCCGCCGGCGACCTGCTCCTCCACTCTGGCGACCTCACGAACGACGGGACCATTAAGTCCCTCCAAGAATCTCTGGATTGGCTCAACACGCTACCACATAAATACAAAGTCGTCATCGCCGGCAACCACGATAGCTACTTCGACCCGAGCGCGCGCAAGGAGGAGGATATAAACTCAAAGACGCGCTTGGATTGGGGGAGCATCATATACCTCCACAACCGCTCCACGCATCTGCGCTTCAAAGGCGGGCGCAGCTTGAACATTTACGGTTCCCCCGATATCCCCAAATGCGGCGGTAAAGAGCACGCGTACGTCCCCCTCCTCTCCCACATCCAAAAGAAACAACCCCCACTAACCCCCACCCAGATTCCAATACGACCCCACCACCCCCCCCTGGCACACCCGCATCCCCCTCTCCACCGACATCCTCATAACCCACACCCCACCCCACACACACCTCGACCTCCTCCTCGGGTGTCCCTCGCTCCTCTCCGAGATCTGGCGCGTAAAACCGCGCCTCCACGTCTTCGGGCACATCCACTCGGGACATGGACAGGAGTCCGTATTCTGGGACGGGGGGCAAGCGGCGTATGAGAGAATCGTGGCGAGGAGGGGGGGCGTTTGGGGGGATCTGGTGCCGAGTAGGGCGTGGGTGGATGCGTGGGAGGTGGTGTGGTATGGGGTTAAGGGGGTGTTGTGGCAGTGGCTGATGGTGGGAAGGGGGGCGGGGGGTGGGGGGTTGTTGGTTAATGCGGCGTTGACTTATCAGAGTACGAGTGAGATTAGGAATGCGCCGCAGGTGGTGGTGCTGTGATGGGAGATGGGGGGAGGGGGTTGTTGTGGGTTGGCGTTTGGGCGGAGGGGGTTAGCCTCAATAGGGGCGGACTGGCTCGGAGAAGCCTGTAAATAATGAAACATATCCAGGAGAATTATAGGCTGGCAGAATGACAGCCGGAGAAACCAATCCGCAAAAGCTGATGAGGATTATGAAGCTAGGTTAAAATCCCCTATAAATATAAACATTCACATCAAGGACAACTACTCCAGGAGATTCAAACCAGCAGCTCAACAGAAGTTACACAATGTATCGAGGGTGGTAAAAGAGAGATTCATCCATGTTTGTTGTGCGGTCAGTGAGTCGTAAGCTATATAGCTAAAACAATCCTCCTCGTTCGTTTGATGTGCCACACAATGCACACGGTATTCATTCGTCCACGCACCACGACTGTCAAGAAAACCTCACAATACAAACGCCAAACAAAGGTTTCTCCAACAGCCAACCTGACTGTCAGAGATGTGGAACTATAGATGCGCGCCCCGCCACAATATCCGGAAACAACTTCCCACTGCACAGATATATATCGGCATTGTGGCAACAGCCCCGAGAGTATGAATGTGAGAACCCCCCGTGAAGTTCATAGTCCTCTTCCCACGATGCTCCTTTGAACCCCACCAACAAATAGGTATAAGGGCAAAACAGGACAAATAAATTCATGATCCGAACCAATCCAATCATTGTCAGCCATTCCGGTATCAAAGCACACACAAGTCGATCCATCATACAGCGACATAGGTCAGTTTTTACCAAGGCCAGTAGTATCCATCACCGCCTCAGCCGCCAACTTCTGCCTCTTGGAACTCTGCTCATCCTGCAAGCCCTTTCTCAGCTCAGCATAATATGAGCGTGTCCGCTTCCCGATTGGTTGTGATTTCTTCACGACCATGGCAACAACTGATGGATGAGCAATCTTTTTCTTGGTCCTAGCGGATGCCGAGACAATTTTTCGAGGAGCATTTGGCGCTTTCCATGGATCTGTCGCCAGCATGATGGAAACCTTGCAGTTGCAGATTTTGGGCTCTTCTTTCCTCCACTTCTGGATGGCAAGCTTAGCCTGTGCAGATGTCACCAGATCAACAAACACGCATCCAGCCGGCTTATTTTTTTCCTCCATGATCCATACTTCTGGAAAGTCAATTCTCGTCCTGGTAAATACAGTCAATAAAAGATAGTATGGGCGTAACGAAGGCCGCAAATTGATCTTTTCGGATAGCCACTTACACATTGTAGCCCAAAAACAATTTCTCTACTTCTGCCTTGGAGGGAGTAAATGAAAGGCACCCAACGAGTATTCTCCGTCGTTCCCACGTTGCAGCCTGTCGACTTGTATACACATTCGTATCTGGTATCTCTTGGGTGAAAAGATCCAAAGACGCATTCTTATATCCGACGGTTTCTTGTGGTTTATTTGCTTGCGAGGTGTTCATACCACCTACGCCGGGGAAAAAGCCTGAAGGCGTCGGGTTAAATCCCATGTCTTTGCCGAATATAGCTACATCTCCAAACGATGTCATCACAGGCAGTCTCCCAGCAGAGCCTGTAGTTTGAGTTCCAGTAGTATTTGACGCCGCGCCAGTAGAAAAACTGTGGTCCCCGAGTGCAGGCAGGGCGCGAGGTCGACAAAATATCATTGAGTTGCATGAGGCGGAAGATTTTTGGCTGAGGGGCGAAACTTCCTTCCGCTTTCTCCAAAGGTGTATATTGTTTAGGTTTACCTCCTTTTTAGTAGTAATGGTTGATACTGAGTACCTGCTCGGAAAACCAAGTTCAGTTTGAGGAATCCCCTGCTGGGATTTTTCAGCCCTGATGATCGGTACTGACCCATTACTTGCGGGCTTCCATGGCTTGCCAAACTCAACAACAGGCAAACCAACTGGAGTTTGTGGAATTTCCTCCTTGCGAAAGTTGGCGCTATCTGTAGTGATAACATTTGCAGCGGCGAAATTTGCAGTGTTGACTCCTGACATCTCTACATCCGGAGAAGGAGCAAATGATCTGTCAGTCATTTTGAGCTCCGATGATGGGGCTCTTCGACCAAGGACACAAGGTTCCGTCCAAGTGCGACATGATTGTATATCATTCTCATCATCAGAATTGCCAGGTGCCATAGAGTTTGGCACAGGTTCTTCAACGCTGGGCTTGACATCGTTGTTCATTTGGTCCAACACTGAATCCACTGACATTCGTACTTCATCCATGGTTCTCAGAAGCTGGTTATCTAGCTCTGCATCGAGGATTTCCAAAATGTCATGCCTGTCAATGGATAGTTCACATATGCTATTCGCCATGTTTGCTTCCAATTCCTAAGTCATGTCAGCTATACGTCGTCCATGAAATATCAACACAAACCAGAACATAAGCGGAATACTGACAAGTTGTCTGCTTGGGCTATCGATATCAAGTTCGGTGGCACAGTGACCGTTCGCAACACTCAATGCTCGTGGTGTAGCTCCGTGTAAGCTCGACCCAACAGTGCGCTCTATACCACCCCAGGAGCTGCCATCTCCTTTATGGTTTATAGGAGTTGATCGGATTCCAAGAGTTAATTGGCTTCTAGGAGTTGATTGGATTCCTCGAGTTGATTGAATTACAGGAGTTAATTGAACTGCAGGAGTTGATTGGACCCCCACAAAGTTGGCTGTGGGGTGAATACTCGACAACAAATCGCCGGCATGATCTTCTTTGAAAACGACTTTCTGCTCTTTGGATCCCGACCTTACATCTCGTGTCCATTTCTTCTCCATTTTGCGGCTGCCCAACGTGGCCTCTTCGAAGTCAGATTTGGATATGAATTGAAAATCTTCGTCTTCTCTTCTTTGGGTTCTCTCGGACTTTCCATCTGTAGCTGGGTTGGAGTTCTTTGCAGTAGGTCGAGACTGTTGAGCAGAATCTTTGGCGGGCGCGATACGAGCAACTTCTTCGCCAGTATGGATCACTTGGTTAATAAACTTTATCATGGAGCTTTGGAGCATATTATCATAAAGCGCGGAGTCTTTATCAAACACTGTAATGGCATGATCCTCCTCGTCGTATAATTCATCCAGTTTCCTAAACACAGGCTCTTTCCTTCGATCGATGTCATCACGAGACTTGCGGTACTGAACGGTGGCTCGGGTTCTGTTGCCATCACGCACATTAAGTTCATCAATTAAACGACTTCGAATGTCTTCAATCTTGGTGCGCCTTGTTTGGTCCCGAAGCATCCTGGTCAATTGTATTGATGATATGAGCAACTTCAGGAGATCCTGAACATGCAACTGACTCCGATGCACAGCGTTGTTGCGGAGCTGAGTGGCTTCCTGAAGCAAGACCCGTAATGGGGTCTGAACATGCCCATCCAAGGCATCTGCAGGAATCCGTGCAGCCCCAAGGAGGTCTCGCCACTTGGAGATTTCAACCTGGGCCGGAGTTGTCCACTCCCGGACTCTGGGATCAGAGGCAAACCATGTCTTCGCGAAATCAAAGCAGCTCTCTTCCAGCAATCGTTGGACAGTGTTGAGCAGAATGTGCTGTGCTTCATACGGCAGGCATTTCGGGGCACTCAACGAAACCGACCGGCTTCGACGAGGCATCTCGAAAAGAAACGTGGGGGTGGAAAACAATGCGAGAACGTGAACTTGCTGACCTAGAATATTGTTAGTTATGTAGAATCAAGATGAAAAGATGCAGAGATGTAAAGTATACTTGATGGGGGGATGAGTGGGTTATAACACCTTGATGAAGTGCGGATTCGGGAGGCAGAGGCAAGGCGCAAGGCAAACTGGTTGTCCTGGAATATTGTTAGCTGTGCGAAATCAAGGTGAAACTACAGGTGAATTCACTCACCAAAACTTGAACCTCACAGTCCCTTGGCAAATCCGAACTTCCGTATAACAGAAACTCGGAGTCCGTTGACGATGCTGAACTTTCGTAAACCAGAAAACCGGATGTGCGGACGTGAACTGACTCGTCTGAAGGGCTGTCAGTTGTGTAGGCTGGAGGCAACTATGCTCAGTACTATTTGCACTTGAGATAGAAGATATCCCAAGGTAGTTGTACCTTCATAGAATGATAAAGAAAAGGAATAGACTCACAGAAATATGATGTTGTAACGTGAAGTTAAAGAGAGTTCTGACTTTGCCAACGAAGTCAGTTGTGTGTTTCGTGGGGTGTGGTGTGGTGTGGTGGGTGTTGAAGGAAGGAAGGAAGGAAGGAAGGAAGAAAGGAAGGAGGGAAGTAATAGAAGGAGAGAAGGAAGTAAGAGGGATAAAGTAAGTGGAGGAAGGAAGTAAGAGGAAGTAAGAGGAGGAAGTAGCGAGGGGTATTGTTTACTTACAAAATCGTACCAAGTATATGCCCGCCAAACAAACCAAATATAGAGGAAGGAGGAAAGGGAACACAAGCTTGAATAATACTCTAGCTTCTCAACTCGGGTGGTGCGTGATCAGGAAATGGTAGAATATACCGAGACAGCCCAGATTGTGAATCAGAAAACCAGATAATCTCGTGCTTGTGCCTGCCTTGTCTCCGTAAAAAATGATGGGGCAGCTTCCATGCCAGAGACTTCAAGAAAAGGGGGGGGACTCCCAGTCACTGAGTTGAGTTTGAAGTGGGCATAAGAAAAGCATTCATTAAAAAAGCACATATAACAAAGCGGTACAGCGTCCACGTTATAATTGTGGGAGACAAAACATGCAGTATAATCAGCACTTTAAAACCACAAGACCAGATGGGAGTATAGCTGTGTTAAAAGGGCCCATGGTAAAGAACTTCAGGGGAAACATGGTGAGACTAGACCACAAAATGAGAAAAGTAGAAATATGACATTTTGTTTTCAATCTCAAAGCCATAAAAGACCCCACAATATTGCAACTGCAGCTGTCTTGTAAAGCACCGACAGATACCCAAGATCAGAAGATCATAACTCCCTGTAAAATGCACACTCAAGTTCTGAGAGAAGTGCCACGATGTGATAGAAGCTCGCTACAAGTAGGTCGTCCCCGGGTGACTTGCACCACACCTTCCAAACCTAATATCCCTAACATAATACAGTAGTAATTCTTTCCATAACCTCAAAGTCACCAAATGGATCATGAATACTGGCAGGCGACTCGTTCCTGCTGTGTTTGAAAGTCAGTGATATTGATATTGATGTGAGATTGATGCCTGGGCGCCTGGGCGATAACAGGCCACTAGTGAGTGGGAAGACCCATGCTAGTCGCACGACCCCTCTGTGTGCTTATCCACAAGGCTACAACTCCAAACTCTAAGCTCCAAACTCCGAACTACAACCACCAAACTCCACTCCAACCTCTGCCAAAATATTTCTGCTTTGGACTACATCACACCCTTCTTCGTTACTTTCCATCTCGTCTTGCGGCGCTTTGTCGTACGCCTCTCTGCCCTACGTCGAAATGGCCCCAACACAGCCAAACGCCTTCCTCTCCACCCAGAAGTCAGATTCCGGCCTTGAGGTTGCCCTCCACCCTCTGGTCCTCCTGACGATCTCCGATTACATTACGAGGCATACCCTTCGCAACCAAACCGGGCCCATCATTGGGGCTTTGTTGGGTCAGCAGAATGGCAGAGAGGTCACTGTCGAGCATGCGTTCGAATGCAAAGTCCAGGGCGGCTCTATAGACCCTGAATGGTTCACGACCCGCTTGCAACAGAGTACGTGTTTTCATCGCGCCCTTATTTCTCTCACCAAGCTATTTCTAACGATTGGTAGTGAAGGATGTCCATAAGAACCCCCCGCTCGACTTTGTCGGCTGGTACACCCTCATTGCCTCGTCTGGGCCCACAGACTACCACCTTGCGATCCAAGAGACACTATCGAACCTAAATGGTCCCGAAACCCCATGCATCCTCCTTGGCTTCCTCCCCAGCGAATCATTATCCAAATCCTCCAACGAAGCCCTTCCAATTACAATCTATGAGTCTATAGCCAAGCCCGCCGACACCAGGGCTGCTGGTCAGGATGTCGAAATGGAACAGAGCGACTCCTCACCCAAGACCGTTTTCGCCGAGCTACCATACGTTATCGAAACAGGTGAGGCTGAAAGAATAGCCATCGACTTTGTCGCCAGGGGTGGAGGAAATGCCACGGCTGTCTCATCATCGACCCAGAAGCAAACAAACGCATCCGAGGAGAGCAACAAGGGCAAGAAGCGAGCGTCAGATGATACGGCGAAGGATATAGATGTCAACGATATCCTGTCCAATGAAGAGACAGAGCTGATTACAGCTTTGACTGCAAAGGCAAATGCAGTCCGGATGCTGCAGTCAAGGATCAAGATTATTCAGAAGTACCTGGAATTACAACCTCCGACAGACGCAACAGGCCAGCCGTCCGCACCTGCACAAACCTCCCACCTCGAGCCATCCCCTGAGATTCTCCGCAGCATTGCAGCGTTAATATCCCGCCTCCCTCTCGTCGTGCCTTCATCGTCAAAAGACACGGAGACCGACACCTCGAAATTCGACCACGACCTTCTCGCCTCACGCAACGACGTAAACCTCGTCAGCTTGCTAGACACGCTTACGCAAAGCATTCAAGGCACGCGTGAGCTTGGACGCAAGTTCGGAGTGGTGGATGCAGCGAGGAATAGGACCAAGTTCCAAGAGAAGGTAGATAGACAACTTTCGATGCAAATGCCAGACAAGGTGTATAGCCAGGGAATGATGGGGATGATGCAGGCAGGAGTGCCCATGAGGATGGATGAGGAGTATTATGATGCTTGAGGAGTTACGAAGAAAAGGGGGCAAATCGAAATATGGGTGCCTTAGCAAGCGATGGAGTTATATAGGGCTGCTGCATATTTACGGTATTCATTCTAGAAATGCGTGCGTGAGATCCGCATGTTGGAGATCTATAGATGATACAGTGTGTTTTCTGTGCCTGTTTGGCGATACGTTGCGCTATGAATAGTGATATTTATTGCTAGCTGCAAGCGCATGCAAATAACTCCGCTGTAATGTCACCTACATAAGCTCTGCATCATCATATTAGTCAAAATCCTTAAGAAATGCTAAATGCAAACTACATTTCGTCCAAGTTCCTGGGCTCTCATGGCGATGCGATTGTAAAGTGTATATACGTCCCAAAGTGGAAGGCGGTGAGACGGCGCCAGGCGTTGAACCAACCGTCGCATCCATCCACGGCTGCAGTTTGCGACAGACGCGCTTATAATCGAAGACGCGCCTCCAGCAAGTAGCACCTCCTAATTCCAGCCAATCCATCTACCAGCGAGCTGAATCGAGCGAGCGCACAGCTCGACAAAGTCCACAAACATGCCGCCCGTAAGTTCCCCCCCACTATCTCGCGCCAACCAACCGTCGAATACTGACAATTTGTAGTTCAAGGATGAGCATATCCTGGTACGTGCGGATTTCGCCCCTCTCCCCCCCCGCGACAATGAATCGCGAAGCTCGAGCAAGGGATTGGAGGGTTTGATGAGGGATGTTGGAACTGATTAGATGACAGATTATTGCCCCGGGTAGCTTGACGACGCTGGCCCAGTTGGGATTACCGGAGAGCTTCACGCCGGCGAGCACGAAGGTGCGGACGCGCATGTTCCCTGCTGGGGAGGGGAAGTGGGAACCGTATAAGATCAATGAGGTGAAGAAGGCGAGTCCGCCGGCGGCGAATGGGGGAGAGGTTACGATGGGTGGGACGGACGAGGAGGAGAAGAAGGAGGATAATGAGGCTGAGCCCGAGTTTGAGGAGGATTTGGAGTCCGATGAGGGGGCGGTATACCCTTTGACTGGTATGTGGTATGCAATGCTGTGTGAGTGGAATGGGTGCTGACTATGACATTTCAGAGGGCAGAATTACGAACATGCCAGCGTTTTTAGCCTTGATGAACCACATCCACAGCGTCCTATCGCCTACACTTCACACCCCGATACTCCTGATCGCACAGCCAGCATGGACAGCACAAGATATCGAAGCGCTGACGCAATTCTTCTTTGAGAAGTTCAAGACCCCCGCCTTCTGCATCATGGATTCCGCGCTCGCAATCTCGTACGCATACGGCGTCCAGAACGGCACGGTCATTGATGTCGGATTCCAGAAGACGGACATCACAACTATCCACGATTTCTCGGTGCAGCATGTTGGTCGCGCCATCAGCGTGCCGGGCACGGGAGGCGACGCTATGACAGAGCGGTTGTTGGAGCTATTGGGGCCGAAGGGCTGGACGAGGGATATGTGCGAGCAGTTGAAGAAGAGCCCGTTCTGCGAGATCTTACCTGCTGGTGCGCCATTACCCGGTGCGGATGGCGCGGAGGATCAAGGAGCCAATGGCAATGGGGCTGCGGCAGGTGAGGCAGCGGCAAGTTCAACAGATGCAGCGCACGCAGATGTCGACGAGGATGATGTGGAGAAGGGCATTGATGAAGAGGGTGTTCTGGACGTTGCGAGCATTGTTGCTAGCGGCAAGACGCAGGAGTTCTTGGCGCAGCAGGAGCGCAAGAAGCAAATGGCGGCATCGAGGAAAGCAGCAAAGGACGCGAGAGACGCGGCGGAAGTTGCAGGTGCTAAGCCCATTCGACTCCCTAACTCGAAGCGTGAGAAGGTTATTTTCCACTACCAGGAGCGCAAGGCACAGGGTGAGATTGATGAAGCCCTCGAGAATGGCAATAAGGCGGCTGCTGCAGATGTGGAAATGACAGAGGCAGTTAAGGAAAAGACGCCTGAGGTAGCTGCAGCTGAACCAGCCACCAAGGAAGCAGAACCAGCGGCGCCTGCCCCAGAAGCCAGCGGTGAGGCCAAACCCGCTGAATCTGCGCCCGCCCCAGAAGCCACAGGTGAGGCCAAACCTGCTGAAGCCGAGCCTGCGCCAGCAGCCGATGGCGAGACCAAACCCGCCGAAGCCGCACCTGCTGCAGAAGCCGAAGGCGAGGCCAAGCCTGCCGAGGCAGCGCTTGCCACTGAAGCCAACGGAGAGGCCAAACCCGCCGAGGCCGCCCCAACCGCCCCTGACGCCTCCGTCACAGTCGAAGACGCCTCCGCAAAGCGCGAGCAAGTACGCGCCGCCAAGCGTGAAGAGAAGCGCAAAGCCCGCGAAGGCGCCGGCGACCCCATGCAATGGCGCCGCGAGATCGAGGTAGGCACCGAGCGCTTCCAGGCCGCGAGCAACGGGCTACTCGACCGAATTGCGGATGCCGTGCACCGCACTGTGTTGGCTGGGACGGAGCCTAGCAAGCGTGGCGATTTGTGGGATTCGTTGATTATTGTGGGCAATGGCAGCCGGGTTAGGGGGTTCAAGGATGCGCTGCTCGCTACGTTGATGAAGAAGTACCTTATTTCCCCGAGCTCGGCGTCGATTTTTACGTCGGAGTTGCCGTCGAATTTGTCGACGCCTATGGGGACTGGTGCGCAGACTCCTCAGAGGGATTACCCTGCTGGACAGCACGCGTTGCCTACGGGGAGCGGCGTTAACCCGCTACTGCTCGCAGCGACAACAGCTAGCAATCCAACGCTGAACCCGAACGTATCGGTCGCGAACTCGTTTGGCGGCGGCGGTAGTCACAGCCACAGCAGTCATGGGCAAACACCTACGAGTATGAAGATTGCGAAGGTGCCCGAGTATTTCCCTGAATTCAAGGTATGTCCCTCTCTCCTTGTCAGCCTTGGCAAAAAAAAAGCAATGAGCTAACTTGGGAAATAGAATGAGGGCTTCGAAGAATGCGTGTTCCTCGGCGCGCAGGTGGCTGCTAAGGTCATCTTTGTCCAGGATCAGGGCGTGAGCAATGGGTTTATGAGTCGTGTGCAGTATAACGAGAATGGGCCCAGTGGGATACACGATGTGGGTTTGACGTTCTAAAGTAGCCATTACTATGGGGGGTAAGTAGCAGGCGTTGTCATTCCGCCGGTGGTATGGTTATCGGCATGGAGTTTTGGGGTGTTTGGATGGATTGTGGAAGTTAGAAAGATGGAGGTCTACGGATGAGATGAATGTATGTAGAAATAGTATCCCCAAAAGTAAACAACTTCCAAGGCAAGCTTCTCATGGGTGATTGATATGAGCTTCTTCTATCTGGGTACCCAATAATGTAATTCGTTGTATTTTTTTGGAAAGGGCTTTGGCATGGCGGCATAGTCTTAGAAATATTTTATTTCAATACATGGTACGGATGCTAAATACATACAGGGGCATCTATACCCTCTTTATCAAATCTATAGCGCACCAAGCTCCTTCAGCTTCGAGATCATGCCATCAACATCCTCAACCTTTCCACCTCCTTGCCTCGTCGGGGGTTCTATAAAACGTTAGCAAAATGGCTCTATACTAGCATCCCAGGAAAACTCACCAACAACTTTGAGGGTCTTCAACCTCCTGGTGGTATCAAGTCCATAATCCTCCAGCTTCTTCTTCTCAAGAGGCTTCTTCTTCGCCTTCATGATATTGGGCAAGCTAGCGTATCTCGGCTCATTAAGTCTCAAATCCGTCGTGATAATCAGCGGCAACTTCGCCCTAACCGTCTCCGCACCCCCATCCACCTCCCTCGTAACCTTCACAAAGTCATCCGCCTCGAACTCCACCTTGCTCGCCTGCGTCGCCTGGCTCCAGCCCAGGAGACCCGCAAGCATCTGTCCCGTCTGGTTGGAATCGTCGTCAATGCTCTGTTTGCCCAAGAACACCAGGTTCCTGTTCTCGTCCTTGACGACCTTGGCAAGCAGCTTCGCGACGGTGAGGGGTTCAAGATCATCCCCCTCCTTAACCTCGACGTGGAATGAGCGGTCGGCGCCCATGGCCATGGCGGTGCGGAGAATGTCAGATGCCTTCGTTGGGCCGGCGGAGAAGGCGAGGATGTCCTCGACGCCCCCGGGCGCGGACTTCTTTTCGCGGATCCGGACCGACTCTTCTATGGAGAGCTCATCGAAGGGGTTCATGGAGTGCTTGACTCCGGTGGTTTCGACAGCTGTCTGCGTCTTGTTGACGCGGGGCTTGACCTGTGAAGTAAAGTCCGTTAGCTATGATCGCATTGTGAGGCCCGCCGAGGTCATGCGCCGTCGCTCCCACGACGAGCTGCCATTGGGAAGCTTACAGCAAAGTCAATCACCCGCTTGACGGGCACGAGAATCCGTAATGCCGACATTTTGGGGTTTCTGATGTGGTGAGATCCTTCAATTGCTCGTGAGGGCGGTATACCTTGGAAGGGATCTTGGTAAATCTTGGGCCGCCGAAGCTCGGTTCGCTCGGTTCTCTTCCCCCACGTTATGCGGCGATAGCCGGGACGAGCATTTGGAGTATCGGTGCTATCATCACGTGCGGGCTCTATCGAAAACGTCCCGAATAGGAAATTCAATGTCCCTTCTCTCCAACGTCACGCCTAACTCGACTTCAGCGCTGCTCAGAGTCTATTGTTTTTGTTTGTTTGTCTCCCTACTGCTTCAGCTTTAGGTTTGGAGGAGCGATGGCGCATCTTACGAATCCTCTTGTGACCCCTGAGCAGCTCGTGTCATCCACGCGTATCAATGATGCGCTTCCTCGATCTGCTCAGGACCTAATCCGCTTCTCCACTGCTAGACTCACACAAGCAGCTGGCATCCTTCTCCGGCTTCCACAGAGTGTCAGTGCCCAGGCGGTTGTGGTACTTTACAGATATTGGGCGATTGAAGAATTGACACGCGATGAATTTAAGGTAGCATATCCCACTGAATCGAGAGGCGGTATAGATACTAACAATCATGCAGGATATCTCAGCAGCTGTGGTTTATTTAACAGCCAAAGTTTCAGCGCACCCGCGCTCTCTTCGGTCTATTGCAAACGTCTACACCTACCTCTACTCCTCCTCCTCGGCTTTAGCGTCAGTCCAGTCGCCGGATTCAAAGAGCCCGCCTGACCCAGCGACTTATTATTTAAGTCCTAGCTCATACACGAGTTTTACGAACCGCATTTTACTACTGGAAGGTCACGTTTTGAACGCTCTAGGTTTCGGCGTGCACGTGGCCCTACCTCACCCCCTGGCGATCACCTACCTCCAGACGATGGACATCTTCTCCGCCGCATACTCGAAATCTACAGGTCCCAAGCTCGCGCGCCGCGCTATAGCTCTCTTAAATACGGCACTACTGTCTCCTCAGATGCTGTATCTCACACATCAACCAAATGCACTGGCAGTTGCAGCAATCTACTTAGCCGCAAGAGAGGAAGGTGTGAATTTGCCAAGTGTGGAATGGTGGGAGGTCTTCGACGTCGAACGCGAAGAGCTGGGCTTTCTCGTCGTCGCTTTTCTGAGCCTCCAGGGCTGGTGCGCAGAGATGGGTAAGGAAGCTATAGGGGCGATAAGGAAAGTGGACATTGCGAAGTTGGCTGGGAGAGAGGTCGATGAGGAAGCGGAGATGGCGATGATGCTGGACGAGAAACCTGTTTGATGCCTGGCTTAATGACCATGGATATGGAAATTAGGTCTATCTCATGATGGTGCCGTGGCTACGAGTTGGTCTTATGGGTTCGTGCGGGAGGATCCCAATACGACGATCACATGTCAGTTGGCACACTTAGGCTGGATGCTCTCTACAAGGAAGGTCACTTTGGGGGGTTGAGGCATCGATGAAAGGCCAAAAGAATCGAATCAGAAACGAACTTGCACCCCACATCAGCTCTCATCATATACAGCTCGTGTGCTGCAAATGATACGTTGCGTAGAGGTTATCTTCAAGGAATAGGTGAAGATGCAGACGGTTGCTTCATACGATCGCTCCACAGACGGGGAGGCTACACCGCAGGGAAACCGTCTAAAAAGCGACGTGCATGATGCTCTCTGAAGAATATATTACACGGTTCCAACTCGGCGGCTTGGCCAATTCAGTATTTTCGCGTACAAAATCACTTCGCAGGCACAGAGGGGAACGAGTTCGGATGTGAATCAGACGTCAATGTGAATTTGATCCTTCGTTCATCCTTCGAATCTTATGTTCTGTGAAGGTGTAACCGAGTTAGGCAGGGATCGGTATCGCGGCCGGGAAAACACCGATGCTAACTGGCCATCCGTGACCCTTGCTGTTTCTATTTTGAGATCTTCGGATGTCCCTGGATTGTTGCGCCTCGAACCTTAATTTCGATTTGCTGTGGTTGGGTTTCCGAATAGAACACAAATCAGACACCAAACTAAGCAAATCGCTTGTTGTTATTTGGTGGGGGCGGCCGGGTTTCAATCTCATACTTTCTATTCTACATAGCCACATCCTTCAGCTGTCGAATGGAAAACATAGCAACTAAAATAGGTATACTTTCGCTTGCGCAGATCCAGATTCAGTGTCACAAGCTTGTTGGTCTTGGAAGAATGCTCCATCTACCGTTTCTCGGTTGAGGAACTCAAGATTGCAAGAGTGCCGAACGGATGCTCCCGTTTTCCCCCGCTTTACCCGCTATTACTATCAGTCTAGTACGATGCTATTCTCGTAATATGCGAAGCTGGCTGCTCCCAAATTCTCAGGCAGATTGCAGGAGACGAGGCATTAATATGAGGGCATCCCGGCTGTACTGGACCTCGCATACTGTGTTCAAAGAAAAACAGATACAGTACAACAGACTCGTCCCACAAGGCGAGGCACAAGCAATTCCGATCCACTTGTTTGTGAAGGAGCATCAAAATCCACGTGATTCTCACCAAGAAGAAACATCCTTGGCAATACAGGGCCATGAGGTCCAACGCCATTGGCCACAACCACAAGGGCTGACAGTAAGTGTGGCGCTGCAAAACTTCAAGTGATCCCTGAACTCATCAGTCTGGAGCAGGGATCATCCACACTGAAATCTAAATTAAGGTCGAAATTATCGCTGACACTCGCACTTCGGAAACGGCCCCGTACCAAGAGATTCGACGTTGGCCCTAGGGTCAAGGCAACTATCTCCAGTGATTACTGAGTATGGGTGCGCCAAACTCGTTCCAAGAGGGACCTTGAACATATCTAATAGCGGACCTGTTAAGTCGCGTCCAGCGCCCTTGTGCCGATGCGTTTTGAGTTAAATTTGTTTGGAGGATTTGCAAGATGTGGATGCTGCAGGGGACGAATCTGACATGGATGCAATCCTCATTTCAGATGCAACAATGCTTGGTCTCCGCCGCGCCCGCGCTTCGATACCCTAGTCCTCCTCTGGCATCTGTCGAATCCGGGGCAGGGGCCTGCGATCCTTCGGGCGTAAATCCTCTGTGCGGCATATCGCTATAAGAGAAGGGGTATCCTGCTTATCCCGACGGATCATCCTCTGAAATCAACCTCCAACGAAAACAGACTTTGTCAACAAGATGTTTTCCTCCATCATGAAGGCAGCCGTTGCTGCTACCGCCCTGTTCGGCGCCCCGGCCTTAGCTGGTCTCGGAAAGCCGACACTTTTCAAGGATGGTCTCTCGCCGCATGTAAACGCAGAGTTTATGCAGTACATGCCGTCAACTCCGAGCACCAGCGGCCCGTGGTCGTGGGGATGGATCCCAAAGCGTTGCGCTGACGAAGCAAACCGCGGCGACGTCAAATTCAGCTGGTACGACTTCGAAGTATTCAACGTCCAGTATGCGGATTGCGAGGAGGCTTGGATTTTCTGCAGACACACAAAGGCAGAGCTCTCGTCAGTATACCTGATATCCAGGAATGCGATTCCGTCGACGGTTCGAGGCTAACTTTCATATTCTACAGTCAGAGCCAGCTGATCGATTACTTCGGTCGTTTACCAGTCCATGAGCGCCAGTCGGTCTCATACGTGATGGCAGTTCCAGGCGGTGGAAGCGCCTACGAGATCGGTGGCATGGTTGTCTTCCAGGGCAACACGGCTTCTGTTTCCGTATTCCAGCACGAGGTCGGACACGCTGTTGATGCATACAACAACGCCGACGGGTCATCGAGCAGCACCAAGGAATTCTTGGATGCTATCGATGGTGATACTTGCGTTCCTGATGATTACGCCAACTCCAGTACGTAAAACCCCTTGTCCTATCATCACCGTATAGGCAGATAACTAACTCTCTGCAGGCAATGTTGAGGACTACACTCAAGTCGGTGTCCTCCTGATGTACAACACTGTTGTCCCAGGCGGACTTGACAAGATCGGCGCCGACTACAGCTGCCTTTCCAAGCAGCTGGCTGTTGTCGCTGCTCGTCAACAAGCAGCGATGGAGCTCGGCGGAACATGCACATGGCGCCAGACATACGGCGAGGTCATCAGCATGGGTCCAGCAAGTGGAAATAACAAGCGCTCTGTTGGCCCCAAGCCAGTCATGAACCTTGTGCCTGGCCACCCACTCGCCGTTGAGAAGGATATCAACCGTGGTGGTGAGGTTACCGTTTACAATAACATCATCTCCAACGAGGCTGAGGATGCCAAGGCGGCGCAGAAGCAGGCGGCGTGGAATGCAGTGGCAAGACACCGTGCTGTCAGGAGCACTATCTAGATGATGGGGTTGGTGGTAAATAGGGACTGCTGTTTTCTACTGCCATGATAGATTACGCATAGAGTGGTGTATGATAATACCTTCTAGAATATAATGATGCTCCCACGGTATCAACATCTTTCCAGCTCCGGTGAAGCACGCCTTTCTGTGCGTAGACAACTCCTGGTTTGTCAAATCTTCCCAGAATAAAATAGATTCTCCTAAGCTACACTATTCTCGACCGTAGAGCCCTTGGTCCCTGAAAGGTTGAGATAAGGTTGTGGCTCCAAGATCACCTGACAGTAGATGTTGAGCAAAGTAGGCATGAGGCAAGAACGAGCAAAGTTAATAAAATAGAATTGTATACGACTTCAATAAAACACATCTAATTGATCAGCACTGTCATAAATTATACTCTGTAAATCACCTGCCTGATCTAAATCTGATCTGCACACCATCTAACCAGCCCCGCGATTTCATCTGAAACCACTGTTGTCCGCGGTACCTCATGACCTCCCCCATGATCATACCTCCTCGTATTGTCGCAAAAATGCGACAGCTGCATACTAGCCGGATATCTTGGATCCTTCGCCCCATAAATATTCACCGTAGGGATCTTGATCCTGATATCCTTCCTAAACGCCGTGAAATCCAATCCATACACGTCATTTGCATCCGGGAACTTGTCGTGGTCATGAGATAGTTCTTCTCTATCGTAATCCCACAGCCCGAGTCCGATCTGGATTTGATCCGGTGAATCAGCTAGCTTGGCGTATTTGGCGGTTTTGCTTTGCAGCTGGCGGCTAGTTTTCTCGTGGATCTCGTAGGCCTTTTTGGAGACGGAAAGGCCAAGATCCTCGAGTGCGGGGAGGGGGACACCGCCACAGATGAAAATTGCTGCTTTGAAAGGCAGTGGCTCGTTGGGTGTTTCTGCTGCGTGGTAGAGAATAAAGGTGGCTATTAGAGCGCAGCCTTGGGAGAAGCAACATACGGCGTCATAGGGCCCATTTTCTGCCAAGTAGTTACGGAGCCACGCATGAGCTTCGCGGAATGAATCGACTGTTGGCTTGGTCCAGAACGTGTAATTTGGCGGCTTGAACAGAGACTCGAACCCAGCGGTTGCGGGGCTTGGAAATGGGGCGTCGACAAAGTCGAACTCAAAGCTCGAGTCTAGCTTCGCCCGGAATGACTCTTAGGACGAATATTAGAAGAGATATGTTGGAAGTAGATATATCGGCTTACTGGTCTGAGATTCGAAAATAGAGGCACTGGTGCCTTGTCCGTGGAGGCACAGAGTCTTCATGGTTCCTGTTGGACGGTATCACATTCACAAGAGATAAATTCAAATAAAACAGTATAATTTCTCTTCAACAGAGGAAGTAAAAACCAACAGTGGTGTCGTTTGATAGAAAGCAAGGGACAATTTAGTTGTGCAGCTCTGACTATTATTGTCGCACGGCATTTCGGGGTATGACGAGTGTCTGCTGATTCGGTGAGGTGTTCGGGATATATACGGCACCCGACCGACGACTCTTTACTCCGGCTGCTAGAAAGGGAAACAACAACCGGCCAGGGTCAGCACTATCAACCAATAAAGGAAATATAATTCGAATAGAAATTCAACTGGTTAACGAAGGAGCCAAGAAATGCGCTGGCACAATGTGTGCTAGAGCACGTGGTTATCAAGGGCGGCTATGGAACAAATTACATCATCCTTTCAACATGAAGCTGTCCACCCTCCCCTTGCCTTATTTATCACTTGATCCGAGCTGCCGGAACTGCAAGTAATATAGGTCGCCTATGCGTCTCGGAGGCCGGCAGGCTCAGTCATAGGTGCCAGTTTCACGCTCGTGGTCTACAGACGTCAAAACAGCAAGTAGCCACATGGATACTTGTGCGTTAAATATAAGAGGTAAGGAGTGATGATACAATGCAGGCTCAACCACTCTAGGTCATCAATAGAGTGCATTTAAAGCACTTGGGCCTCTGTGGAGTAGGTAGGGGATTTATTTATTGTAGATGGCCCGCTCTACTAAAAAGAAAAAACGAGCAAGCCTAAATTGCCTATAATACCATATCATCATATAAAAGGAGCTAGGATTTCACAAGATAGTAAGTTATACATCTATATTTATTTTAATGCCCTCAAGTTTCTGTTATTGTGTTTGAAGTGAAATTAAATTAAATAAAGGGCTTGATAATAATGATTGTATAAGACTGATCTAAAAATATTTTATCAAACTATTTAAAAGCTCATTAGTAACAAATATTATTATTATTTATTTTAGCTCCTATTTTATAAGAATATTACTCTTATTTACCCAAGCTCGCATTTCTTTGTTTGCATTA
This sequence comes from Pseudogymnoascus verrucosus, assembly GCF_001662655.1. Classification (NCBI taxonomy): domain Eukaryota; kingdom Fungi; phylum Ascomycota; class Leotiomycetes; order Thelebolales; family Thelebolaceae; genus Pseudogymnoascus; species Pseudogymnoascus verrucosus. The sequence goes on from NW_017263669.1 coordinate 40,991, forward strand.
TCTTTTATCTCTTCGTCATCCGCAGTGTCATGGCTTAGGCTTGAGACATCTGCGACGCAACACTAGTTATTTACTATCAATCATGTTCTTAATCGACGGTAAGCAATGAGACTGGTGGGTTGCTGCATATTTCTTTCAATTCATTAGCTATGATATTTCAGAAGCTTAATCCCAAAAATCCATCCATATTGGCTACCCCGCGTTAACCCCTCGAGGGAACCCCTTGCTTCAGCAGCTGTGATAGAGCTGTACCATTCCAATCATGTCAGACTCACCGCTCAGATATCATATCAAGATCTGCCGATGATCTAAACGAGCTGTTCTTGTGAGTTTTCTATTGTATGTCCACCAACAGTATGGCATGAAAATTGCTCTTATTGAAGTCTGGTTGAAGCTAGGTCGTCGTCCTAGGCAGTCGATTCCCCCCTCCCCTCCCCCCCAGCTATAAAAGTAGTTAGCAACCCACTCCATAAGCAACTCCGCTTCCGTTTCCTTCTTACACACTCTGATCTCACTTTCGGTGCCCTTCTGACACTGATCAATCCCACTTCTACTCTCCACACTCACCAAACCCACGCCTACTCTCCAACACTGATCGAACCTACACCTACTTTTCAACACTGACAGTCAGTCAACAACCAAACAAAAACATCCTTCATCCAAGTAAATATAACAACCTATTCTACCACTTTAATCTAACAACCTTCAGATCAGAATCAACAACTTCCACGCAAAACACCACCAAAATGGCTCTCATCAAGTTCCTCGTCACCGCCCTCGCGGCCACCCTCATGTTCACTTCATCCGTCCTGGCCAACCCAATTCCAGCCCTCACCGATGCGACCACCACCCCAGATACCACTGCCAACCATCTCGAGAAGCGCACTTGCAACGAATTCGGATGCGGCCTCAAGTGCAAGAGCTCTATCCCCTGCAACATCCCGATCAACGAGCCCCGCGACTGCTCCGTCTGCAACTATTTCACCTACGCTGCTGATGGCACAGCTGTAAGTCCTAACGCTCCTTTGGGAGATTGTGGTGAGAAACTTTGCTAATTATGTGTATAGAAGCTGCTTTGGGATCGTCAGTGTCTCTTGATCCAGTGGGATGTGGATCCCCCTCTGTCTCATTGCTAGGAGCCAAGTCATTTTCGATTCACCCGGCGAGGGCGTGGCACAGGCTGCGGTTCTCGGGCATGGGAATGGAGTCGATGCTTGTGTGCAGATCTGGTTTGCTGGCACTTAATGCTTGTGCGATGGATGCCTGCGTTGTAGAGTCATCATGACTGCTACATTACGAGATAGGACCGACTTATGGAAGCTATGAGACCCAAAAAGAAATGAGAAATGAATGACTTTGATTTGATTTCATGCTTCGTGATATTTCTATATGTTCTAGTGAGATGCAAATGCAAATATGTGACACAGATTCTATCTGCGTATCAAACCTAAAATATATCGTGTAGTACGTACCCCATCCACACATACATGTCCCCATATGAACTTTTATACCTATGATTTTTCCTTCTTTACGTCATCTACCACCGTAGGGGGCCCCGGTATCTCGATGCCCCTCTTCTCATAAGTCATTCCCAAGTATGCATCGCTCACAACAAAGACGTCGATCTTCCTCGCCCTCAAATCTCCGCCTGGTAACTTCATGGATGCCCTGGCCACGGGTCTGCTTCCCACAGAAACGGTATTTTTGCCATTGGCATTTCTCCCTACACTCCACCCAACACGCTTAACCGCAAGTACCTCATCAGCGCCGCTGTCGGCAAGGACAACGAACCAACCCTCTGTCTGTGGCTTGGGGAAGAGTGGAGTGTAAACGCGGCCATCGCGGTTGACTATGGGGTTCTGGCGCGATAACACGACAGTTAAGCCAAGAGCTGTGATGTCAGACACCTTGACATCTACGTTAGGCAGGATCGAAGCCGCCTTAATAAATGCAGATCGGGTCGCATGGTTGTCGGCAACCATCTGGGATAGGCTTTCGATGCCAGCGGGCGGCAAACGGCTCAACTCCATCAGCGACGAAGGTAGCGCTTTCGACTTTTGGGATTTGGGGGGGATCCCACCAATATCCACTCCTGGAAGGATGCTCAGGGGATTGTCTGTGGGCCAACGAGCAGATTTAATACACTGAAGTAGTGTCATCATCTGAAGCGTGCTGGAGAGGTAGCCCATCTCAACAAGGGTATCGATGCTGGCCTGCATAATACGGATGGACTGGTCGAGAACACTGTTTGAATCTCCAATGTAATCCGATAACGGCAACTCGATCCGGCTCATGTGAGACTGGAGGAGCAAGAATGACTTGACATGCGGGTCCCAAAGAGGCAGGTTGCCGAATGACTTGGCATCTATGGGGAGATTCTTTGCTAACTCTCCGTTGATGAGGTCTTCATTGTGACGGACTGGCAATTCGTCATATTCGGTGGCAGACGACATCCAGAATAGAACATCTTCGAATGTAGCGCCACGTTTGGCATGCTTGACGAGATGACGGATGGTGTGGTGGGAGAGATAGTAGTATGACATGATCTTTCCCAGGGGCGTTGGGTCGACGTTTCCGTTGGGATAAAGCTCCAAACACTGTGACTCCGCAAGCTCTGCTAGGGAGCTATCAACCATCTGGATCATATAGTCATTTGCCATTTGTTGTGCTGTGGTAGTGTTGTGATCTTCAGCAGACAGCTCAAGACCATAATAAGACGGGTTCTTGTGCAGACGGCGGAAGAAGAATGTCCACGTGAGGTAGTCCAAAGCGTCTTGGACAGTAGCGATGGTTCCGGCCGAGACCTCGGCACCCAAATGGTTGTCGAGGACCTTGTGGAGCGTTGATTCTACTGGGAAGCCCGTGTGCAGGAAGTGCTTGTAGAAATCCTTCTTCGAATCCTGTGTAAAGATGCGGGCAATACCGGTCGTATCGAATTGCGGCCGACCTGCTCTACCAAGCATTTGCAAGACATCCGTCAAATCCATGTCCTTGTATCCTTCAATCTTTGCGTCGAAGAACTGAGTCCCCTTCACTACGACGAGATGGGCGGGAAGATTGACACCCCAAGCGAGGGTGCTGGTAGCGATCAGGATTTGGATTTTATTGTTGGCGAAGAGCTCCTCCGACAGAGACCGATCAGATTCAACCAGACCAGCATGATGCAGCCCGATGCCAAAGCTGAGCGATTCCTTCAGTGTATCATCCTTGACTCTCGCGAGGTTAAGTTGCAAATCGTCTTCAGACATTTTGAGGAAACGCCTCGGGTTGTCTTCCATGCCGCAGAAGTTGATGAGGTCCTTTGCTGTAAGTCGAGTCTGTCGGCGAGATGCGACGAAGACAATAACGGGCTTGTCCGGAGAATGAGTCTTGATGGCGAGGAATGTTGGCCGATTCATCGTTTGCATCAACGGGCAGAAGCCGCGTACTTCAGGAAAGCCGTCGATGAATATCTCAAGGGGTACAGGTCGGACGGAATGCCTGAAATTAAACAAACCTTCCTTGACTCCGAGCCAGTTTCCAAGATCCATAGCGTTCGCACAAGCAGTCGACATACCCATCAGTCGAACCGTGCTCTTAGACTGCGAAGCAATGTAGTTCATTCGAGAAACAATGATTTCGAGAATAGGACCACGATCACCACCGAGAAGATGGATTTCATCAATAATCACCAAGCTTACTTGTCGAACGTAGCCTCTTGTCTGCCAACTACGAGATATACCATCCCACTTCTCAGGCGTCGTAATGATGAGATCTGCGTCGCGAATTGTACGTGTATCAGGAGTATTGTCACCAGTTAACTCGACAAGTTTCAAGCCGAGAGGCCCTGTAAGGCGAGGATGCCAATCCTTGACACGCTCTCGAACGAGAGCCTTCATAGGTGCAATATACACGACTTTTGACCCAGGATTGTCTCGTAGGGACTGCCAGACTGCCAACTCGCAAGCAACAGTCTTTCCACTACCAGTAGGAGAACCCAGTAAAACGTTTGTTGACGTGTGATACAGGCAGTGGAAGAGCTGAGTCTGCATAGGGTTGAAGAATTGGAAGCGCTTGCTATATATCTCTTCCAACATGGGGTTCTTGAGTGCTGTTACAGGCAGAGGTTGTAGGGATAGCAGATCGGTGTACTTGCTTTCGGTTTCTGGCCGAATCAGGTGCTGGAAGGAAACGGGTGTGACTGTTTCGACTCCCAACCACCTGTCAGACACAGCTCGGACATATATTTGAGACGGGAGAGGGTCCTGAAGAGGGATGGTGAAGTCGAGATAGTGCTCCTCGTGCATTTTCCTCCTGTTCAGTATGAAGAACTCGTTGTGGTATATCTCAGACGTTTCAGAGTTCTCAACCCAAATATAATATGGTTCTGAAGACCCATTATGGCGGTCATTCCAGCGGAAGTCAGGTGTCAGAGTGAGATGGATTCTCAAGACGTCTCTGTTGAGAGGCGCTATTTCGCACTCTACACTTATCGTGGGGAAGTTTTCAAGAATGCGAGCAATCTTGCTTCCGGCACCATGGTTGTGCACCAACGAGCCGATTTCGGCAGACTCCATGTCCCGTAAAGCCTCTATGGAAGTCGAGGCACCCTTATCATCGAGCTGCCTCAAGACGGGTAGAGGAAGCTCGAACTGATGAAGGGGGTGCTGGAATGGCCAGATCCGTTTGTCTATAGACTTGCATAGAGAGAGTATAACTAGACACTGGTAACCCCATTTCCTATTCAAGGCGATTTTGAACAAGGCTTTGCACACTCGCGCCGCCTGCTGTGCAATGTAGAATGTGTCGCTGGACAAGGCGAAATCTTCAATCCGCGCGCGTGAGACATGGGATTGAAGGAGAATGTTAGTCTTGGTCTGCGGAGAATCGATGCCACCTCCAACATCGCAAGGGGCAAACTCGTCTCGTAGTCGCACCAGTTCATCGGACTCACTGTCACGAGACTGAATGTTATCAAATTCGCCGCACATACTAATCATCTTCAAAACATCGGCCTCGGATGCAAGGGGCGCCATCATCGTGTTGAAGATCTGAACACTGGTATGTAAAAGGTAGAACTCGCTCGCAATGCGTCCGACATCCTTACTCTTCAGTTCCTCGGTTACCTCATTGAAGATAATCATCTGGCTCTGGTGGAGAGTCCGAGCTGCGTTGATAATGAGCTGACGCCTGCGTTGAACCAACGTCGGATCATCTCTGATCTCAGCCCAGTCTATACCATAGGTCATTGGGGCTATCTTCATGCGCTGGAAGAGATACGAGTATCCCAACCACTGCACGGCTTCTGGAACCGACGTCACCGTCCCCAGGGCGATTTCGGCATTTAGATTGTCGACCATCTTGGCACTGAACCTGGATTCGATGGGTTGTTGCTGAGTAACAGCACTCAGATAGTGATGTAACTTGTCATGGCTGGTACAGATCATACCGATACCCGTGTCTTGAAATTGCGGTCGTCCTGCACGACCAAAGATTTGGAGAACGTCCAGAATTCCCAAGTCTACAAATTTGCCCTCTTGGGCGCTGTAGATCTGGGTTCCCTTGATGACTACTGCAGCGGCTGGAAGATTAACACCCCACGCAAGCGTAGCCGTACAGCAGAGCACTTTCATGACTCCCTGTGAGAACAGCCGCTCAGTAAGGTTACGATCTGATCTCTGCATACCAGCATGATGGATTCCCATGCCTTTGGGGAGAAGCTCTCTCAGTTCCCTCCCCTTCGAAGTTTTCATTTCCCTCGTGGCAGCTTCATACTGAGGATGCTCTCTGGGATCAAAAAGATCCGCACAGCCATCATCGGTGGCCTTTTCGAAGAGCATCTTTGATGTGTTGAATGTATCTTTTCGAGTGTGGACGAAAACCATGACCTGATGGCCGAGTTCCAACATATCCTTGACCTTTTCAAAGCAGGTCTCGTCAATGTTATCTCGAGACTTTTTTGTTCCGGCCTTGCCCTTGACACCAATGAAATGCTGCTCTAGGGGGACTGGACGAAAGGAGGCATCAAAATAAAAGAGGCCAGCATATCGATTGACTTTGAGAAAGTCCGCTACGTCAACATAGTTGGGTAGCGTTGCAGAAAGACCAACCATCCGAATAAGTGACTGTGTGCTTTCCACCTGTCGCGCCGTACGTGCCACAAGAGATTCGATAACAGCTCCACGTTCGTCGTGCAGCATATGAACTTCATCAATAATCAACAGGCGTACCTTTTGGACTAGCTCAGTATCGCCCGAGCCTTTCCTTGTCACGACATCCCACTTTTCAGGTGTGGTGACAATGATTTGGGTATGGACGATCTCCTGCTTCGTCAAGTGCATATCACCCGTAAATTCCCTGACTTGAATTCCCAACCATGCAAGGCGCGAGCCGAGTTTCTGGGTAATTTCCGCTGCCAAAGCCTTCATTGGGGCGACGTACACGATTTTGAAGTCCGCCGTGGCGACGGTAAAATCTTGTGCATCTGGGGACTCTGCTGGATTGGGCGTGGTGTTCTGGCCGATTGCATGTAATATGGTGAGCATGGCTGCGTCGGTCTTACCAGCACCGGTGGGCGCGCATATAAGCATGTTCTCGTTTGTCTTGTATGCAACGGGATACACCAGACTTTGCATCCTATTGAGCGTTTTGTATCCCTTAAACGTTCCCTTGCACAGCTGGTCCATTTCTGAGATCTGAACCAGCTTCCGGCCAAGTCCCAGCGTCCCGACCTTTCCGGCTGGGATGGAGAACTCTTCATATCGCTCATGCTCCGTCCTCTCACTTCCCATGGGCAACCCATACTTGTGGCCGGACGAGCTCAGGGTATTTCCAGCAGAGTGAGCCTTGTAAACGTGAGGATATTGCGGCCCATCTCTGTCCAGTTTGGGACCGAGAGTAGCATGCTTGTGCTCGTAGTCATTTCTCCGCAGCTGTGCGTCTCTCTCCTTTCTCGTAAGCAGCCTCCCACTGAGTAGCCCGTCTGTTTGGTCAGCAACTCGAGGGGCAGCTGCTATCTCTTTGCGATGCGAGATTAACTCGATAAGGAAATCAAAATCGTCATATCCAATAACATCCGTCAGTGCTGACTGCAGCTCTTCGTCGGATATATCTGAGACAAGCAACGAGACGATCTGCTCTTGCAGAGTTTCTGCACTGAGTCCACCTTTACTTGCCGCAAAGGCCGAACATTTGGCCTGGATCCATTCTGGTCCATAAACTCCGTCTTCGACGGCAGGCGGCAGCGCGTCCTCTTCAAAGCCGCTGCTGTACTCGTCTGCCTCTGTGTCGTCGATGAAGTCCCACACATCATCTCCGCTGTTGAGGGAGTCTGAGAGCTCTTCATAGTCTAGGCTGTAGGGCTGATTAGAAGTTGGCAGTTTAAGATCCGCCAAAGCCGCTCTCATAGTCGATAGCTGCGCTATCCATTGCGACTCCGCCAGCTTTGCTGTAGCCATGTCGTATATGTGTACACCGATGTCTATGGTGGGGTATGTTTGACGTTTGGAGCTTGAAGTCGTAGCCAACGCACATGCACCGGAATACGCCCGACACAACAAGAAGGGACTTTTGATAACCTCTATAGACGCTCCGCTAAATTTCTGTATCAAAATGTAAATGCTGTAAGTAAGTTCAAGATTCAAATCTTTGTCTTGTTGAATTCTTGATCATGTGACCTGACTCAGAAAGTTGATGCCTCGGATCTTGCCGCGGGGCGGTCAGGGTCGAAACGTCACAGGCCACAGGCCCTCATTGTTTGCGCCTACAGCATCGCTTCTCCAAACATAACCACCCACTCTACACCACCAAGATGAAGCTATTTTACATTGGAATCTTTAAGAATGCCGAGAAGCCAGCGCATGAGTTGGTTTCCGCAAAAGATACCAGTTCCTTTAGCTTCTGGGAGAGGTCGACGTAAGGAACCCCTCCAACAACTGCACGGAGGTCGAGCTAACTATGATTTAGGGTGAGCGAGTTCATGACTTTCTTCAGCAAGACAGTCGCCGAAAGTAAAGATGCTGCGCCTGGAAAACGCCAGGAGATCTACGAAGGTAGGGCGACAGAGAAAGCAGTCTGAGGTTAATCTAACGGAGACCAGGGCCATACAAGTTCCACAGTCTTGGGCACAACACCGGGATTGTGGGCATAATCATGTCAGACCACGAATATCCGCTATTAGTTGCACAGTCGCTGCTCAACAAGGTCCTCGACGAATTTACTGCCAAGTACCCGCGGTCGACCTGGTCCAACTCGAACCCCACACTTGAATTCCCGGACTTAACATCATACCTGGCGAAGTACCAAGATCCTCAACAGGCGGATAACATCATGAAGATCCAGAAGGAGCTGGATGAGACAAAGGTCATTCTGCACAAGACGATCGAGAGCGTGCTGGAGCGTGGCGAGAAGATAGATGATTTGGTAGCGAAGAGCCAGGGTTTGAGCGACACGAGCAGGATGTTCTATAGTAAGTTGCGCCCCGGAATTCTTGCCGGGCCGTCTCTAACAATCAATCTCTAGCCAAGGCGAAGCAACAGAACTCGTGCTGTGTATTGATGTAAATACGAGGGGTTGGCTTGGATCTCATTTGGCGTTTCATTCCCTATTAATACCTACCTACTGGTTGTCTATCAGCTGCGCTATAGCTATCAGTAATGCATAAGACTCTGATATACCGTTGCCCTGTTCAAGCTGCATAATTGCCCCAATATGGCAATTCAGATTTGCTGTAACAGTGCTACATTTTGGAGCAGCCCCATAATATTTGCCTTAATAGGAAAGAAGACCCCTGGTAGGCTTGGCATCATAATTGCCTACCTACTCTAATAGGTATTATAGTTCTTACCTACTACGGTATAACAGCCCCATTTGCGTGTAAGAATTCGTTTTTATTACTATATACAGTTATCCCTAATTCTGAGCGATATTTTTACTATCTTCTTCTTTACTACGAGCAGACAGGGTTCCTGTGCTGCTAGATTTAGAACAGAGCAGCTTCTGAATTGGCCGGCCTATTGTTGCTTTGAACGTATCAAATTGTATGAGATGTGATATCCCCTATGGTAGTAGCCCCTCGTGCATCGAATAAATATATAGAGCACATGGTCTAGTTATTCCAGCTAGAAGCACAGATTCTGTAAATCACAGCCTTGTCCTTGAATTCACGTCTCATCGTCATTGATTTGGTAGGGATCCTGAACGCCATTTACCCGTAAAGCTAGCACATGCCCGGGCCGCATCAACGTTAATCCGCCGGCTATTCCACCGCGGTAAATCCAGGGCACATGCGGGGGAATCCCCAGATTCTATCCTCGCCCCATTGCGGAGCCTGTCCGCGACCGGGGATTTCCAATCCGTATAAATCCGTCTTGGCTTGTTTCTTGCTTCTTTCTTATCTGTTGTCGTCTATATAATTGCATCTGAGCTCGTAATTAATAATTGTCACCCTTTTTCGCCGAACATTGCACTCCGTAAAGCTCGGGGGATCAACTACCGAAAGCTTGGATTAAGATAGTCCTTTGGAGATATATTGGACCCGCCCCCAAAGAAACTTTACTCCAACACCTTGAAATCATGGCTCTCACTGGTGAGGAAGTTGCGAAGCACAATTCGAAGGATTCATTATGGGTTATTATCCATGGAAAGGTAGGATACATTTTCTCGAAAGATTATTACATACTGACCTGACACAGGCATACGATGTGACCGAATTCGCACCTGGTGAGCCATTTCCTAAGCCGACATGATCGGTGAACTAATGAAAGCAGAGCACCCTGGTGGAATGGGCATTATCCTCAAGTATGCGGTATGTTATTGCCCCTCAAAGCATGCACATGGCAAGTATTAATTCCAACAGGGAAAAGATGCCACCGAGACGTACGAGCCAATCCACCCTCCGGACACCCTGGACAAATACCTCGACAAGTCGAAGCACCTAGGCCCAGTGGACATGGCTACCGTAGCAGAAGTAGCACAAGAGATTGACCCCGATGAGGTGGCAAGACAGGACAGGATAGCACACATGCCCAGCCTAGAGCAATGCTACAACATGATGGACTTTGAGTCCGTTGCCAGCCGAGTCATGAAGAAGACTGCCTGGGCATACTACTCCAGTGGTGCAGATGATGAGATTGTATGTCTTCACCTCCCTCTCAAGATGATCGCTAACCTTTCAGACAATGCGCGAGAACCACTCCGCCTTCCACAAAATCTGGTTCAGGCCCCGCATCCTCGTCGACGTCGAGAAAGTCGATTTCTCCACCACCATGCTCGGCACCAAAGTCGACATCCCCTTCTACGTGACCGCCACCGCGCTCGGCAAACTAGGCCACCCAGAGGGCGAAGTAATCTTCACCAAAGCCGCCAAAAAGCACAACGTCATCCAGATGATCCCCACCCTAGCCTCCTGCTCCTTCGACCAAATCGTCGACGCCGCCGAGGGCGACCAAGTCCAATGGCTCCAACTCTACGTCAACAAGGACCGTGCAATCACCAAGAAGATCATCCAGCACGCCGAGGCCCGCGGCTGCAAGGGCCTCTTCATCACCGTCGACGCCCCGCAACTCGGCCGCAGAGAGAAGGACATGCGCAGCAAGTTCACCGAGCAGGGCTCCAACGTGCAGTCCTCCAGCGGCGCGGTGACGGATAACTCGCAGGGTGCCGCCCGCGCCATCTCGTCGTTCATCGATCCCTCCCTCAGCTGGAAGGATATCCCCTGGTTCCAGAGCGTGACCAAGATGCCCATCATCCTCAAGGGCGTGCAGTGCGTCGAGGACGTGCTCCAAGCCGTCGAGGTTGGCGTCCAGGGTGTCGTCCTCTCGAACCATGGGGGTCGCCAACTCGATTTCGCGAGATCGGGAATCGAGGTCCTGGCGGAGGTTATGCCGATTCTGCGCGACCGCGGTCTCCAAGATAAGATTGAGATTTACATTGATGGCGGCGTGCGTCGCGCGACGGATATCATCAAGGCTATGTGCATGGGTGCTAAGGGCGTGGGAATCGGGAGGCCGTTCTTGTTCGCTATGTCGGCGTATGGGTTGGCCGGCGTGGATAAGGCGATGCAGTTGCTGAAGGATGAGATGGAGATGAATATGAGACTCATTGGGTGCAGTAGCATTGATCAGCTCAACCCGTCGCTGATTGATTCGCGCGCGCTGAACTCGCATGCTACGTCTGTGCCGTGGGATACGCTGAGTGTGTCTTCATACGACCCGTTGGTCAGCCCGCAGAACAGGGTTAAGTCGAAGCTTTAGTTAGGATAGACAAGGTTTGACAATGGGGGACTTTTTGCATCAATAGGATTTTTGGTTGTATAGAAAGGTTTTAAGGCGGACTTTATAATTCCACCCATTTCACGTTGGAAATGGTATTTGTTTTGTAGGGGCTATATCTTTATCTCTAAAGTAAAGCAGAAATAACTTTTTACGATAATCTTTGTTTTGATCCGAAGGGTGTTCAGCCCTGCCTCTTTTGATTTTTTTGATGCCGTACCCAATGCTAATGGTAAATCGCAACAATATCACATCACACCCTCTATTTATCGGCCAGGTCCAGGTGGAACGACCTAATTATCGCGTCGGTATCGTCAATCGCGAGAGGACGGATATCCGCCAGCTCCTTGATCTTGGCCGTACTAGAAGAAAGTGTTAGTGGGCGGCGAGGTTTGAGGGCGGGTGGGGTATTCTTACAGAGCCTTAACTTGCTCATCAGTCATCTTCAAGCCCAATTGCTCGACACGGCTCTTGATGGCGTTCCATCCCGTGATTCTCGACGCGAAGTGGACATAGCGGGTCATTCCGAAATCCGCCGGGTTGAGGATCTCGTATGTGGAGGGGTTGTTGAGGATAGCCTTGGCGTGGATGCCGGCCTTGTGCTGCGGAGGGAGTTAGCATGTGTCATCTGCATCTGGGGAGTGGGGTTTAAAACTTGCCGTAAATGAACAGAAGCCAGTCACGTAGTTGTTGAAGGGGACGTTGACCTCGACTGCCTCGGCAACCATGTCCTCGATCTCCTTGAGCTTCTGCAGCTTGTACTTGGACAGCACGTAGTCGCGGTCCTCGACGATCATGCGGGCGAGGAAACCACCGAGCGGGGTGATACCGTTGCGCTCACCGATACCCAGTACGGATGTGTCGACGTCTGCGTACGTTAGCTAAACCGCTTTTTGGGGGCTGGAAAATTTAGTATGACTCACGTGTTGCTCCGGCTTCTAAGGCGACAAAGGCGTTGGCAATAGCGCAGCCGGTGTCGTTGTGGAAATGTGTCTCGATATCGGTCTTCTGGCTGATGACTCCACGCAGGGTGCGGATCAGCTCGTAGACGGTACGTGGGGAAGCGCAGCCGACGGTGTCGGCGATACCAACACGGTCGACACCAGCCTCGTCGACGGCCTTGTAAAGGGCGAGAAGGTCGACAAAGTCGGAGCGGAAGGAGTCCTCGGAGGAGAAGCGGATCTCGAGGCCCTTGCTCTTGACGAACTCGATGACCTCGATGGCGGACTTGGTGATGTATGCCATGTCCTTGCCGTGGGAGAACTCGCGGAGGAAGGAAGAGGTTCCGATAACAACGTCGACACCATCCACACCGGTCTCCACCGCCAACCTAGCATCCTCCATTGTGCATCTCACGTCTGTATATAAATTAGTTTTGGGTCGCGTGGGGTTGGGTATTCGAGGACTAACGAGTGAGAATTTTGGCCTGGATGAGTCAGTTATGAAAACCATAAAATGTAAATTGTAGGGGTTTAACAAACGCACCTTGAGACCAAGCTTGCAGATTGTCTCACAATCAGCCTTGGATTGAGGAGACGCCGCCGGCGAAGTCAACTCAATGTAATCCACGCCGAAGTCTGAGAGAGCCGTTGCGCTAAAAGGTCGGATTAGTATGATATTCGAATGAAATTTCGAGAATTAAATAACGTACATCTTGACCTTGGTTGCTTGACGGTCGTTAGCAGAGGTTTGTGCAACTTTTGGGGTGGCAGGAGTTACCAGTGTCGAAAAACGCCGAGGCAAATTGTTCACCCTCACGAAGCGTGCTCTCGATAATCTTGAAGCGGCCAGTATTTGATAGGTAGTCGCCAATGGCCTTGTATGGGACGGATCTAGGCTTCTTATCGGCGCCGTTACCGTTGGAGACGCCGTTGGCGACGCCATTCTGGCCGTTTGTACTTGGTTCGTTGCACATTGTGTATATGGATTTTTGTGATTGTGAGTGGAATTGACTTTCAGTGGAGAGGGTGAGTGTAACGGAACAGTGTGGTGATGGGAATAGCTGCTTACTAAAGCTGGACGAATCAGAATGTGAGTCAATGAAAATCGAGTCACCCAAGTTTACTTGGTAAGGCAAAGTTAAGGCAAAATTCCCCTTGGGCAAGGCAAAGGACCAATACCCCGCCCCGAATATCGGAGAGGTTTATCCGTGGTGGGGGTGTGACGTAGAAAAAGTGGCGGTTTGTGGTTTTGGTAGGGGGAGGATACGGCGGTGGCGTTTCGACTTTTGTGCAGAGATTGCGGGGTGGACACGTGATCAGTTAGGTGGGAGGGAAATCAGGAAAGTCAGGTGATAAGGGCCAGTCTCCCGCTATTGAGTAAGAATTGATGTATTACTGCCTATGTAATTTACCCCTAGGATTTACTGATATTCCGTACAGTGATCACGTGACGTCACGTGACTATTACAACACCCGCTGTCACGGCCACGCTAGACAGCACTCAGCACGCCGAACACGCTGGACAGCGTCCCTCACAACCGCGGACGCCTAAGTACGCCACTGTACTCAGGGCACGCATATGTATAGTAATAGTAGGCTCCTTGTAGAAGGAGCATTTAACGTCTTATCAATATAATTTATGATCATGGCAAAATTGAATAGCTATGCCTCCATGTTCTACCTACTCCGTACATAGCAAAGACCTCACTCTCACTCCCTTGGGAGCGAGAGAGACGAGAAATATCATGATGCCCACATGTCTAGAGGGTATAATCCGTTTCATCCCGTTACCTCGCTAAAACGTTTATGGGTTGCAAGGATAAGTCCAGGAGAAGATGGGTTCAGCAAACACTCCGCGGACATCTGGGGAAGGGTAATCGGGACCATCTAGTAGACCATCTGTAAGGGATAATCGGGACCATCCGATGGATCATCCAGTGGATCATCCAGTGGGTCATCTAGTGAGGGGATGATCGAGACCATCCCTGTAGGTAGTCCCTATCCTCTAAAAAGTAGAGCACTTAAGCTATTACACTACGCTCCTAAGAAAGAAGGCAAGTCATAGCCCATTCGACTTGAAGTTTCTAGTTAGAACCCTTATTTTAGTCTTAGAAACTTATAAGACAATCTATTTTTACTTTCTTTTTCTCATGTAAACCTGCTCTTACTAGACCAGAGTTGATGTTTCATGTTAATCTTGCACGTCAATGTTGAGAATCGACGCTGTCGATGTTTGTACTTCGTTTTTTAATGCTGAGACGGATAGGAGGCTGCTAAAAAGGGCAGCTTTCGTTGTTGTTTTACGCAGCTCGCTTTTCCTAATTTCAATACTCTTACATCCCATATTAAGCGCCAGGACAACTATTTGTGGTTCACGTCGCAACGCGTTCATGCATACTGCTGCCAACTCGTCCGACCTGCATGCATGCCTTGATCACTGCGGGGCCACGACAGCCAAAACTAGCCATCACCCAACATCATCATCAATATTACAACCAGCTCCATTGCTCTTGTCCTTGGTCTCATAGACTGGCGCACATCTATTCTGATACTTATCGCTCGCTGTTACAGTTTATCATCTTATCGAGCATCTCGATGCGATCGTGTCAAACACTGACGGCCCCACAACTGTAAGAACAACAAAAGCGACGACGACGACGACGACGACGGGACGATCGGGACTACAGACTTATGGCAGTATGACTACTCCGGCACCAAACAGGCTCTCCGACAGCAAGCGAGACCGTCTTTATAACATACTACGCCGATCCAAAAAAACCGAAACCTTTCCATCGCCAAATGCACCAACTTCCACTTCGATTGGGCAACAAACGTCAACCCCGTTGGCTCCAGCTTTAGCATCTCATAAACAGCTTGCTTCGAATAAATTGACCTCCGCTATACCCTTAACCAGTATAACTTCTGATACCACTTTGATCCCTACAAAGGCAGCTTTAATCCCCGTCTCGTCCAGCCTTTCTTCTACCTCTCAAATTGCAACTGTGCAGCAGTCAACTCCTGTCTCTCAGCAGCGAATTGGTACGGTTACAAATTTCTGTATTGTGTCCAACATTAGTTTTGACAATACGTAAACCTTTCTGTCCCCATAAAAGCTTGATGGTAACCAGAAACATCACAGATCGAATTAAACTTTCGCCATTAATCAAGACTCCCCATAAGAATCCCAGGGTCATCAAAGCCCAAGAGGAACTCCAAAGGGTCACAGAAGAGCTCCAGGCTGAGCTTGTGAATTATGAAAAGACATTTCCTGGCCCCATTCTCGTCAAGGACGAAGATATTACTTCCTCTGGGTCATTACCGACCCAAGTCGCCACAGATTTTGGAAAGGTGGTCGCGCAAGCACTATCCGATCACAAAATAGGAGAATCTACTGTAGGAGGGAAGGTGATAGGATTCATGGAAAAGCTATATCCTATTACAAACATTGTGTTGGGTATTGTATCATTTGGGGCAGATGTGAGTTGTGGCTGTCTTAGCTATCCTCTACTCGTGGAGGGCGTGGTTTGTTAACTGATCATTCAAACTAGGCAGCGGGAGTTGTACCATTGAAGCTAGCAGCAAACACGCTGAATGTGATTGTCAACGTAAGTCTTACAAACCTCTAATAGTTATTTGCTATATTTACAGACAGCTGAATACAATTGCAACAGCAAGCAGCTAAACAACAAACTCGCTCCAACGGGGTTATTGATTGCTTGAACAAATTAGACACATACCAGTCTTTCTTCCAAAATATCAATCGGCTCGGATACATCCAGGTCTCTGATAATATGCTAGAAGTGTCCACGAATCTTCTTGCAGGAATCATGGGAACCTTGCGAATTAGCCTTGCTTCCCTGCGGACCAGTTTCGTCGTCAACATAGCCAAGGCAGTCAGAGGAGATGATTTTGCGGATTCGCAACAAGCGCTAACCACAGCAATGGAGGCCCTTGACCGAGCTATTCAACAGGAGCTTCTCTTTGACGAGAAGGAACGGAAGTGGAAAGATGAATGTAAAAAAACCTTAGACTTCTTATCTAAAATACCCGCAGGTAAGATGCATCATGATATACGGAACCGTCGCTTGGAGCATTCAGGGGAGTGGATAATCAAGAATGAGACATTTCAGAAATGGATGAATGGAGATCTTAAGACGCTGTGGTGTCCTGGAAAGCGTAAGCACTTTCTTTAAATCAACCTTAACAGAGCTAAAGTTCCATGTAGCTGGTGCTGGGAAGACCTTTCTGGCGTAAGAACTCACCCTTTATGTCTTGTTGCCTTGCTAATATATAGCTTAGGTCCGTTATCATTGATCACTGCCGGACTGTATATGGCTCAAGCAATACAGAAAACGAGTCAGTAGGGATTGCTTGGATGTACTTCAACTACAATGACCAGAATGCTAACAGCATGGGTCAAGTGATTGCGAGTCTTACGAAGCAACTGATTGCTTCAGTAACCCCTGAGATAGGAAAGAGCATAATGGAGGATGCTATTGAATTTCGCGAGGAACACAACTCTGGATCACCAGGCCCGGACGACTACTTTATGCTCCTGTCCAAGGTGATTAGAAGTATGCAGAAAACTATTTTGATTCTCGATGCGCTAGACGAGTGTGCGGACAAAGACTCAAAACGTGTTAACCGCGTATGGTTAATAAAATCACTATTAACGTTAGGGGTTCAGATGTTGGTAACTTCTCGAGAGATGCCTGCAATTGAAGCGCTATTTGAACAAGCTCCCGACTTCGCTATGCTTGCAATCAGTCCAGCTAGTCAAGATATCAAGTCGTACATCCAGTGGAGAATATATGATATGAAGTACGGGAGTCCTAACCTTCGTCATCTTCTTAAAGAGAATCAATCCCTAGAAGAAAAATTATTCAAGCAGTGGTGGAAAAGTATTCTGAAATGTATAGATCCTTTGCATTTGAACGGTAAATCTTGCTAATCCATACGTATAGCTTTAATCTAGCGCGTTTACAAATGGACACCATTAGCGAGTTTACAACAAAGGGAGAAGTGCAAGAAGCTCTCGAGACCCTTCCAATGGAAGAAAGCGAGTTTTATGGTCAGGCCATTAAACGAATCAAAAATCAGAAACATCATTCGGACAAGGCATTGCGTATATTAGCCTGGACTCTCTGTGCCAAAAGGCCATTGTCTGTGCGAGAGATGCAACTCGCTGCAGGAATTAAGCCACGTGAATATCGTGAGGACTTCGAAGACTTTACACTCAAAAAGAACGATATAGTTGATTTTTGTGGCGGCCTCGTACTTGTTAATTCTGATAGTGGAACTGTGGCATTCGCACACTTAACCATTAATGAATATCTCCAGAGCGCATCTAAGAGTATATTCCCAACAGAACCTGACACAGTCATTGCTAGCACCTGCTTCACTTACCTCTCGTTCTATCCCTTTAAGAGCGGCAGCTGTCCTAGTGACAAGGAATTCGAGAGCAGACTTGAACAGAATGTTCTCTTGGATTATGCTTCTCGACACTGGGGTGAGCATGCAGAGTCAGTTCAAGACCGGGTGCTTGATGAGGCGCGCATTTTCTTAATGGATGACGATTTGGTTTCCTGTGCTGTGCAGACCATGTCAGCCCCAGGTAACGAATGGAAAAAAATTCGGAGGGGTTATAGTCCGAGGGGTTATAGTCAAAGATTTCCCAAACGAACAACAGGCCTGCATTTGACTGCAAGATTTGGATTGTTGTACTTGTCAGAAAGGCTGCTATTGCAACTGAGTAAGAATATTAATATCTCAGCCAACTCTAAGGACGAGCACAGCCGGACGCCACTCTCGTGGGCTGCAGAGAACGGGCACGAGGCTATAGTCAAGCTGCTGCTCGAGCAGAAGGCTGAGGTCGACTCGAAGGACACACATTGGGGTCGGACACCGCTCTCGTGGGCTGCAGGGAACGGGCACGAGGCTATAGTCAAGCTGCTGCTCGAGCAGAAGGCTGAGGTCGACTCGAAGGACAGTAATGGTCGGACACCGCTCTCGTGGGCTGCAGGGAACGGGCACGAGGCTATAGTCAAGCTGCTGCTCGAGCAGAAGGCTGAGGTCGACTCGAAGGACAGTAATGGTCGGACACCGCTCTCGTGGGCTGCAGGGAACGGGCACGAGGCTATAGTCAAGCTGCTGCTCGAGCAGAAGGCTGAGGTCGACTCGAAGGACGGGGATGGCCGGAAACCGCTCTCGTGGGCTGTAGAGAACGGGCACGAGGCTATAGTCAAGCTGCTGCTCGAAAAAGGGCGCTAAGTAGATGTAAAGAATAGCTCGCGCTAAGGTAGATGCAAAGGATAGCAATGGCTGGACGCCGCTATCCTAGGCGGCAGACAAGGGGTATGAGGTAGTGGAACAGCTTTTACTCAAGCGAGGAGCTTTGGTAGGTAGAAGATCTTTATGGGCTTATAGCGCTATTTACATTTTGATCATTATCTACTTAGCTTTTCCCACCCGCCTCCAAAGTTTAGCCTCTTGTTATATACTTCTGCCTAGTTTCTATGAATTTCTAGAAGCTATTATTGATATTGAATCACTAACACTATAGCATTAAGCTGCAAGTTAATTTTAAAACAAAGATGATATAATCAGGAGAAACCTGTTAATATGTGCATTAACTGTTTGAAGTGGAAATGTCGTCCTCATTTTGAATAGTTTGCTAACAAATGTTTTATAAGAATTCTACAACATTTTTACCTTTCACTTGTCTTAAGTCACTTTACATACAATATCCTATGTAAAAATACTTATATAATTACATATGAGATGGTACACTCTGGTTCCTAATAGCACACTCCGCTTATTCTAGCCTCTGGTCATGACGATCGCTGCTCTGTGATCGTGTCTTGGGACGGCGGCAACAGCGTTAGCGTTAGCGACGAGGATCACTCCCCTGTACTAGTCTAAAGCATGGCGATGGCACCCTCGCCATCATCCCGGCGTCAAATAACGGGCACCACTCTCTTCGGCGTGGATATAATGGGGCTTAGTCCCTTCAGCGTGAGCGTCTATAGTCGCTCACTTCCGCGCGTGTTACTATACCATATTCGCAACTTGCGCCAAGCGATCGCTAGCATCACCATCAGCCATGGTAGGTATCACCCTGAGAACAGTCCGCGCGTCGACACAGACAAGAATAGCTGCAACAGTCAAATGCCTGCCATATGCCCGACAAAGGTTTCCACAAGAAACAGAAACACCTCCGGAGGATTCTGCCGGTCGATAGAGTTGGCGGGGATATACGATCCACCATTCACGGCGATTCTTGAAACTTTAGAGTGTTTTCATTTAAGTTAATTACCCTGAGTGTAGATCTTCAACCTCAATTATTCCGAAGCTATACATATGATAAAACATCACTCTGGAGTGTTTATAAAGATGTTTCCCCGCCGTCGAAAGGAAGTACTTGCTAAGAATCACACTTCTCCAGCTTGAATATCCCAATAATGCGTTCTTCTACGTTGTTATCACTGGTGGGGTTGGCAGCAACAGCCTCAGCTCACGGGTTTGTCTCCCCAACGTCCTGTTTCGAATACATTACTGACCTCCTCACAGTCATGTTCACTACCACGTACTGGGCACTCAGACCTACACCGGCTACCTCCCCACCAAAACTCCGGATTTCACAGCCGATGCCCCCAGCATCGTGCGACGGGTTGGCAGCGATGGGCCGGTCGAGCTTCTGACCGGCGCCGAAATGGCATGCAACTTCAACGCCGTCCCAATCCTCGACGGCGACGTTTCTCGCGTCGGGGCTGTCCAAGCAGGAACAAACATCACATTTGACTGGGACGCTGACTTCCCGCACTCCGGGCCAATCTTGACGTATATGGCCAAGTGCGAGCCCGACTGCGGACATTTCACTGGGAATGAAGGGGCCGTCTGGTTCAAGATCGATGAGGCGGCTTATGGCACGTCGTGGGCGACGCAGACTCTCTTCGATCAGGACAACAAGTGGTACAGCAAGGTCCCCGAGTGTCTCGCGCCAGGCGAGTACCTGATTCGACATGAGATTATTGCTCTTTCAGGGTGCGCGAAGATAAACAAGTGCCAGTTTTACCCCAGCTGTGCGCAGGTCAAGGTGGAGGGGAGCGGGACGGTGGTGCCATCGACTGGTCTGATTGCCTTCCCAGGGGGTTATACGTTTGCGAATGTCAAGTGGGATTCAAACACACAGGCTCCAAAAGACTATGTTCTGCCTGGTCCCCCAGTCTTCGAGTGTCCGTCTTAAAAAGTCGGGAAGAGCAGTCGGGAAGAGCAGCCGGGAAGAACAGCCGGGAAGAGCGGTCGGCATCGTGGAATGGACACGGGAAGTTCTAGGTCCGTTTGTCAATAGAAATTAGCAGAATATGTATGATTTGCAGTATATTTTCCAGTACAGATGTCCTACTTCTCCAACAGCCTCTAAGCGCAGCCTTGTGATTTCCCACTACTGCAGCAACAAACCGCACCTTACTCCACCTTACTCCCCAACGATCTGTCATACGGCTGTCATTTCCTCTTTAGTCCAGCCTGACGCACCCAGCGCGCCAAAATACCAGCAGCCGTCCAGTCACTGCGCGTCTGTCCCACATCAGGCGGACAGCGGCAGGAAGGGCGGGAAGCAAGGGATCGGGGGAACATCCCTTCTGCATCCGACTGCCGACTCCCCCCAACCCAACCCGTCCGATCTCATCGATCAATCTGTAGGTGTCCGAGTCATCATGTACTGTTACATTGTGCTTACACATGAAATATGCTATAGAGAATCGAATCTATTCTCGATCGTGGTGGCTTCGCAAACAAAGGGATCGGACGACTGCCTGGAAATGGCCCGTTGTTGTGCGCCAGGGCCGCGGAGCTGGGAGGAATGAAAGGTATGCTTACGTGTCGCTTTGTTTGGAGGTTTATTGAGATGCAAACAGACGCCACTGTTAGAGATGAGATGAGTCTCACGATGGGTCGGGCGTCGAGGGAAGGGACAGCCTTCCGTCCTGTCTCTCCTGGCCGTCCCTCGCCTTACAGTGAAACAACACGGGGATGAAACGTTGAACCACAGATCACAGATATTCACTGTAGATGATACAGATGATAAAGATGATACAAACAGACAGATACTGTATAAAGTGGACAACTGCCAGCCACTAGTAGCCTTATTGACCGACGATCGATCTGACCAAGAAGCGGGCAATAGGGCTGGTAACATCTCGGACCACCGACGGGCCAGCCGCACGTCAACACACCCATCCGAATCCAAAACACTGCATATCCCGCCGCCTATCAGTATGTGTACCATACATCCGCCCCGTCACTTCTCTCTTCTCATATCACAACATACCCAGCGCCGTGGCAACACCCCACCATCATCATCCTTCTCGAATAAAGCGTTTCCTTTTTCATCTTCTTCCCGCCCTTCTCGTCGCCTGCGGTCTGGCGATCTCTCGGCCAACTCGCTGAAATGGGATATGTGGTATGCATGTTGGCATATTCCACATTTGAGATCTGATCGTATGCCTAGCCGCGCGCATTAGACCCTGAGTGTGAGTTCCTCTTACTGTCTCAGTATATGGAATATATCTTACCCTCCATTTTCCCTTGTTTCGTTTCTTTCGTTTCTTTCGTTTCATTCTTTATCTTCACACATTCTCCTTAAAGTCTCATACACACATCTATCTACCTATCTATCTATCTATTGATCTGTCTGAGAAACATCCGCGTCACGGTCCCGAGCCACAACATTCTCTGCCTGAGTCCTGTCCCTTCGGCCTAGAATGACCGACATGTCCCCGTGCCGGTTGTGCGCAGCACCCTTCCCGCCCGTGATTGTTCGCATAGTCGACGCACCCGCGCTCCCAGCCCTCCCCGAGTTTGAGGATAAATGGCCCAACTTCCTCGATTCTCCACTTCCGCCAATTCCTCACCCTTCTCGCTCTGCTAAGAAACAATATTACCGCCTATTCCCACACCAGAGAGCAATGCCTCCTACGCCGCCGTCGTCGCCGCGGCACTTCAAGCTTGTGACCAGCGATAGCACTATCCCAGCGTACGATCTGCACGCTCTGTCGCCCCTCTCGCCAATGGAGCAACTCTTCCTTGTCACCCCGTCAAGCGACACATCGAGTCTGAGCGACCCGTCAATCCACTCCCCCTCAGACGAAGACGACGACTATGACGCCTCAGGACTCCCATCCTGGCACAACTCCTACGACTTCCCCGCCACCCCCAGTGCATCGCCCACCGAGCTATCACCTCTATACAGGTGCAACTCCCCCTCCAAATTCGCATTCGACATCTCCTCCATGCCACCCCCACCAATCCCTCCACGCTCCTCATCGCGCAACTCCAACCACACCACCAAGTCCCCCCGCCAACGTCCCCAAGCTGGACCACCTCTCCACTTCGCTGCGCCGCGCCGTGCGCCGCAGCTCGTGGCACCGGCGTTTAGGCACCATGCGACGCCCCCGCTGCCGCCGCCTGGGTTTGCACCACAAGGAACTATACAGCCACTTCACCCATCTACTTATTCTACAAATACGAGTCCTTTGAGCCCCTTGCTTCCTCCTAGCCCTCTTGCTCGTGCGGTGCCACTGCCTACGTCGCCGGTCTTGGCTGAGAGGAGCGTGTTTGACTATGAAGAGGAGGGTGCGAGGGGGTTGAAGGGTGTTAAGGCGAGGTTTCATAAACATAGTGTCTCGTCGGGGGCGCAGGGTGGGAGGAGGAAGAGCGCGGGGGAGGTGGTGAAGGGTATATTTGGGGGTTGGTCTGAGAAGGGTGGGAGAAGTGGGAAGGGTACATGAGATGGTGGTTAGGAGTTTTTGGACCTGGGATTTGGATTTGGATTTATATTCGGTGTTTTTATTAGATTGGTGTTAAGTGTGCATCTTGGATATGTTTTTATGAATATAACGAAATGGTTGGGTATTATATTTATTTAATCCTCTTGATCAATAACAAGAGTACTTCTGATTGAAGAAAGCACCCCTAGGAGCTTAACAACTTACTCATACATTGCTCATCTAAAAATATACAACTTACTCAAATCCACCTTCTCCACATCCAACACATCCCTCGCCCTCTTAAACCTCATCATCACCAACCTCTCCTCCGCCTCCCACCTCCCCACCCCCTCCTCCACCACCTCCTGGCCTCGTCCAAAC
Organism: Pseudogymnoascus verrucosus; assembly: GCF_001662655.1. Lineage (NCBI taxonomy): Eukaryota > Fungi > Ascomycota > Leotiomycetes > Thelebolales > Thelebolaceae > Pseudogymnoascus > Pseudogymnoascus verrucosus. Next base: position 64,331 of record NW_017263669.1, read on the forward strand.
CACCCCTTCTTCACCACACCACCCCCCTCCTTCTTCCTCCTCTTCTCCTCCTTAGCAAGCTTCCCAACCATCTGACTCCAATTATCCAACCCCGTCTGCAAACACTGTCTGCACACCCTATCCTCCTTAACCCCGCCTCTCAACTCCTCTTCCGCAACATCAACACTCTCCCTCGTCCACGCGAGCCCGCTCTCCTTCCCCGCTATATCAGAGGCGGAAGCATACATAATCTCCCCAATAAACGCCATCAGCGCCGCCTCCTCGCATTTCTCCTCCGATCCCCGAGTAGGGGCTAGATTTCCATCCGGTGGCGGAGGCGGGAATTCCGGCGGGATGAGCGCATACTTGACTAAATCGACAGCCTGCTTAGCTAATCCCCCTCGATCTTCCACCTGCTTTGGCGGTGCAGCCGGCAGCGCGCGCCGCGCCCGGAGAACAGATAGGAAAATTGGTAGAGCACCGGCGAGGTCTTTATTCCTAGCCTTATGCTCCGCCATTGCTGTTGTGGCGCGGAGCACATTCCGTGACGGCGCTACGGCTGTCGGTTTGATTGTGTGCGTCGCTGGATCCACCACCGAATCAGGCTCTGCGATGCTAGACTTCGCGATATCAAGACCCCACTTGAACATCTCTCCCGCCGCCTCAGGCGTCCCCTTGTAATCCAGCCACGATCCGTAGGCAAGCGCAGCGTAGAGGCGCTGGGTGTCTGTGAAGCCGGTTGTCGTCAAGATACGCATATAGAAAGTCTCCGGCGGTAAATACGCCGGCTCACAATCATCTTCGTGCGGCGGTGGGGGGCATCCGGGCTGGAGGGGACGAGGGTTTGGGTTCGAGGGGCCGACGATGGCGACTTTGGGGAAGACGAGGCCGCGGGTTTTATCTTTGGCGCAGGAGTCGAGGAATTCGGCTGCGCGTGCTGCGCCCAGGAGGGCTTCGTAGTAGCCTCTACGCCAGTTCTCTGGTTTGGCGGTGATGTCGTATCCTGACCTTCCCACGCCGGGGATGAGGATCTGGCTCTCGTCCTCGCCCTGCTGTACTAGTCCCGCGCCATCGATCTCCGGGTCCTCCAGCCGCTTCAGCAGCTGCATATATCTATCCCCGCTGAACGTCCAGTTCACACCACCTGCATCGCGGAGTTTCTCCGAATCGTGGACCCGACAACCGCGGTACAGTTTGCGCGACCAGAAGGTGTATTCGTGCGGGCTGGGGAACTCGCGTTCCATCTTCTCCTGCTCGAAGCCGTATGCGGCGATGAACAGCAGCACGCCCGAGGAGAGGGCGTAGATGCCCCAGCGCAGCTCCATCTTGAGCCATGCTTTGCGCTCCTTGGTGAGGATGCGTGCGTAGAAGGTGCGGGGACGCGGGGAGGAGTGGTGGAGGTAGGGGAGCTGGGGGCGGGATCGGGGGAGTTGCGTGAAGTAGCGGATTAGCGGCCTGCCGCCCAGCAGGATTCGGCGTGGCATCGGGTTCATTGTTGCTGGCCGGAGAGCCCGGTTAGGCTACATATGATGCGATTGTTGTGTCGATTGGCGTAGGGCGAGGTTGGCTGTCGTTGCGATGGATCGTGGTCTAGAGTTAGTTTACTTTGGGCCCAAAAGTTTGCGGAGGGCCCGGCCCGTCTTTGTTGCTAAGTATAGTATAGCCTTAAAGTGTTAAGCGTATTGTATGTACCTCTTTAAACGTCTAGTGCTTGCATCTGTCTTAAGAGCTGAAGCAACAATAGATTTATTATACAATAATTTTACAATCTTCCTATATACCATACTATATACAATATAACCACTCTATGACTGGCTTTTGTTATACCGAGTTAAAATCGTACACCAGTTACAGCATTGGCCATCTTGCAACTGCTGACTAATCAAATCCCTTTGACAATTCGCGGCGTTGGATCGTCGACCCCAACCACCCCCCAAGACACTCCGCGCGCGCTTGTCTCACCTTCTACATCAAGACCGACGCACAGAGAGACATACAGACAAACAAGAATACCACGGTTGAACGATAGACACGGCTTCACAATGACTTTATGAAGACGCTTTAGGAAGACCTCACTCATTTGAGAATGATAGAATGATTCCCAGCAAGCACGCGCCGTCGTCCAAGTTATAGTACAAGCAGTCGCATACTCCTCACCAAGCCGCCACTTCCACCACATGCCACGATGCCGTCGCGCGAGCGTGAGACCTCAGCTGGAGCCGCGAACGCGCTCACCCCGGGCTCGCTGAAACGACACAAGACGCTGCCCCATCCCAAGCGCGACCGATCCACCGAGACCTACTACTCCTCTCCCCCGTCGACGGCGACCCAAACCATGTCCGTTGACTCCGACGTCTCTCCCCCATCAACATCGTCCTACGACCTCAGCCCACGCACCCTCAAGCACGCATCAAAACGAATAGGCCTGCCAGACCTCCCGCCAACTCCTCCGGCGCATTCGCGAAATCCCTCGGACGAAACTCAGACCCCAGCCGTGCCATTCAGGGCGAATGGCACAGCGACAGATTCGTCCACCCCGAACACTCCGCCAAACGTTCACAGTCCGCCTACTCCTGACTTCACGCCCCCGCGAAATCCCAGACGCGCGTCGTTGATGCGGCCGGCCCCCAGTGAGAGGAATTCATCATCACGCGCTGAATCGTTCAGGACAGCACGAGAGAACCAGTCTTCGGAGGAGATTCGCTCTGTATTCACTCCGGGAGAGTCCACCCCCATGGATCCAGAGCCGCTGTATGTTGGGTTGGGGCTAGACTTGGATATAGATAGGCGTCGAACCCCGACGCCGGTGCTGCGTCAAAAGTTTTCCTTTGAGGACGAAGAGTTTCGCCGCTTTGACGGCGACTGGAATGTGACAGACAGAGTAGAACGCAAGGAGAGGTATCGCCGAGACGATGATCTCATGAAGAATGTGACGGTGCGGAGGCGCACGGCGCGGAAACCGTATCGTTTTGATGAGAGTCCTGTTATTCCTGTTATGCAGGAAGTGCGCGTTGATCGCCCTGTCGCGCCAACAAACGCGACGATTCATTTGCAGGAGTTTGGGCTGGGGAATGGCACGTCGGACATGGTTAAAGATGTTAGCTCGGCAGATACGCTAAGAGGGAGCGAGGTAAACCGGCAGCTGTGGCCTGAGAAGGCGAGAGCAGAGAGCTCCCCAGTACCTGATGTACGACGGTTCTCGTCGATGTCAGGAAAGTCGAATGCTACTACTATCGGGGCTGTTGTTGTCGTTAATTCGCCTCCAACTCAGAGAAGAACGCTACGACATACTAAGAAACAGTATGGGCTGCGGGATTTTACCCCTCCGGGTCTCCCAACTGCACCAGCAGTAACTAATGGCCAGCCCAACGGAGCAAGCGAAGTTGCAAGCCGGATCATTAACAAGAGCAACGGATCCTCGAGGCATAACCACAACAGCCTCAACTCCACCGCGACCACCACAGCAAGCACCAGGTCACGCAGGAGAATCTTATCCGAGGGCGCTATCCCTGTCGTCGTGGTCCCTGAGCGCCGATCCTCAGTGAAGCCTGCTCAGGCCCCCTCCCTCCGCTCAGCAAGCAGCCGTCACACGAGGAAGAGCGTATCTTTGCAGTCTGCTCCCTTGTCCCAGTCAGCTGGGTCTAATATCCCCGGCACAATCGAGCAGCCCACCATCCGGCAGAGGCGGATGTCCGATTCCGCCACGTCTCGGGTCCAGTCAGAACGCAGTACCGATGGCCCGCCTGTGATCCCGCAGCGCCGTTCATCTCTCTCCGCACCGACGAGCAGGAATACTTCCCGCTCGGGATCTCTGACCGCAGAGAGCCTGCGGGCGCATAACGCAATACAGGCGGTTGAAGCCGCCAAACTCGCTGCACTAGCTCCTCTCCCACCGCCCGTGCCGCCTAAGGATAGTGTACCACTTAGCAACACGCTGACTGTTGATACCAATGGGGACCCGTTCTTCGGCCAACGACTTTCGGCTCAAGTTACGCCGTTCTCGCAGTCATCACACGATACACATGGTACGGCACTCGAGATATCCGAAGCGCTGGCTATAAACCTGTACCCGCACCAGAACAGGTCCGTACTCATGATCGAACACGGCCCTCTGCAACCTCGCTCTGCGCCCAAAGGCCGACCAATCCATCTCCGAACCTCCTCACTTCCTCTCCCAACCGATCCAGATCCTATGACACCCCCCCAACGCGGCTATCCACTCGAAATGGAAGCAGACTCCCCGCTCCGCAACCCCCGCGATCCCCCACAACCACCACTCATTAAATTCATCCCTCCCACTCCCGCTGCCGTCTCCCCTGATGACGACTCTAAACAACTCGGCCACGATTTCCTTTCCGGAGAAGCACACACCATCTCAGCTGTGCCGCCTGAACGTCGTCCGTCGCTTCTGCAACGCGCCCTCTCCGCCCACCGCCGTGAGAGCATGTCCATCTCCACCATCCTCCCACGACGTTTTTCCCTAGGCCGCCAGCCACAGAACAGCGTCGATACCGCGACTCCGCATACGTACCCCACCGTCTCTGACCAGCCCGCTGACACGTCGCGCCTGCATCCATTCTGGCGCCCTGCGCGCTTCTGGGACGATCTGGACAGCGACGATGAGTACTCTGACGACGAGTGGGACGACCGCAACTACTACCCCCCGTCAGCAAATGTGCATCCTGCACTGTCGGCGCCGAAGCGAAGTCTCTCTTCGGTGTTGAAACGCACCTTCTCCATCATGCCCGCGCGCGACCGCGAGATTGGGTTTGGTGCACCGCGCCGCACGATCCGCCGTTCGGGGTCGGGGAACCTGCGCGTTGTGCAGAGGAACAATGGTAGCGTAGGGAGCGTCGCGTTGGGGGAGTATGTGCGCTTTGCGAGTGCGCGACAGGGGATGCGGAATTCGAGCGCACCGATAGAAGGGATGTCGGGAAGCGATAGTCGGATGTCGAGGGAGCGGATGCGCGATGTTGGGTTTGGGAGGTGGAATTTCAAGGTCGGGGTGAGGTGGGTGAGTGTTTCGGGGGTGGAGCGGTGGGCGGAGCGGAGGAGGGAGAGGAGGAGAGAGGGGTTGAGGAGGAGTATTAGTGGGCCGAGGGGCGTGAGGGATGGGGTGGAGGATGTGCTTCGAGGGAGGGTGGAGGGGGGCGCGAGAGCTGATTAGATGGGTGCGTGGGAGGAGGGGTGTATGAACAGCGACGGGGGAAGGGAAAAGTAACCCGGTATTCACAGGACGGTCGAGATTTTGATGGGCCCAGAGAGCGTTGTCTGCTGTGCGGCACGCGGCTGGAGGTCTATATAACTCATTTTTGCTTTTTTAGGAGCGCGGTGGACACTTCATGAGGGTTATGATTTATGATCTTGATGATTATACATGGCTTGCTTTGGTTTAGGATTTTAGGGTTTTAGGGATGGGGAGTTTGGGGCTTTTTTGCGTGCTTGAAAATTAGGGAGTCATTATCATTATGCAGGATGGGAGGGGAGCGGGAGTGGGCGCAGATAGTTTTAAGAATATCTTTCATTCGCTGGATTTGTTCTATAGAGGGCTCTTAAAATAAAAGGGTTCAAATTTATGGCGCGTGTGTTGTTTCCCCTAGCGGCCCTTCATCACCTATTGAAGAGCTGCCTGCCAAACCTTAAGCCTATCAGGGTTGAATCCCGTCCATCCCTTATCCGCATAGCTGCCGCCACCAGCGCCAACCTTGGCGGGGAACGATTTCCCTTCGTTGCTCAGCTTCGTCAAGACATCCTCCGCATACTCGAACCACACTTTAGCAGCATCCACATCTGCTGACGAGGCCTCGCCCGTTCCCTCAAATGCTGACCGTAACGTCCACAAGCCGAACATGGAAAAGTCAAACGTAGGTGTAGATTGAGAAAGAGAAGTTAGGCGGGCTAGGAAGGCGTTTATGTTGCGCCACTGGCTTGCAGAGAAGTCGTTGGCAGAGCCTGTGCTAGGAGCTGTGTTATGTTAGAAACCTAAGAATATCGAGAAAGCGGCGGGTGGTTATACTTCTATTCCATGCGTCTCTTACAGAAACACCAAAGAGGGGTAGATCGCTCCACACCTTCACCTTCTCCCCCCAGACTTCAACCTCGCTCGCACCGTCTTTCGTGAGGGTCTGCTGCTGGACGGCGCGCACGATAGACACTAAATGTTCTTGGGACTGGTGCTCGGTATCCGCCGCCACATTAATTATGCTTTCCCAGACGGGCCTAAGACTGCCTTCAATGTCCGACTCTGGAGACCCTGTTGAGAGTTTATCTTCGGCTGGCGCTGTGAGAGCACGTGCGGCCGATGCGGGGTCGGTCTTTGACGCGATGGAGGCATTTAGGGAGTGGAGTTCCTGAGAAGACATTTTGGATGTGATAATGCAATTTTGTATTAAATGTGAATAAGTTGAAGCTATAGGAAATTACCAGTCAAATTTATATACCTGTTTTGGCGTTTCTTATAAGCGCTGCCTGAGAGCCGTCAAGGTGTGTGGCGGGACAGCGTTGTGAGTGGTCAAAGCTTAGCTGGCGGGAGCTCCCTCACCAGTCCACTTTCATGGTACGCCAAAGCGTCGACGTCATGTCTTCCATAGAATGTCCAATTCTCCATTAAATGTCCGAATTATAGATCCAACTACCCTAGAGCCACCTTTCCTTTGTTCAGAAAAACAGAATATGTTCTAAAATCAACTTCAATGCCGGGCCAATAATTCCGAATCAAGGCAAACGGAGCTCAAACAGCACCGTCGACCCCGCCCACACCGCAGTTGAACCGTACAGCCAACCCCTACAACCTCCAAATTGGCATCCCGTTTCCTCCGCAGCATCGCCCGCCAAGTCCCCAACTACTTTCCCGAGTCGCTGATCGGCCCAGCCTCCGCGTGGACTGGCACCTCGAAACCCAAACCGGGGCGGCTCGACTGGCCGGAGCCAGACGCAAGCATGACCCCGACCTCGTCAGCAGCGGCCCCGAAGAAGGTGGAGAAGTCGTACCTCTCGTCGGCGGTGGAGTCGATTTCGCCGTGGACGAGTTCAAGGCCGGCGACGCCGAAGCCGGCGCAGGGGAGTGGTGTGGCGGCGGAGGCGCAGGCGCAGTCGGCGCAGAGGGGTGGTGATCATAGTGTCGGGCGCTCGCATGGGATTAGTACGAGGAGGTATCCAGAGGATTGTCCCCCGCTTAAGACGAAGTGGTTTTATGCGGTTGATGTAAGGCTCCTGTGTCAGCTACTTGGGCGCTTGCTAACGTGTTGAAGGCTCCAAAGCGAAAACCTAAGTTGCTGAAGGACGTCAATATCGAGTCGAAACCGCTGCCTGCGCCGAAGAAATACTTGACGTTCTCCCCGGGAGATTCTCAGTCTATCGAGAAGGCATATCAGAAGTTTATCGAGGATGAAGAGGATGAGGGCCAAACGGCTCAAAGTCCGATCGACTTGACACAAACGACACCAGAGTCAAAGCCTGGCAGGAAGGAGAATAGCTCTCTGGAAGGGGACGGTTCTCTGAAGCAGCGGAGGACAATCAAGGTACCTGTCAATGAGGACTATCTATTTGATGTCGACATTGAGGAGAGAGAACTCGCGCCGGTTTATTGGCTTGGACCAATATATGACGTGAGGAGGGGTACCTGGTTCTATCAGGAGGGTTCGACGCTTCGACCGTGTGATGAGAACTTGGCAACACAGCTGGAGGAGGGATATCTGAAGGTCAAGCCATTTCGCTATCCGAAGCCTGCCGTTAAAGATACTCAGCCAAAAACTACGGAGGGGGGGAAACTGCCTACCGACATGGGTGCTTCCGAAGTCACTCCCAAAGCATCTGCTGAGAATTTGAAAGCGGCCACGGAGCAGGCTGGAAGAAAGCCTACGGATGCCGTACACCAACCTCAGACCCACCGCCTGTTTGGCTCATATATGAACTCCATTGTCACATACCAGGATGACACCGTTGCGTGGCTATCAGATGACAGCATCGTTTCCCGCATGAGTACAACCGTTTACCAACGATTCGCAGGAGGTGGCTATATGAGCGGTGTGAAGATTGTCCGAGGTTATACTAAAGGGGAGAAGACTTCAACTGATGCTAAGACTGAGGTTCCTTTGGCCCCAGAAACAGATATGGTAGATGAGTCTGATAAGGCAGGTCTTCGACTTGATGAAAGGCAACAGAGGCTTTTGAAGCGCAGATCTGCCCCAGCCGGGACGCTGAGGGCATCCGATATTCGCGACTTACATGCCGAAGCGGAGAAGCCGGCGTCAAGCGGTAGTTCGACCCCGAAAGCTGAAGAGGCAATAAGAAAACTAGACGAGAAGGAGATTCGGGATGATTATCAGGACCATCCTACCGAAGATCAATCGCGCGAGATTGAACATTTGATCCTGGTGACCCATGGCATTGGACAACGTTTAGGGATGCGGACCGAGAGCGTAAACTTCATCCACGACGTCAATGTCCTCCGTCAGACACTCAAAAGCGTGTATGGAAACTCTGCGGATCTACAAGCTCTGAATTCAGAAATTGATAAGCTTCCAAAGAACTGCCGGATTCAGGTCCTCCCAGTGTGCTGGCGACACTTGCTAGATTTCCCTCGCCATGGCCTAAAGCAGAACCGCAAAGAGCATGATCTTGCTGATGTCTCTAGCGAAGACGAGGAGTACCCAAGCTTGGACGACATTACCGTTGAAGGTGTCCCATTCGTGAGAAGTCTCATCACTGACCTTGCGCTGGACGTCTTGCTTTATCAGAGCGCTTATAGGGAACACATCTCTAACATCGTGCTCCGCGAGTGCAACCGGGTGTATAAGCTTTTCTTAGACCGCAATCCAGATTTCAACGGAAAGGTCAGCTTGATCGGACACTCTCTCGGCTCCGCCATCTTCTTCGATATCCTCTGTCGTCAAAAGGAAGACAAGGATACGTACGGGCTACCCCAGCACCCGAAGTTTTATCACAATCGACCGGGTGTGCAACCTCAAAGCAAGAAGGATGGCAAGGATATGAGTTTCGATTTCGAAGTCGAAGACTTTTACTGCCTCGGTAGCCCAATCGGGCTCTTCCAGATGCTCAAGGGGCGAACAATCGCCGCTAGGCATCACCCTGAAGCAATGCCAGCGCAGAGCCCCATGGATTTGGATATGCTGGATGACCCATTCCTCGCCGCAAATAGCCATCCCAACGAGACGTTTTTCCCCACAAGTGGGCTCCCCTACTCGATCTCCTCGCCGAAATGCGCACAGCTGTATAACATCTTCCATCCTTCCGACCCCATTGCGTACCGCCTAGAGCCCCTTATAGCGCCAGCCATGTCATCCCTCAAACCGCAGGCGCTTCCATACACGAAGAAGGGTCTCTTCAATACGTCTGCGGCTCAAGGCATCACAGGAATCGGAGCCAGGGTCGGCCAGAGCGTAAGCGGTCTCTGGTCGAGCTTCAGCTCCGGAATCGCCAGCAGTCTTATCAACCGAAGCCTCGGACTCACTGGTGAGGATATCGCCAAGATGGAGCGAGCACAGGGCCAGAGCATCCGCGAGTCGCCGTTGTCTATGGGCGCCGGAACCAATATCTCTGGTGGTGGCGTCATTACCGATACTCGCACCCTGACGAGGGAAAACACCAATGAGAAGCAGAGGCAGCTAGCGGAAGATACTGCCAATGCGGACCGCGAGGGCAATGAGAATGCGCCGACGCTGATTGATGACGATATAGAGACCCTGTATTCCGGTTTCCAGAAGCGGAGGAAGAGTCATCAAGGGAATGAGGAGAGTAATAAGGAGAGGATTGCGGCGGATGAGAGGGCCAAGAAGCTCAGGAGGGAGGAGATGAAGGTTAGGGGCTTGAATGAGAATGGACGTATTGATTTCAGTATCCAGGAGTAAGTTACTATCGTGAAGCTCTAAAATGAGGAGACGCTAATTTGAAATAGGAGTGTTCTGGATTTCAACCCTTACAATACTATCGCGAGCCATCTGAGCTATTGGGGCGATGAGGATGTGTGCCATTTCATGCAGTCTCAGTTATTATCTAGACACAGGGCGTTCAAGCGGAGGGCCAGCATGGACTTGCTGAAGAAGCCTTTGAAGTGATATTTGGATTCGGTAGGGCCTAGAAGAGTGTAGACACAATAGAATATGCAAATACAGTTCCATCCATCTTCATCTAGCGAATGGTCATTATAATTCATATCTCATACATATAATTACAGCAAGCTCCTGTAGACGACTACTCTTCTCCGTCCTCATCGCTCGTCTCATCGATATTAGCCCTCTGCTCTTTGGCACCGGCGTCGGCACCCTTTACTCTGGCCTTCCTCGGGGCCGCATCACCTGACTCGATTGTCTCGCCCATTGCCGCGAGAGCGGCATTGATATCAGGGATCGCCTGGAGCAGCGCCTTGTACTGGTCGAGCGGCAGAGAGATACCCTACAAGAAGTTAGCACTTGAGATTTATAAAGGCATGCAGCTCGGGTCTACCTTCTTGCCCGGCAGGAAATCACCCGCGGGGTTCTGATAGAACTCCCGGATATTGATTAAACGGGTGCCCTTGAATTCGCTGATGCCGACCCTCCTGCTGTTTCTTCCCTGTGATAACTGTGGTCGGAGATTTGTCAGTCAGTCACCATCCATTCATTATCATCTCTCAGACGCTATTGGCAAGCAACTAACCTCCCAAAACTTCTCTCCGCTCTCGCTTGTCTGAGGAGCCTGTGCTGGTTTTGTGGCGCTGCTAGGCTTTGTGGTCTTGGTTCTCTTGCTTTTGGGTTGGGCGTCGTCGTCAGAGGCGACGAAGCCAGTGCCGTCATCGTAGTCATCGATATCGCTGGGCGAATCCTGGGCGCGGCCGCGCTTGGTGACTGGCATTGTGGAAGATGCGATGGTATCTTGTCTCAAAAGTTGTTTGGGCTGATTCCATTAATTTAATTCATTATCAGAAGGGTATGGGTCTCATTACCTGAGTCGAATGTGGATGCTTGTAAGTGTGAAGTTCAGATATCCATGAAATAGGGTTCGGAAAAGTATCTGGAAGATATCGGGACCTTACTGAGGCTGTCCAGTGATGTAGAATGAACAGCGAATATGGAATCGGAAATATCAAATATCGAGACCTCGGTGTAGACAAGAAGGTTACACATCGGGCCAAGCTTTGGACGCGGTCAATCGCACACCCCGCGCAACAACGCGTACAGTGATTGATAGTCACGTGCCAATGATGGCAGCCCAGTTTGGCTGATCCTCACCCGGCTGGATCCCCCTCAGAACGACTGAAACAATACGGGCTCTACCCTGGGCTGAGGATAAACAAGGAACGAAGAATCACAGATTGAGATTGTTGCTTTCAACCCACTTATATCTCGGTATATATGTCTACGGCAGCTGCTTTCTAGGACCTTTTCCTTGTAAGATGACAGGATCTCCCTTCCTTGCCAGGTCCAGAATCCCAAATACCGTATACGCGGATACTACCGTATAGCTCTCCCATTGCGACAACGACGACTCGACAACAGTTGCGCAATAACTGATGATCGCAACAATCTGCGACAAATCGCGAATCCCCATATCCCAATGGCAATAATCGAAGATAATAAAGACCATCAAGGAAATGGCTCCTCGCCCCTAGACGATGATTCGCCCAATGGAGGAGCTGACGCAACACCCACGCGCGCACCTGCCGCAACGCCAGATGCGACGACTCGACTTCTCCAGTACCTAGCCCATGCGTCCCCCGAACAGCTGTGTGCCATAGCAGTTGGCCTGGCTGGCTGTACATATCTCATCCTGGGGAGGGTCGGCCTCGTGCTTATAGGCGCATTTGGAGGGATAATATTGCATGCGTCCTGGGAGAGGCATAGTGCTGTCGCCGATATCCATACGACACACCCAAAGCAGAACGGCCTGCATATCCTACAAAAAGTCTTAGATTGGAGGGAAAAGAACCCTGCGAATCCTTACGAATTTGACGATAATGACGATACGGACGAGGCGGTTGTGCCAGGGGCGGCCAACTTTGACGACTTTCGCCCTGCCACGGCGGAGGCGCTGAGAGAACTGGTGGAAGCAACAATTCGAGATTATGTGAAGTACTGGTATCTTCCAGTTCTGCCGGAAGAAAAGACATTCCCGCGAACGAGTCAGCAAACTCTGGTGTCGTTCCTTCGCTCTATAGCAAATTCCCTGTCGAAGAAGCGCCCCGCAGACGCTTTTCTGGACTTCTTTACCAATTGCTCCTCGATAGTCATCGTCTTTCTCGGTGAACTGTCAACCGCCATTCTGGCTTCGCCTGATTTCGACATTTCTCCAGAAGATGCAGTGCAGGAATACCTCACCTCGAACCCTGATTCCCATCTCGCCCATATCATGGATGAGAAGCAGCAACAGAAAAAGTTCCAACTGATTGCCAACGATTTGTTACAGAATTTCATTGAGAAGTCTGTGTACAGTTGCAACCCTGCTAGGGTCTTCCTAGAAAGAATATTAAGTGGAGTTGTAATGGAGATGAGTTTGAGGGCCTGTTCCAAGCCAGAGTGGATAAATGGCTGGATTGTATATCTGCTAGAAGAGGGCGAACCAGATATCATTCAGGCGATTGATGCTGGTATGGGGATACCATCTCCGAAGGGGATTCAACCTATGATGGATCAGCCCGATACCAACTCCCAAAAGCGTGTCAGCAGAGCGGACGACGCGATGAAGTCTGCCACAGAGGAAGCGGAAAGGCTAAGCCAGCTAATTGCTGAGGATGAATCAAGGCAGTCTAAAGAGACTTCGAGATCTTCCCTATCCAGGGACACCCCAGACGTTGCCAGGGTATCCTCAAGTCACTCTTCAGATGGCGTACATGTTCCTCTAGGTCCGATTGAAGAAGCGTTTGTCCCGACTTCGGTCGAAGTTGATGCAGAACCGAAACAACCGTTCACAAGCTTCGACCAGATTGCGCCCCAACGAAGTATCGACCTGGATAATGAGACGCCCAAGCCTCTGACACTTGAAGGCGCCGGTATAACTATCATGGACGACGCTTCCCCAGGCGATAACAGTCGCTTTCGCAACAAGCCCACAGGAGATTATCTGGTCCAGATCGAGCCGAATTCCTCGCGTTACTCCGGTTGGATGATTGTTCGCAAATATGCAGATTTCGAGACACTCCACGAAGTTCTAAAGCGCATTGCTCAGGTATCTGGAGTGATAGCCTTCACGCAAACGCATTCCACACTGCCGACTTGGAAGAACCAGGGCAAGGCTGACTTGCGGACTAATTTGGAGAATTATCTGCGCGATGCATGTCGTCATGCGGCTTTGGCGGAAAGCGTGGGAATGAAGCGTTTCCTTGAAAAAGAACAAAGCCAAAGTCAGGGGCAGTCAGGAAAGGGCTTTGGGTGGCCATCTCCCGCAGCTTTTGAGACTATGGGCAAGGGCTTGGTTGATAATCTCATGAGTGCTTCCAAGGGAGCTGCCGAAGGCGGTAAAACAGTTTTCGGTGGTATGACGGGGGTGCTTGGGAATATAAACCCCGGGAGAGGAAGGTCTGCCAGCAAACTGAGTCTTAGTTCTCGTCCTGGCTTTCGGTCTTCCTCATCGCTTGCACCGGAACTTGACGATAGTACCTCCATCAACGGCACTAAGCCATCAAGCGAAGAAGCTCGTAATGGGCCGGCCGCATCTCACAGCGAGACAGCAGTCATCGCAGAAACACCCGAGCATGAGCTGTCCAGTGCAAGTACACCAGTTGAAACCCCTAGTAACGGGGTTAGCGATGCATCCATGAAGTCGTCAATGGAATCTTTAGGGACAGAACAAGAGCCTCAGAGCCCACTGCTAGATCTCGATAACATCGTTCTACCGCCGCCGCCTAGCGACATGCCCGACGACTACGGAATTATACGATCCTCATCATCGCCTGCTTTGTCGAAGAATGAAATTATGACACCAGTCACATCTACGAATGATACCTCGCCAGTCCAATCCATAAGATCCCCGTCGATATCTGAGGCCAAGGTACCTAACAAGCGAAAAGACCCAACGCCCTTCACAGAAGAGGAGACCAGGGTAGCTCTGGAGTTAACATTCGCCATGATCAATGAACTATATACGCTATCATCTGTCTGGAATATACGCCGAACACTCCTCACGGCGGCCAAGACATTCCTCCTCCGACCTGGAAATCCTTCGCTGGCATCCATCCAGGCTCTCGTCCAAGAATCTGTCATCACTTCGAATACATCCGACGCTGGGATCGCCAGCCATCTCCGGAAGATCCGTGAGAACACGATGCCAACCGAAGAAGAGCTTAAAGCATGGCCAGAGGAACTCAGCGCCGAGGAAAAAACAAAGTTAAGGGTTCGGGCTAGGAAACTACTTATTGAGAGGGGTATCCCACCTGCATTGGCCGGCGTCATGGGCCAGGCTGCTACGGGCGAGGCTGTTGGCAGAGTATTTGACTGCTTGCAGGACGAGAAGGTTGCTAGAGGGTTGATGTTTGGGCTCCTGTTGCAAGGGGCTCGGGCGATCACACACTGATATATATCACTCTTGTACGATAGAGTTTCTTGGACATGTTCCACACGACGATTGAAGTTGTACTGTGCATAGTTTAGCTTCAGACTATATGCATTTTAAAGTAATTGATGTATATCTCGGAATATCTTGGTATATTTCGGTATATCTCAGTTATGTTGGATTATTCGAGGGTGGTTATCAAGTTATACGCGAGTGGACACTGTTCGCGTCGCGTGGACTATTGATTACATAATATGGGAAAGCTGTGCCTGTCGTATGTCGTACCTGGGGCTCAAACGGGGACCTATCCGTCCCCTTATTGCCTAATTAGTCCATCCCTCTTCGGCTGACTTATCTTCTTAATCTACATATCTCCACGGCTCGACTGTGTGGCTTCACAAATCCCAACCCACCATCCCCTCCTCCTCCCAATCGTCCTCGTGCGCCAACGTATACGAGGATATATTTTTTACATATCGCATCATCTCTTGTACAGTGCAATTGGAAGAGGATGTACTCCGCTTAAACGATGGTTGCGACTCCCACGCGCTCGCCGCCCACATACCGATCGCGACTGGAACACCCCTCAGTATAAAACTGTTCTTGTAACGCGCGCGCGCTGACGAGACCGTTGACGAGACCGTTGACGAGGCGCCCATATACGCGTGCGCCTTCCCGACTTCGACATTAAAGTTGAAACAATTCATGCGTGCGCCTTTCCGATACCATACCCCTGGTTTTAGCCTCCACTCTTGAGACTCGAAACCACAATGCAGGCGGCCGCCACGGACGACCGATCCTACCGAATCCAACGCCAGGCGAATATGCCATATTCCACAGATGCTCCTGCTCTTCAGTCAGAAGCCGTCCGCCAAGGACGATCGAATTCACGCCCACCAGTGAGCGCAAACGGGAAGAATATTGCGAACTTTTCGGAGCTAGCTCCAACATCGCCGGAAGCGCGGAGACGCCAGATAGCTACGCATAGGCGATCAGACAGTCTTGGGAGTGTCAGGGACGGAGTTGGAAACTTGAATCGCTGGTCGCAGTCTACAACATCTAGCAAAGGTTCGACAGCGCATGTGAGGTCAAACAGCTCCTCGCGCGCGCTGGGGTCGGCCTCCGGAACCAGCAAAATCGATAATTTCTCCAAAGGAAGCAGATACGGGGCGCCAAAGTCGGAAAACTCTCCGCAGCGGCTTCCGTCGCGAGGACGAGACGGCTCAAATCTATCGTCGACCCTACCTCCAATAATAACTCTCCCCACATATCGCCGCGGTAGCGACGGTCGCGATCAGTCCCCACAAACGGGAACAACTATCTCGCCATCAACTGCAGGATTATTGTCCGCCGCGGTGCGGTCTGCGGCACCTGATTATTTTGGCGATTCGTGGGAGGATCCAAATACCCGTGGATCAGGCAGAAACCACTCGATGAATCGGTCTCCTATAATTCCTTCGCCTTCGCTCCCACCTGGGCATACCAAATCTAGCGGGAGCCCTGTTCAAAAGCAGCGGCAGGGAAGGGACCGTAGCCGCAGTAGGGGACATTCGCGAAACCGATCGCACGCCACGAAAGGGAGCTCAGGGACCCTATCCTCGGAGAAAAACAAAGATCGCTCGTCGAGGCAGCCATCGCAAAAAGCCATGCTTTCAAAGGCGCTCCAGAAAGCCAATACGGCGGTGGTGCTTGATAATGCAATGAATTTTGAAGGTGCCATGCAGGCATATTCAGAGGCATGCGATTTACTACAGCAGGTGATGATGAGGAGCTCGGGCGATGAAGATAGGAGGAAGCTAGAGGCTATTGTACGTTGGATTCCCGCTCGATCGAATATTACTAACCAAGTATAGCGAAATACCTACACCAGTCGGATAACAGAGCTGGTGAAGCTTGCTCCCTACAATGACGATGACAAAGCTTTACCTGCCAGACCCGAAAGTATCGAATACACAGACGATCAATCCCCCCCTGTAGATGACGACGAAGCAACGGTAATTGGAATGGCAACTATGACGAGAATAGTTAACCAAGACACCTTTGCACTTGAGTCTTTCCCTGCTGAGCAGCAGCCCATCCAACACCCCCGACGAAGAGATTCACTTGTCCCGCAGACCTTTGATGTAAGTTTCTAAAATAAGCCTCCAGGTCAAAATACTAATCGTTACCAGAGATCTGCCCCTGTAAGGTCTCCCATCGGCCAAAACCTCCTCGGCGCACAAACAGCTCTCGCTTCCCCGATGGAGCGCCAATCAATGATGGTCCCACCACTCTCCCCAAGACCCCCAACCTCTCCAATGGATCTGTTACCAACGGACGAAGACCACTCAAAGCCCTACCGTCCATCGTCTGAATCGAATGAAAACAGTCATACGAGAGAAATAAGCACCGATTCCATTTCCTGGCTGGATACTATTGATGAATCTGGTGGCTCCGGGGCTTCGTCCGTACATTCAAGGACGTCGTCACTGGGCATGAGAAGGAAGCATATACGAGCTGCTAGCGGAGCAACCGAGGCAGAATTCGATGCTGCCTTAGATGCTGCAGTGGAAGCAGCATATGATGACGGTTTTGAGCCTGTGGAAAACCTCCCTCCCATGAGAAGCACTGCTGAGTATGATAATGGAGTTGCAAGTATGCGAATGAGGGTTGAGATGGCGAGAGAAAGGGTCAGGCAGACAGAAAGGGAGACTGCTGTTCACATGGCCCGAGATCGAGAGAGGGAGCGCCTGGCACGCGACCAGACCGGCCAAGAGGACTACTACGACGGCGAATCAGAGGAGGAAGAGCGTATGCTTGAGGAGATGACCAGGGGCTACGTTATGGATGAGTTCGAGTTCGGCCTCCAGTCCAAGTCGGCATTGCCTCGAGAATCTGACTCGAGTGGGTTTTCTGGACGCACCTGGCACAGTTCCCTAGGGTCAAATCCTACCACTGGTGGAACTACTATGTCCACCATTGCTGAGACTGCCCCTATCCCAAAATTGCCCACTTTTCAATCCAAAACACCACCACCAGTCTACCCTCCCCCTGGCCAGGCTCTCCCGCTCCCTCCTACCTCTAGTGCTCCGCAATTCTCACGCCCATTGCAAATGCAGGCGCCCGAACCCACAAGTAATTCACATACTGTGAGGAGCAGACGCCTGTCGGGAACAAATCCTAAGCAGTTGAAGATTGAGACCGCCACAAGAACCACACCAAAATCATCTTTCTCTCAGGCTCCTACCGCACCACCTCCGGAGGTCCCCTCGGAGCCAGCAGGAGGGTTTTCGCTGCCGAAAATGGAAATGCCACCACCCCCGATACCGCAATCCGCGAGCAACCCCGGATTTCGGGCCCGCCAAAACTCATCTCCCTTCCCAGCAGACGTTGCTGCTCCGCCGACACCTACGCTTACGCAAAGCTTTAATTTGGACGATAATGCCGGCTCTCTTCCTCGTTCTGGTTCTCCTGGACGAGCGCAGTCCAGATCAGGAATCCGGAAGAACTTCTCTTCGTCCAGTCTCAAGAACCTGAAGAGTCGTAATCTTTCGGTATCCCACGTCGACGATGGCCCGGAGGTGTCACCGAATACGCCAATGACGGCCCAGTTTGGTACCATTTCAGCCACAAGGGGAGATCCAAACAGACTACCGGCGATGCCAGCACTGCCAACGCCCATTGCAGTGACATTCCGAGACAAGATGAATGGTGCTCCGAATGGTGCTCCCACCGGCGGCTTATACCTATTCGATAGTGATATGCACTCCCCAGAAAGCCCAGGTTCGCCAAGGGATGGACACATGGGTGGGCCGATACCTTTGGAGCCATGTCCGACTGAGCATCTCCTACGGCCTTTCTGGCTAATGCGCGCTTTCTACCAAACCTTGGCTCATACTCGTGGAGGATATCTCTCTACCAAACTATTTGTCCCAAGGGATGTCTGGCGTGTCAAGGGAGTTAAAATCAAGGGGCTTGAGGAAAAGATATCGTGCTGTGATCTTTTAACAGCAGCTTTGCAGAAGCTCGCCCAGGTTGATACCTTTGATGCGGATGCGGTGCTCGATGAGATGCAAGCTTTCGAGGACGTCCTTGAGCAAGCTCGGGCCATTCTAGTACGAAAGCTTGGTAATGATGTCGGTGTACAGGGCTCGGGCATGCTATTTAAGGATGCCTCGTCGACCTCAACCGAGGCAGAGACAACCACCACCACCTCCAAAACATCGTCTGGGATTGGGAAGCAATCTTCGTTCTCGTGGCGCCGATTGCGGTCAAAGAGTTCCGGGGTGGCGCTGAATAATTACGCCGGACGAACCGTAGTCACAGAGACTCCAAAGGAAGGACATACGATAAGCACGCTTCCCATGACGACCTCGGGCAATACCCGATTCGCGAAGAGGGATATATCCCAAGTTCAGTTTACAGGCCCGAATGCCCACTATATGAGCGCATTAGCAAAGCTATTCGATGCAGCTCAAGTCCTCGGTATGTTTTATAATCACAAAGTTATATCTCTCATGACACCTACTAACTATATTTAGACCAAATCGCTCGTCAGGTCGAGGATCCTGGCCTTAAACATGCGGATAAAACACAAGTCGGTTTAGAACTAAGCACTCGCCACGCTGCGGAGTTCTTCGGGTTCTACATCTGCCGATTCGTCCTGACAGACATCGGCATGCTCCTGGATAAATTCCTCAAGAGAGGCAGTGAATGGGTCCTCATTTGATCTCCACGACGGAATGAAATGACCCAAGCTCTCAGCTTGGATGGTAGATGGACGTGTTACGATATATTGGAAGCCTAGCCATGTCTCCCTCATTGACATCGGGGCTTCCATAGCTGATTTTGCAGCATATCATGAAATATGAGCGAATGATCTTTCTTTGTATACTAGATACCTCTGGTCTGTTGACCAATGCACGTTGCGCCACTGCGCTTTCGGGGAGTTGGAAATAGGCCGCGGACGACCACAATGTTTGATTGGATTTGTGGCATTTATGGGACTGTTTTTTTTGGCTAGAATTCTCGCATATACAGCATCTTGCACCACTGCAATCGTTATAGGATTCTCAGGACCTCTCATATATACGTGTGTTGAAATTCAATTGCTACTGTTGATAATAAAACAAGTACAACAGAACTATACGTGACAAACATAGCCAACCCCATCTCCCATATGCAGAATACACCTCCTTCTGTACCTTACTCCAGTTTGCAAAGACAAAATACTTCAAAACACGTAAAAATCGCGAAACGTTCCATCTAACTTTCCCATTCTCAAACCAAACTGCTCGCAAAGACGTTATTTCATGTAAGCCTTGGGTATTGACAATATCAAAGAAGTTCCCCCTCACCCTCCTCCTCGCCTCCCCCCTCACTATCCCAATCAATATCCCCACCCGCCGCCTCCGCCGCCCTCTGCACCTCCGCCAACCCGCTCAACTCGGTAATGTAGTCCCGCTCCGCCAATGCCTTCTTAACAAAGTCCCACCCGTCCTTCTCATACGCGTCCACGACTTTGGCGGAGCATGCTGAGCAGCAGTCGTAGGATTGCCCGCTGATAAGCATGTTCTGCCAGCTCGCGAGGAAGCCGCGGATCTGGTGGGGTACGATGCCCAGAGGGTGTTCGGGGGGGTCGCGCTCGTATGTAACTGGGCCTGATCCGGAGGGCTGCACAGGCTTAGGGGCGGGGGCAAGGCCGCCGAGGGGATGTTGTAGGATGGATGCTAGAAGCTCAACGAGCTGTGCTGATGCGATGGCTGCTATTCCGGGGCGTGTGACTGTGCATTGCTGGTCGAGAGTTTGGTCCTTTACTGAATCTGCTGGGGCCACGACATCATTGCAGAAATAGCAGCCAAGGGCTGCTTGGGCTCCGTCGGGAGGCGTCATCCCATGCCTCATGACGACGTATGTGTCGAAGCCAAGAGCGGCATTCATTACGATCTTTCCAGTTGCCTTGCCCATCAGAGTTGGCAGCCATCGGCTCTCGCGAGTGTCCATAAGTAAAAATATGGCATCGTGCTCGTCGATAAGTTTCTTCAAGGTCTCGAAATCGCGCTTTGCCTTGGCCTCGTCCGTAACGGGGTGTCCGAGCATGGGGACCGAGATGACATGTCCAGTGCTGTCTACTCCAGGGTATATGTCCTGCAGGGCCTTCGCGGCTAGTTCTGCCTTCTTCCCTCCTCCTCCAAGGCAGTCTTGGTAGGTGAATAGAGGTTGGCGGACGGGATTTGAGAATGAGACGGTTCCATTGTCGACGAAGGTGATTTTACGCACACCCCAGCCCAGCAAGTTCCGTGATACGTAGCTGCCGAGTGTGCCAGCTCCAATGAGGAGACACTTCGTTTGGCTGATTTTTGTGAGGTTTAGGTTCGGCGCGATGCGCCATTTCATGAGCTTTAGGTTAAGGTCGACTGACTGATCCGCAAGCAGTCGCGGGTCCATGTACTGGGATAGGTCTGTCAGCCTGGATGATAGCTTCCCGTGGCTGTTTCGCTCCCATCCTGTTACTTTGGGCATTTTAGCTACCGCTGGCGGGGTAGTTTCGTCTTTCCCGACAGAAGATGTCGAACTGAGGTTGAGGATGATGCTTCGTGCTTCGTGCCGCTTGGATTGGACGTCCCTGAAACACATGATGCGGACGTTGTCTAGCTTGTAACGCTGCCTAACCAAGACCAAAAGGTTTCGTAACATCCACCCGGGGTTCTGTGGATATGTGGACGGATCTGCGAACGCAATAAATTGATCTTTAGCATCCACATCCCGAAAGAATCCCGTCTCGAATGCATGGAGGGAGCCGATTTTCCAGTTATAGCCTATATCGTCATCGATGGAGGTGCGCTCGTCCGGTTTGGTTTCCCCCTCCTCGTCTGCTTGCGGTTTATCAGAGTTGTACACCTTCTTAGCCAAAAAGAAGCCGTGCTCTCTTGGGTCAACGCTGTATCTCCATGTGCCGACCTCGTCGACAAGGGCTGTCGTCTCGCGCCCGTCAAGTCGGTCTATTGGTGCAGACTGTGTCCAGACGGGGTCTGAGTGGAGAGCTGGGAATCCTGACCAGGTCGTGAACCGGTATTTCTTTAGGTCCGCAAACGACAGTATAGTGAAGGATGAGAGTAGGGATGGGAGGGAGTAAATGGTTCCATCTTGTATCGCATCCCAGATCTAATCGTGTTAACGTCCTGCCTTGTAAGTTCAGGGGGCCGCAAAATAGTAGCATACCTGCTTTCCCGCAGTGTTGATGATCGCATTCTTGTCAGCGTTCTTGAATTCCTCAATGGTATTGACATTCCTAATGATGCCTTCGGCGCGAACCAAGCCGGCAGGAACCCTTTGGAAAGCGGTTAATTAATGATATCGTCACAAAGTCCCGCAGTTCTTAACTTACGATGAGCTGCTCAGCGCATTTCCCAGTATCTGCATCTGGCAGTTTGTCCGAGAGGTGAGATTAATAGGTGCTCCGTACAGACCCAGAAGCTGGCGAGCCGACACATCAAGACGGTCATGGTCGATCTTGAGGTTTGCGAGAGCTGAGTAAAAGGGGAGTTCGATCTCAGACTGGAACGGGGCGTATTGAAGCGCCATGGTGCTGATCAGACTTGTCGCCCCAGCCTTAAAGGCTTTGATATCTGAAAGAAGTATGAAAAAGGAGTAAAGTAGGATGGTTCTGAAAGAATATTATGAGATGTTGGAGTCGAAGACAGGCTGCAGGTAGAGCTGTCGATAAGATATAACCGTAGTGCGGGGAGGCAGCTTATCGCCGGAGTCGTCGAGTAATCAGGCGGAGAGGCCGGAACCGTGCTTAGGAGGTACCTGCTGATCATCCAATAGGCAGGGTACATGCACGAATGTACCCACCTCCACAGGCACAAGCACGCCAAGCCTCAGCCTTGTCTCTCGTTTACGGATATTCTTTTGTCCGACAACAAAGCTCCAAGCCTCCTGTGCGTTGAAGCAAAGGTTATAATATCAGATTACCTTAAACATTCCTTTGAAGTTCTAAGCTGTTATTCTGCCACAGTCGATTTCTTGTGTTTGTTTTCAAAGCGACGGAATGTTTGTTGGTCTCTGTGGTGGCATTTGTTCGGGGAAGAGGACCGTTGCTCAATATCTGATTGAGCACCATGGATTCACGCGTTTGCGCCTGCAACACTCAGCAAACGAGCCTTTGACGGACGACAAACACACCTTTCGTACCATCGATGATCTGGTTAACTTTGTGACTACGCAATGGCAGCGCCGTTGGGTGACAACCGACGTTTACTGCGAGGCCGTTCTTGATATTCTTGTCCGCCGACCATTTTTCATTCTCATCAGCGTTGATGCACCTGTGAATGTTCGCTGGAAGCGCTTTCAGAGGCGGTTGACCTCTCCTACTTCATCTCCTCAATTGGATGAGGATCTCTCTCTCGAAGACTTTGTTTTGAGGTCAGATGATCACCTGTTCAACCCAAATGGTGGCTTGCTGCCACTCATTTCACGGGCGACAATCCGCCTTCTTAACACATCGTCAGACCTCGCACACCTTTATGCCACTCTAGGGAAACTAGACTTGACAAATGAAGACCGCCTGAGGCCTAGCTGGGACCAATACTTTATGCAGCTTGCATCCCTCGCGGCCCAGAGGAGTAACTGCATGAAACGCAGGGTCGGATGTGTCTTGGTGCGGGAGAAGCGCGTCATTAGCACTGGCTATAACGGCACACCTCGAGGACTCAAGAACTGTGGTGAGGGTGGATGTCCTAGGTGCAATGATGCACAGGGATCCGGTGTCGGCTTGTCGACGTGTTTGTGCATCCACGCCGAGGAGAATGCGTTGTTGGAGGCAGGGAGGGAGAGGATCCGCGAGGGCGCTATATTGTACTGTGATACATGTCCTTGCTTGACGTGCAGCATCAAAATAGCCCAGGTTGGCATTAGCGAGGTTGTCTATAGTCAGGGGTATAGCATGGATGGCGAGACAGCGGCCGTCTTCAGGGAGGCTGGAGTACAGCTACGACAGTTTTCACCCGTGAGTCACCAGTCTCCATTTATTAACTTCAAACTAACTGAAAATTCAGCCGCCGAATGGTCTAGTCCATCTTGAGAAGCAAGCGATTGCATGATGCGCGGGGCAGACAAGAACACTTAGCTAGTTTACTTTGTGCATTATGGTGAAAGTCATGGCGCAGGAGTTACAGAAATGGATAATATTGATTTTCAATTCGATACTTCTATATCTGGTCTTCAAATTGCCTGATCATAAATCCCTTATCAATCAACTCATCCTTGACCTGTGTCACAGTATACTCTCCCCTGTGGAAAATACCAGCTCCCAGTGCAGCATCAGTCTTTGTCTTTGAGAATACCTCCGTAAAGTGGCCTGGGTTTCCAGCGCCACTTGACGCGATAACTGGAATAGTTATGGCGCTCTTAACATGGTCAATAAGCTCAAGGTCAAACCCGCTGTTAGTGCCATCCTTGTCAATGCAGTTAAGCAGGATCTCGCCAGTACCCATGGCCTCAACCGCCTGGGTCAACTGAATAACATCCGTGTCTCTCGTCTCCCGTCCTCCCTTGATAGTGCAAGCGTACCAACAGTATCCTTCTCCGTTGGGTCCCGGTGTCGATGTTTTGACGACCGAGTGGGTCGTCTCTTCTGGGCTGGAAACGTATATGCGCTTTGGGTCCACGCTGACAACCACAGCCTGGTTTCCGTATGCCTTGGAGATTTGCTCAATCGCTGTCTTTCCAGAAAGCTTTTTCCCTGCCGCGTAGTATTCCTCGGCTGCAGTCACAGCATCCGATCCTATAGAGACCTTGTCTGCACCACTCTTGAAGTACATGGTTGCAATTTGCAAGGCGGATACTTTGGTGCCATCGGTATCCACTGTGTCTCTGATTCCTCCTCCAATCGTCAGGGGAACGAAGACAGTTTTAGATGTCTGCCTAAGAACCTCCAGCATAGGAAGATCCGCAACTGGGCAATCCCTGAAGCTTGTGATGTTAAGGAAGGTAACCTCATCAGCACCTTGCTCGTAATATTTCTTGGCCATCTCAACAGGCTTTCCCAAGTTGCGTACATCTCCTCCACTACCCTTCTCGCGAACATCATACTGGTCACCTTTGGTGACGACCAGATCGCCGCTGTCGTTGGCCCTGACATCCAAGCAAGCAATAACTCGCTTTGTCAAACCCTCAGTCACAGGGGCGCTGGTAGAGACGCCACCAGTAGAAGAGGTTGCGTCTCCGTCCAAAAAGGCCTTGAGCACTCTCAACCCCGCCATACCACTCTTTTCTGGGTGGAATTGTGTAATGAGGGCGTTGTCTTTCATCACCGCACCCACGAACTCCTCATCTCCATATCGAGCCGTCGCAACTGACCAGCCTTGAGCCTCCAGTTGACCTTTAACGTACGGCACCTTGTATGAGTGGACATAGTAGTATTTCGAGTCGGATCGCAGGCCGAAGAATTCCTTGTCGGACGCGGCGCTGTTCCAGCCGATGTGTGGAACTGACTTCGTGGTATCGTCAAACCTATCAAGGGTGGCTTTAATTATACCGAGTCCAGCGACTTCTGGGGCTTCCGAGGAGCCCTCGAACAGTACTTGGAGCCCAACGCATATGCCCATAAATGGCTTGCCAGCTTGGACGTGCTTCCGTATCGCGGGGAGGTATCCGGCGGAGGATAGTTGGTTTAGACAATGGCCGAAATGGCCAACACCGGGGAGGATTAGTCTCTATGATAGATATCAATACCAGAACCATTTGAACCCCGCAAATAGCTCCAGAATGACTTACATCGGCCTTTTCAACATCTTCGGGAGACTTGACCCATTCGACTGTGTAGCCAACTTTTTCTATGGCATTGACTAAGCTGCGAATGTTACCCGCAACATAGTCTAACAAATGCACGGTAGGCATGGTAACTTTATTGCGCGGCGGCGTTGTCAACCCAGCTGAATGACTGAACAACGACCCCTCTATCCTTTATAACTTTTCAGCGATAACCCCCCGCCTGCCTCTGTGTCATACGTGCACGGACCACAAACGTTGCAGAATGCCATATGGAAAGAGTCTAACTTTACTTTCGCTAGTGTGTATTAGTAAGCAGTCTAACTCCGCCACTTGCTCGTGTTCATACTTCACCCAGTTCGTTTGCCAACCTCACTCTCCAACCTTCATCATCGAACTTCCCCATCCGAACTTTTCGACAACTGAATCATCATCTTCGACTTGAGCGATCTCTGTTTCCTGATAACTCGATCCAGCCTGTCTGTAGTCACGCGATTCACATCCAAGTACATCAGCGAATTCAACCCTCGATCCTTCCTCCAGGTGCACACTGAACGATTAACCCACAGGCATCATCTTAGGATACTTTGTGATTGCAGAAGAGATATCATCAGGCTCGCTGTGGATACATTTGGCATCGAAGTAGACAGCCAGTCCAAGGTGACCTGTTGATACTGTGGATGTAGCTTGAGGTTGTTGGGATTAGTCGACTGCTGAGGCTGTTACGGGCGGTTACTTGTTATTCAACTCTTATTTTTGCGGCTTCATCGCTGCCATTTGTACATCTTCCGTCGTGTTTTTCTTCTCTCTTTCCAGATTTTTTGAGCTATTGAAATCAGAACTTGATTCCCCATATCTCAGTACGAAAAAAAAGATAAAAAATAACCTTGGCTTTGTACGGTCGCATTACCTGGCTCAAGCCTGTTGCGTCTACTGAAAACTGGGTGTCGTTTGCCATCAAATCGTGCGACAGTTAGAGGGAGACCATCACATCATATATACGGAGTCGAAAACAAAGTACGACACAAAACGATACCAACAGTCCACGAAATATTTCATCCCTTATCCAGTACCTCCTGGCTGACCGCCCAAAGACTGGAGTTCACCAACATTGACGTGGTGAAAATATTGCCACAATGACTTCTTCCGTTTTCTTCAAGTTCAAGTCGCAAAAGGAACCCACCCGGGTCGAATTTGACGGCACTGGAATCTCTGTGTTCGAGCTGAAACGTGATATTATTATTAAAGGTGGACTGGGAGATGGAACGGAATTTGATCTCAAAATATATAACGAAGATGGAAACGAAGGTATGTGCCTAACCGACGTAGAAGGTTTCTTTACTAACAGTACAATAGAGTATACTGATGACACCACAATAATTCCGAGGTCTACCTCGATCATCGCCCGCCGCTTACCACCCATAAAGGCTGGAGCGGGCAAGGCGGCTCGCTACATGTCGGGGAAGATGCCAGTTAATGCAAAGAATTCATCCAGAAAAGAGATGCCTACGGCTAAATCCACCTCAAAGGCGGCCGTGAGCTCCAACTTTGCTCCCAAAATGAACGATGCAATGTCTGAGGAGGAACGTATGGCTGCTATGTTTCAAGCACAGAACGAGCAGTGGTCCGCACAACAGGATGAGATGGCGAAGTGAGTTTTTATCCCCTATCTCCAAAAACAACAGCCCAGTACTAACCTTCTGCAGCCAAACACCTATCGCACGTACTGGTGGCAACAAAAAGGGAGGACCACCCCCCAACGTCCCAGATCACGAGCCGCCTACGGGGTACGTATGCTATCGATGTGGAGAGAAGGGACACTGGATTCAAGTATGCCCAACGAATGACGATCCGAACTTTGACAACAAACCACGAGTCAAGCGAACCACAGGAATTCCTAGGTCGATGTTAAGGACAGTCGAGAAGCCAGTTGCTCTCTCAGGCGACGGGATGGCGGATGATGCAAAGGCTCCGTCCGGTGTCATGGTTAACGCCGAAGGCGAGTTTGTTGTTGCAGAGCCGGACAAGGCTTCTTGGGAGCAGTTTCAGGCAAAGACAAAGTCGTCTGCTGCAGCGCAACAAGCAGCTGCATCAGGTAACAAGGAGTTGCAAGACAGAGGATTAGAGTGCCCAATCGACAAACGCATGTTCATAGACCCAATGAAGACGCCTTGTTGTGAGAAGACGTATTGCAATGATTGCATAACTAACGCACTCATTGAGAGCGATTTCAAATGCCCTGGTTGTCAAACAGAAGAGGTTCTGATTGATAACTTAAAACCTGACGAAGAGGTGTCTAAACTTATCAAGGATTATGTTGAGGAGAAGGAAAAACTAAAAGAGGCCCCAAAGAGTCCTAGCAATCCCGAATCCGCATCAGAAGAAACCCCAGCCGAGCCAACTACCAAGAAGGCCGGATCAGCGTCACCAAAGCGCGGATCTCCTGCTGTCGTTTCATCTCCAAAGCCTTCGGATTCAGAAAAGCCAGGAGATAAGCCACAGGCAGTTATCCCTACTGGACCTGACTCTAAGAAACGTCCTGCAGAGGATCTCCTTGAGAACCCCAAGATACCAAAGGGCCCCAAGGCGATGCAACAGCAAGAAGCGCAGAGACAGGCAGGAATGCAACAACAGGCCATGATGAACGGCATGAACCCCATGCAAGGATTTCCAAACGCACCCTTCGATATGTCACAACAGTTTGGGAATCCGTACGGGATGGGTATGGGAATGGGCAACATGAATATGAATATGATGAATGCGTACGGAATGATGAACCCGATGATGAACCCGATGATGGCCATGAACGGCTTCCCGATGAACGGCGGATTTCCCGGCATGAACATGAACATGCCTAACATGAATGGGCCGTATGGTGGTGGATATGGGGGTGGTATGGGGAATGGAGGAGGGGGTTACAATAATTCAAGGCAGAATATGCCACCAGTTCAACCAGGCGAATTCCCAAATCAACAGAAGACGGTTTTTGCAGGGAACTTGCCAAATGAGGAGGACAACGCATATTTCAGGAATCCCGTCAACCCTCACCGACACCAAGGACGACAAAAGAGAAGCCGTCCTAGTGATTTCAGGGAGCTATAGTTGGGATGAATAGTTTTAGTGGGGAGGGTTTAGTTGGTTAAAGCTGCAGTATGGAGCACCAGCTGTCGATAAACTCCTATCGACTTGTGCATATGGGTCAAATGAGGCGTCTGGTCCGCCGTCTGGAGTTGGCTCCGATCATGGGAAATACGGGTGTCATTTATAGATTACTGTATAATAAAATTAAAATTAACTAAAATGCTTGTCCACGCCAAGTCCCCCATAAGAGCAAAAAAATTGCCCACATACAGAGTTGAACTGCAGACCTCGGCATATGATAGATCAGTGATGATACTAGTGCCGCGCTCTACCAACTGAGCTATGGGGGCTGAAAACTGAAATGCTTGTTCCACTGTGATTGCCATTGATTTTGAATGTTTGTGATATAGGAGTTCCTGACAGAAGCCCGGTTAGAACGCCCATAGCCCTCAAGGTCAAGGTGACGCACTAGCGCCGACGTAATCGTTTATTTGGCATGGTGGTTGTGGCTTGGTTATGTGGCTGGGTTTCAGTGACGCCTGTAACCCCTCAGCCCCTCTCTTGTTCCCACCAGCGAGTAGTTTCCTAGGCAGCGAAGAAATCGCTAGGCAGTAATCAATTCACAAAACAATTATTTACATACGCTCCCTTAAAGCGTTAACGAGTTCGAGTGTTGTCTCTTGAAGGACGTCACGATACTCGAAGCTGAAAGGCAGCCATATATCCCGCAGAGCCCAACCAAGAGTACCCCTCCATACGCGAATCGAAGGTTCCACGCCGCCCGGAGCACCGACGACGCTTACCACAGAGTCCAATTCGCAACTATTGGCATAACTTCCATCCCGGCGCCCGACTACTAATCTAGATCCAACGACCGGTGCGAGAAGCATCCTCGGATTACTCGCCATGAATGTCATCAAGCTCCAGCGGTATGTCCACACCGATTGCCCCGCTTTGCTGTCCTTTGTTTGCGCCTGACTGACGAAATTCATTCCAGGAAGTTTCCGGAGTTCCAGCAAGATGAGATCTTTGGGCTCCAAGATGCTTTCCGCAAGTTAGATGTGGACGACAAAGGTTACATTGACGAGGGAACGGCGATCAAAGCCACCCAACAGAGCGAGAGACAACCGTACGATGTCGTGAGGCAGGCCCTGAAGGAGGTCGAGCTTGACTCGTCGCGGAGAGTTGAGCTGGAAGATTATGTCGGCGTAAGTGTTCATACATACTATCATGGCCCATTTAGCTGCTAACCCGAGTGAAGCTGGTTTCCAAATTGCGCGAATCGTCTCCGGCGCAAAAGCGAATGTCGACGGGACCAACGCGCCCAGCAGCGCCCACGTCGCAGAAGCCTACTATGGGACATGCTTCGAAGCCAAGCGCCAGCGGACGTATCCAGGTCCAGGGTTCGTCTGCAAACGTTACACACACCATCAATGAGGATGAGCGAACCGAGTTCACCAGGCATATCAATGCTGTCCTTGCTGGCGACCCAGACGTGGGACATCTGCTTCCCTTCCCTACGGACACTTTCGAGATGTTCGATAAATGCAAGGATGGATTGGTGCTTGCCAAGTTGATCAACGACAGCGTCCCCGATACTATCGATGAGCGGGTACTCAACAGATCAGGGAAGAAGATCAAGACACTGAATGCGTTCCACATGACGGAGAACAACAACATTGTTATCGAGTCGGCAAAGGGCATTGGTTGTTCGGTTGTCAACATTGGTAGCGGCGATATCATTGAGGTCCGCGAGCATCTGATCCTGGGGTTGATCTGGCAGGTTATTCGGAGAGGTCTGCTTGGCAAAATCGATATCAAGCTACACCCAGAATTGTACAGACTACTTGAGGAAGATGAGACCCTTGAACAGTTCCTGCGCCTGGCCCCCGAGCAGATTCTCTTGAGGTGGTTCAATTACCACCTGAAGGCAGCCAACTGGCCAAGAAGGTAAGCTTCCCATCTCCATACAGTTAATCAGGTCTAACGTTGATCAGGGTAACCAACTTTTCGACCGACATCAAGGATGGCGAGAACTACACTGTCCTCCTCAACCAGATCGCTCCAGAGACATGCAGCCGCTCGCCGCTCCAAACACAGGACCTGCTGCAGCGCGCAGAAGAAGTGCTTCAAAATGCTGACAGATTGGACTGCCGCAAGTTCCTTAGCCCGACATCTCTTGTTGCTGGAAACCCGAAGCTCAATCTCGCGTTCGTCGCTAACCTCTTCAACACCCACCCAGCATTGGACCCCATTACCGAGGAGGAGAAGCTCCAGGTGGATGATTTCGATGCTGAGGGAGAGCGCGAGGCGAGAGTTTTCACTCTCTGGCTCAACAGTCTGGATGTCAACCCATCTGTCAACTCCCTCTTCGATGATCTACGAGACGGCACTGTTCTCCTACAGGCGTATGACAAGGTTATCAAGGGTTCCGTGAACTGGAAGCACGTGAACAAAGCTCCAGCATCTGGGGCCGAGATCTCGCGTTTCAAGGCTGTGGAGAACACAAACTACGCAATTGAGTTGGGTAAACAGAACAGATTTTCGCTGGTCGGGATCCAGGGTGCAGATATCACAGATGGACAAAAAACCCTTACACTCGGACTTGTCTGGCAACTGATGCGGAAGGATATTTCCGAGACTCTGTCTGACCTTGCACAGCGCATGGGCAAGCGTGAGATCACTGACGCAGAGATGGTCAAGTGGGCCAACGAAATGTCTCGCAAGGGTGGGAAAAGCTCCGCCATTCGTTCGTTCAAGGATTCTTCCATTGGTACTGGAACTTTCTTGCTTGATGTTCTGAATGGGATGAAGAGCAGCTACGTCGACTACGATTTGGTTACATCTGGCCGCACCGAGGATGAAGCGTACCTGAACGCCAAGTTGAGCATCAGTATTGCGAGAAAGCTTGGGGCTACCATCTGGTTGGTTCCCGAGGATATTTGCCAGATCCGCAGCAGATTGGTTGTTACATTCATTGGTAGGAAAAACGCCTTCTTCTCTGTTATACAATATACTAATGTCCTCCAGGTTCCTTGATGGCAACGCACGACAAAATGTAGATTCTTGCCAACGAGCACATTACAGTCAAATATTTTATGCTCTCGGGCCTACTTGCAATAAACAGTTTCATTAAAAAGAATATTTTCAAATTGTGCTTGCTCCAATATTTGCTGTTTTCGAAAATAACATCGTAATAACAGTCCTAGCACTCTTTCTATCCTCTACCGTATTCATAATAAGATTCCCATAAAGTAGTTATGATCGCTTTTGTGATATCTCATTACGTTCTATGTCCTATTGGCCAATACGAGCCGTGATCACCAGCAAGGTTCATAGACACCTGGTCTTGGCAAGCAATAGTTGGGATTATTATCATAAATTGCACTGTACTACGAATTGAGTTAAACCATATGCTATAGAACAGTTTTGGCCTTTAATAAAGCCTCCTTGGGACCATTTTGAGAAAAGCGCCACCACTGATTGAACAGAAACGTTCTCTGGCACCAAATACAGACTGTTTACAAAACCACCTGTAATTACTCTGCAGTGTCCAGTTCATCGTGGACTGGGGGAGGAGACTCTGTGGCCGCTGAGAAGTTAGCCATGAGACGATGCGCTTTAATAATGGAAATTACCTTTTCTGTCGTCACCGTTAGCGCCATTCTCACGAACGTCATCACGTTCATCCTTCATCTCTCTATCCCTAGACACGATTGTTAGTAGCTCTTATTGGCCATTAGTCACGAATACGAACCTATCATCAGGGCTGCGGGATCTATCTCCGCGTCGGTCATAATCACGCCTATCATCCTTGTGAGGAGAGTAGTCGCGGCTACGGCGAGGAGACGGGGAGCGGCGGCGAGGGGAGCGACGTCCACCCGGAGCACGCTCACGGTCCCTGCCAGTATCAAAGCGCCAGGAAGCAGAAGGTGGAGTACGAGCCCACTAGCATGAACGTTAGTAACGAGGTCCTCCGGCTTGGGTCGGTATGCTTGCCTCAATCTTCAGTAAATCATCCCGTCCAATGCGCTTGTTGTGCAGCTCATGATAAGCGTCATCGGCATCACGGCGACTCTCATACTCGACAAAGGCAAACCTGCTTTAGTGTCAACCATATTAGAAGTGCGTACAAAAAGAGCGACTAGAGACTCACAGGCGGCTTGCTGCAGTTCGAGGAGCTGGAATGTCACACCGGACGAGACGCCCATAGCTGTAATATGCCTTGTCAGTACTGGAATTTCGCAAGGGACAGATGTTGATGAGTCCAATAAATGAGTAGGAGCTTGTAAAGGCCAAAGCTGTTGCGGTATGGGACGCCTTCCCGTGTGGAAGGCGAGTATGGGGACCATTCCTGTGCCGTGATGCGACTGCTCGATCGGAGGAATGGGGATATAGGGTTGAGCGGAGGCAGGACGTGAGGAAGCTGACAGCGAAGTCTCGAGGGAGGGTGTGAGGACGAGGCAGGGGATTATCGGACTCGAGGCTGATCATCGAGTGTTCGATTTTTGTTGTAGACGTACCGTTCGAACTCGTACGCAAGGTCTCTAGCCCTGGTTCCGTGGCCGAAGCCTGTCACGTAGAGGGTTGTTCCGCCGCCACGAGACATGTTGATGGATCTCGATGGTTGAGTGATCCGAGGTGGCCGTTGCTGGCTGAGTGAGTATCTTGTTTGGAAGGGTTAGAGCGGGCCAAAAGCCAATGCAAGCTCCCAGTGAGCACCCAAATAGAACCTTCCAATTTAAATTTTGGCACTCGAAGTTGTGTCGTTTGTTGAGGTTGGGTTGCGATATGCGCTCGTAGGAGCTTATGACGATTATGGGGAATGAAGCGCTGGAAAGAGGGATTCGGTATGTTGACGGACGATAACACGAGCCATGGATAACGAGGCGCTGCCGCCCCATGCACTATCCGTTTGCAGCTGAGATTTGTCGCCTCAGGCATCACAGCGGGATAGTTGGCAGACAGCCACGTGACTTTCCGTCGTCGGTAACAGGACGGCTCGGATGCACCTTGTTACGAAGATAATCCGGTCGGCATTGTTGACTTCTCTCAGCCTCTTCCAGCCGTGGAGAGATGGTATTACTTGTTGCGGTCCAGAGCATCTCCACTCACTCCAAATCACACCCTCTCCACTCTAAGCTTCTGCGATGCGACTGACCTCGACTATACCATACTGTAAACCAGTCACGAAACTCGACCTAGAACATCACAGGCTCATCAGCCTTGCAAAATAACGTTTACTTCCGCCCTGCCACCCTGGATGGCCCAGCATCTAGACCCTTCAAAAACCACCCTTCACCCCAGGATTACCGCTCATTGATCCCCCTGTGCAGCAACCACGAAATTTAATAACGCACCAACCCGTCCCATTCGCGACGCGCATCGGAGAATTCACGAGGGCCCGACGCTTTCAGATCCGCGCCGAAACCACTGGCTACCCTGCAACCTGGGATTAATGTTTTGGAAACCCAGCGGTGCTGCTCGAACTACGACCCGTGGAGTGATTGCCTAACCAATCGCCACGAGATGTCAGACGTATGCTCCCTCATGCTCTCAGTCTTGCCATGGAATGAATCCCTGCTAACGTCAACAGCAACAGCCAGCAGAGAAGGCGTTAAAGCCCAAACCGAGCGTCAGGCTCCTACAGATGCAAGATTTCTTTTCACAACCGGTGACCGCTGCGTTCTGCGCTGGAGGTGTTGCCGGCGCCGTCTCTCGAACTGTCGTCTCGCCTCTAGAGAGGCTCAAGATCTTATACCAAATCCAGGGTGCTGGTCGTCAAGAATACACTCAGTCCGTCACGAAGTCATTGGCTAGGATTTGGCGTGAGGAAGGATGGAAGGGGTTCATGAGGGGTAACGGCACAAACTGTGTCCGTATAGTACCATATTCTGCCGTGCAGTTTGGTAGCTACAACTTCTACAAGAAGGTAGGCAGCATGTTTGCTCTCTCACATGTTCACAACTAACCGTTTGTAATAGTTCTTCGAGCCAACACCTGGTGCCGACCTCTCGTCGTTCAGGCGATTAATATGCGGAGGAGCCGCTGGAATTACTTCTGTTTTCTTTACTTACCCACTTGATATTGTCCGCACCCGCCTTTCGATTCAGTCAGCCTCATTCGCCGCGCTTAGCAATCTTCACAAATCCAAGTTACCCGGGATGTGGAGCACCATGGTCATGATGTATAAGACCGAAGGCGGCATTCTTGCTCTATACCGAGGCATCGTACCCACCGTTGCTGGTGTTGCACCCTACGTAAGTTCAAACCTTACAACTCTCAAGCCCCGTTACTAACTAGTTGCAGGTCGGCTTGAATTTTATGACTTATGAACTTGTACGGAAACACTTTACACCAGAGGGTGATAAAAACCCCAGCGCCCTACGTAAACTTGCCGCAGGCGCAATCTCGGGAGCCGTTGCACAGACGTGCACATACCCATTGTAAGTCACGCGCCAACTCCATCTTGCGGAAATCCTAATCTTTACCAGCGATGTCCTACGGCGACGCTTCCAGATCAACACCATGTCGGGGATGGGTTATCAGTACAAGGGGGTATTCGACGCCGTGAAGGTAATTATCGCACAGGAGGGCGTCAAGGGATTATACAAGGGCATCGTCCCGAACCTGCTCAAGGTTGCGCCCAGTATGGCGAGTAGCTGGCTCAGCTTCGAGATGACAAGAGACTTCTTGGTAGGTATGAACGATGATGTTTCAAATATCTGAATGATTAGGGGTGGGGGTGGGGGTGCGTGAAACTGCTGGTGGTGGTCATTCGTCACATTAGGAAGCGGTATGCAAATAGACGACGGGATTTTATAGATCACTTGTACAAAGCCATATTTGATATATAACTATATACAGTAATAGAAAGAGATTATACGTACCGCTTTGTGTCGGGATCCAAGAATCACCAGGTGAGTAGAGGAGAGAGGCACGTGAGGTGAGTTTGACAATGCCGGCAGGGGCTAGAAGCTAGTTGACGCTAGAGCATTTTCTTTGTGTTCTTCATGCCTAAGGCACCCAAGCCTTTTCGGTTAGGTTTTCCGCGCGCACATTCTCAATTTCTCCCACCGAACTATTCGACAGCATCACCAACCCGACGACAACGACCAGTTTCGACAAACCGCAAAGATGGGTATGTTACCAATCTTCGCCTTCGTATGCAAGTGGGGATCATGAAGTTGTTCAGCGAAAGCTTTCCAGTTCGCCGCAAGGTGTTAATTGGGGATGCGACGCTCGACGACCTGATCTTTGCGAAGTACTTTTCCGCAGTCGAAAGACCGGATCTTACAAAGAGCATATTGAACATAGGCTGATGGGTGGTTTTTTCTAATAGGTATCGATCTCGACGCACACCATGTCCGCAGCACGCACCGCAAGGCGCCCAAGTCTGACAACGTCTACTTGAAGCTGCTCGTCAAGCTGTACCGCTTCTTGGCCCGTAAGTTCACCCCTCACATTCATGCGCCATCTCCCAGAAGAAAAGGGAAAAAAACAGCCAGCTAACGCCACCAACCCCCCAGGCCGCACCGAGTCCTCCTTCAACAAGGTCGTCCTCCGCCGCCTCTTCATGTCGCGCATCAACCGCCCCCCCGTCTCCCTCTCCAGGATCGTCGCCAACGTCTCCGAGAAGTCCAACAACAAGACCGTCGTCATCATCGGCACCGTCACCGACGACAACCGTCTCCTGACCGTCCCCAAGCTCAGCGTTGCGGCCCTCCGCTTCACCGCCACTGCCCGCGCCCGCATCCTGGCCGCTGGTGGTGAGATCCTCACCCTGGATCAGCTTGCTCTCCGTGCTCCTACCGGAAGCAACACCCTCCTCCTCCGTGGACCCAAGAACGCCCGTGAGGCTGTTAAGCACTTCGGCATGGGTCCTCACAAGCACAAGGTATGTTTTTTTCTCCGTTTTCTACACCTCTATTATCAGAGGGCGGTGGAATTGAAATATTCACTAACGCACCCCCGCAGAAACCCAAGGTCGAGTCCAAGGGCCGCAAGTTCGAGAAGGCTCGTGGACGTCGTGCGTCGAGAGGTTTCAAGGTCTAAGCGCATCGTCTTTTCTGATGGTGACGTTTATCTTGAGTCTGGTGGAGGTGGTGGGATTACGGGCTGGGATTGGCGTGGGGGATTGCACTCTGGCGTCAATAGTTTGTGTCCGAGGGGGGTAGGAATAACAACCCTTCTTGCTTTTTGCTTGATGGGGCGAGTAGAAATGAAAATGAAAACTACAAGCTTACCTTCATCTATTCACCTTGCAATTCTGATTTGTGATCTGTGAGCTGCTGTATCTGTAATCTAATCGTTCAAATCCACAAAACCTTACACCGCAAAAATGGTACGTTGAAAACCTTATATATAAGGCATCCATACATATCGATACCCATCTCCATCATCCATCTACCCAAATTTATATAACCCAGCATACATACATACATACACGCGCCTCACCACCACATCTCTCCGCGCGCATAAACCCCCACGAGCACTCACGACACCCTAAACTCACGGGATCAACGAAACCTCACATTACACCTCACCACCACACCACACACACAAAAACCGCCAAAATGTCTTTAACAACAAACACAACCTTTGAATCTTTACCTTGTTCGTCTTTCCCCCTCTCACCCTCCTACCACACCCCCACTCCCCCTTTCCCCCCTAAACACCACTGTCTATAACCCAGCTAACCCCCCACAACAGATATAGACACCCCCCCCTCCCCCAGCGCCCTCACCAGCGCCCGCGAATTAATCTCCTCCTCCCTCCCGGTCCCGTTACCAGAATCCCACCCACGCCTCCCGCCCTGTCCCGCGCTCGAAGGTTTCGACCCCTCCTCCAGCGCGCCGAAGAAGATGTCCGCTATCGATATGTCCCGGTACGAAGCTTTGGATGCGCCGGGGGCTGGGAGTTCAGTAGAGGAGATCGAGGATGCTGTTAGGAAAGCCGGTGTTACGAGTACCTACTTGAGACTCAGAGTGAGGGGGTTGGAGAACCTGGAAAATGGAGCAAAGGGGAAGGAGGACTGGCTTGCTGGGAACGCGCAGACGGCGGAGGTGTTAGAGGGTGTGGAGAGAGAACTAGCAGAGACGAAAGAGGAGATTGAGAGGGTTGTCTCAGAGAGGAGGAATAGACAAGAAGCCGTTGGGGCGGAGATGGAAGTTCTTGAAAAGACGTGGAGGGGGGGTGTGGGGAGGGTAGTGGAGACGGGTGTTGCTGCTGAGGGGTTGAGGAGGGAACGTCTTGAGGTTCTGGGGGCGTGATCTTAGGGGGTTTGGTGAAGAAAGGTAGGGGGATGAGGGGTGTTAATTCCGATAGGGGGTTGGTTGTTGGGTGGAGTTTTGGGCGTTTTCTTGGGATGGGGGGGGGAGGGGATGCATGGGAACGGAGGGATTGGGGGTCTATATCCAAGTGAGGGTGGGAGTGGGAAGGGGACTCTGTATACTATATCAGCTATATTGATGGGCTGGAGGGGCTGTGCTAACGGAGCTAGAGCAAGAGCCAGAATGGGGAAGGGGGTCGTTGTGTATTACTCGACCAGTGTGTGTGTGTGTCGATGTAGGAAATACGGGGTGTGCGGATACAAAAAGCACATGACATACACATGACACCCACCTCCCCCACAAACACGCTCACAAATACATGAACCGAACTACATAAATGTAACATAATCAATTAAACTTTCTCTCGAAATCTCGCTCCTCTATGACCCCCTCTCTCCTTTCATCTTCATCTCATCTCACCCCACCTCATCCTTTGCCCCCCCCCCCGGGTTTTCTCCCGCGAGAGATGATAGCACACTCACCCATCAAGAGTAGAAGTATCCGCCTCCCATCATCCCCCGTGACACACTCTCTGCACAGCACCGAATCTACAGCGCCGTCTTCTTCACCTCACACCCCCCTAACGCCATGTAAAGCACCCCAACACACCCCCCCCCTCACCACGTTGCCTCAACACATGAAAACAAAAAAACACAAAACAAAAACACACTACCTCACCTCACCACCCCCCCTACTCCCTAGTCAACGGATCCACAGACTCAACACCCACATACCGCTCCCTCCTCATAATCCCCTCCACGGGCCCCAGGAGCCGCTGAAACCCATCCTTCCCCAACGTCGCGACCTTGACATCCGTATCACACACCACACTCGCCGCTCTCGGGGCCTTATTGAGGAGTGCAAGTTCGCCAAAGTAGTCGCCCTTGCGGTAATTCTTGACTGGTTCATCCAGATCCTTCTTATACGCGCTCGCCTCTCCATCCTCCAAAAGGTAGAACGCCTCCCCCGCATCCCCCTCTTTGATAATCGTAGACCCAGCCGCATACTTACAACTCTCCAGCGCATCCGCGATTTTAGACCTCTCATAATCATTCAAAGACGACAACAACGGCACTTCAGCGAGGAACTTCTCATACATCCTCCGTCTCGTAAACGTATAATCCATCAGAATCCTCCTGAACGTGACCCGATCAAGCGCCCAGAGAACGCAGTCGTTAGTGGCGGAGATGACGGTCGCGTTGCGCGGGGCGCCGTACATCAAGGCCAGCTCGCCGAAGGTGCCGCCGACGGTTATGGTTGCGACTTTGGTGCCGAGGCCGGAGGGGCCGGGTTGGAGGGACCCGCTGGGGTGGATGTAGATGTCGAAGGAGCCGGATTCGACGATGTAGAAGTAGTCGCCTTGGTCGCCTTGGGAGATTACCTGGGGGGGGGTTGTCAGTAAGAATTTTGGCAGATCGTATGGTACTAAGGGTTGCTGGGGCAAATGGGGACGGAAGGGTGAGGGGGAGGGGGGGAAGTGGGAGAAGGGGCAAAGCGGGAGAAGTGTGGACGTCTAGACTCACCTTAATATTCTTAGCTGGAATCGGCTTCTCCACCAACGCCCCAATAATCATGCGACTCTGCTCATCATCCAACGCCCTAAACAGCGTATGCGCCCCAATCGCCGCCCTCAGCCTCGCCAGCTGCTCATCCGTCTTCTTATAAAACGGCGGCGTCCACTTATCGCTCGCCGAGTCCGTCGGGTTCATCGACTCCGCCGACACCGACGTGCGTCTCCCCATCCCGTAGTTGGAGGGGAAGCCGTCGGATGAGGGTTTGAAGGAGGAAGGCGGGCCGCTGCTGTCGGACGTGCCATCCGTGCCGAAGGGGTCGGTGGTGGTGCCGGTCGTCTTGGTGGTGGAGGGGAAGGTGCCGGTGGTGGGGCTGGCGACGGCGTCTCCTTCTTCTTCTTCTTCGACTACTTGGTTGATGGGGCGTGTGGGGAGGGTCTCGGTGCCGCTCTGGGGGGCAGAGGGGGCGTCGCTGAAGGGGTTCGAGCCGTGGCGGCCGGGGAAGGTGTGGCCTGGCATTTTGTCGCTAGGTCTTGGGGAGAGAGTGTGTGTGTGTGTTGTGGAGTAGTAGTGGTGGTTGTGGTGGTTAAAGAGCGAGGTGATTTCCCTTTAAATAAGGCCCGGTGGGTGGTGATTCAATGGGGCCCGGTTCGTATGAAATGTCTCGGAAAAGCACAGATCCTCAGGTGGCGCCTTGAGGATTGCTCTCTTGTTTTTTTTTGTTTTTTTTTGGAAGGGTTGATGGGGGAAGAGGGAGGTGAGGGGTGAGTGAGCTGGTTGTGCCGATCTTGCGACTTAAGCGTAATTGCGAGGTCTCAGAAGGGCGTTGTGGGTGTGTTTGTGAAGAAGTGTCACAGTGGTGGTGAGTAGAGTCGACTACTGTTTGTCGATTGGGGTTTTTGTAGTGAGAGGGTTGTTGTCTGATTCTGAAGGGGGGAGAGGGTTAGCTATGGCAAACAAATGACGTGTGGGACGGGAAGCTAGCTAAGTAGGTAGGTAACAAAGCAAGCATGAACGAACGGAACGAACGTACATCTGTGAGAGGGTTTGTCTCGGGTGTCACAGTTCAGAGTTCGGCAATCGACAGTCGACAGGTAGGAACAAAGATTGTTGTTTTATTAGAGTTGTTGTTGTGTGTTTCGGAAGATATTTTGTTGCTTTTTGTGTGTAGAGTTTGAAGGGATGGTTGGTGGTGGGTGGGATTGTTGTGTGTGTGGTGGTGGCGTAGTAGTAGCAGTAGTTTAGTTGGTGTTTAGTTGGTTGAATGGAAGAGAGAATGATGTTCACGGGGTGGTAGTAGAGATAGTGGTATGAGGGAAGAAGAGGAGGGGAGAGGATTGTGTGTGGTTTGATTTGAGAGGAGGGGGGTTGTTGGATTGTATGGGTGAGCGGGGAGGGGGGGGTTGATTTTGGGGATTAGTGGGTTTGTGTGGGTGTGTGGTTGGGCGTTGCTTCCAGAAGCATAATGGAAACGGCCGTGTGTGGATTAGACGGGCCACAGAGACACGGGACACAGACCACTAGATGGTCTTTTGCTAGGTGGGAAGGGTGGGAAGGGCAGGCAGCGGGAATATGGTCTGTGCTGGCTGGGGGGGTTTGTGTGGGTGTGGGTGCGGGTGTCTGTGTGGGAGTTTGTGTGGGTGTTTGTGGGTGTATGTGACCTCCCATGTCTGTACGTGCTTCATACATACATACATACATACAGCCGAACAAGCTTGTTCACGCATATAAACGCATATAAGTAGCTTCTATAGTATGATTGTAGTATAGCTGTGGTATAACTGTAGTATAAGTGTAGTATAACTACAGCATACAGCTTATACACAGTCAGAGCTTGGATACATTAGACACAACCTGTGTACTATTGCATACATGTCCCGCATAGATGTTCCGCAGAGATGTACCGTGCCGTGCTTGTCTGCTATGCTATGCTATGCTATGCTATGTATGCTATGCTGTCGAATATGCAGGGTGCAACAACGAGTGGGGTACAACACACAAGAGATGATACAAGAGGTGGTATCAGCGGTACAATCGACCATACAAGGGAAGCTGACACGATACTTTCCGATCTGTGGAGCATTGCCCAGGTTAAAGCTATCGATGATGTATATACATCATATAGTAGAGTAGAGTAGAGTACTATGTGCTAACTTGCTAAGCGTAGATGAAGAGTAAGAGCAGAGTAGTAGAAGTAGAAGTAGTAGAAGTAGAGTCGTAGAGTAGAGTAAGCAGAGTAAGCAGAGTAAGCAGAGTACTCTGGAGTAAGTAGAGTAGTAGAGTAGAGTAGTAGAATGGTAGAGTGGTAGAGTGGTAGAATGGTAGAGTGGTAGAATGGTAGAGTGGTAGAGTGGTAGAGCAGTAGACAACCATAGTATGGTACTTCACACCTCTATGATGTATGATGTATGATGTCTATACTACCACAATACTCCCATCAGACTAACTCCCTTTACTAACCCTCTTTACTCAATTTGACTCCTGGTGACTTAATCCCCTCCTACCTTCACTCTGCTGTTTCCTCTGTCACTCCCGCCTCTTAAAGGGTCTACTAGGAGTCTACCAAGAGTCCATCAAGGGAGTCTCTTGTCTGAGTGGCCAACTACTGTCCTACTACTATCCTACCAATATCACGACTATCCTCCTATCACCTCACTACCACCTCACTACTACCATTTCATACGAGAAAACCCTTGATAGTAGTTGATAGAAGGCCTCTAGAACAAAGGAGCCCTCTAGAACGAAAGAGGCCTATAGAACGAAAGAGCCCTCTAGAACGAAAGAGCTGCTCTCTCTACTACCACGGTACACTAAAATGACGAGCCACGGGACAACAACGACGACACAACACGTACCTTACCCTCGTCCTGTCTGCTGAGGGGTACATCATTTATTACCCAGTAGACTGCGATTAATCTAGCTATACTAGAGTGTATGCACCACCAGCTCAGGGCGTGCGTATAGAATGTTCCATCGGCTCTCTCTAGGACCAGGACCTTCTGTTGTTCCGTACGTCAACAATCTCTGTACCCACTAACCGTGCTATCCTATCCCACACCATGCCACCTATATGGTCTATACAGTCTATATGGTCCAAACTGTCTTATAGTCCATACACTTCATACACTCCATAAACTCATACACTCATACACTCTATACACTCCATAAGCGCTCTTTTCCTCTAAAGACATTATCAATCCCACATGCACCCTTAATCCGCGTCACTATCTCACCCCATATCGCGGTCCACGACGCGTAGGACATCGGGTGAGACAGAAACATGGTACATGCACGATACCCCTCATCGCGCCCTCTATCGCGCCTTATCATAAGTACTGGACCGTAGACTCACCTCACCCTCCCATTTTCCCAGTCTCCCTCTAACTCCATCTCAGTCTGCCATTGCCACCTGCTGCTACAATTTATATGAAAGGGCACCATACAGTGCTGCCTATTACTCTAAAAAAAGAGAGAAAAGGAGTCCTTATCCTACTCTCCCTACTTACGACGATTAACCACCACCAACTGTCTCCGCCTCATCCATCCCAGTGCCTTGATTTCTCTCCCCATCTATTTTTTTTCACTCCCAACGCCAATCTACCCAACGCCACCCACTCTCCCACGCCTGGCCAGCCCATCAGCCACCCACCCACCTACCACCACCTACCACCACCAAACCACCACCAGCTGCCTACCCAGTACTACCAACACCAACAACACTTACCAACCTTGCAGTACTACTCTGCCACCTTCTTCCCATCATCGATTCCATCCTTCCTCTCCCATAAAGCTCCCAATCCCTCAAATTCATCCCTCCCACGCGTCCCCCAACTACAGCGATATCCATATCGATCAAACCACACGAGCATCATCTATCCCCCCCCCGTCCTCACCATGGGAACCTTCGTTTTCAAGTGGTAAGCTCGTCCCTATCTTCCCGCTGCTCCCCCCGCCGAGGGTCGCGAACAGCTTCAGTTTTTTCGCTCCCAAATTCGCCACCCGCAGAAAGAAAGGAAATTCCGCAGTTTCCCCAGCTGCAATTAGCTCTGGAAGTCAACTTCTAACTCGATTTCTTCGCATAGGGAGCACCCGGCCTCCGAGGTTATCGTCACAGGCACATTCGACAACTGGGCGCAGACCGAGAAGCTACACAAGAAGGGCGACATCTTCGAGAAGGAGGTTACGCTGCCCAGCGCGGCAGAGAAGATATACTACAAGGTGAGAACAGCGCAATTCCAGCTCTTTGCGACACATCAGGCGCAAAAACAACAAGACAAGAGATCGCGCCTCTGCTTCAGGTAGTTTTTGAAAGCTACGGAATCGCAAAAAGCCACAGTCTACTATACTACTACGGTCCGGCCGGCAAA
Organism: Pseudogymnoascus verrucosus; assembly: GCF_001662655.1. Lineage (NCBI taxonomy): Eukaryota > Fungi > Ascomycota > Leotiomycetes > Thelebolales > Thelebolaceae > Pseudogymnoascus > Pseudogymnoascus verrucosus. Next base: position 107,837 of record NW_017263669.1, read on the forward strand.
GCTGGCACAAGCTTACCAACCGGGAACCGCGCAAGTAACTGTACTGTACGTATGCAATTGTACATACATACAGCCTTTCTTCGCGGAATTACGGTGGCTAAGAAGTATTTGCGCACACGCATGCCTGCCGGCCGCCTTGGTACGCTGAACAAGGGCCTTTTTGTCTCGGCGTTTTGGCGCAAAACTACATACTCTAGTGTGTATGTATGACGTATTCCGCCCCCAATGCGCGCGCATTCTGCAATGCCCAGAATTGACCCGCGATAACAAGCCAGCGGGGTCGCGGTCCAAAGAAAAGACAGCTTCTGGGGAAATTCCGTCCTGCCAAATCCGATGATCGCGATCGCATTTGGCTACCGCCGTACTGGTGGGGTTCCCAGTCCAGTCCATGTCCGGTCAGCTGGCTGGGTGGGCGATGCGCCGTCCCTGGTGAGGGGTGCAACCGAAGCCAACCAAGGCGTCATGCCAATGCAGGCCTTCCTCCATGGATCGCCTAATGCTCCCTTAGCTCCCATTGACCGCCTCGACCCCTCATTCTTACTGTACCCTTATCCTCCTCGCCCCAGCCACCATTGTTTCTCACCAAAAGCACCTCATTGACTCACTCATTGCTTTGCTCGAGAATCATAAATACTGATATTTCTACCTTCTACAGTTCTTAGTCGACGGCAACTGGGTGACCGACCACACAGCGCCGCAAGAGAAAGATAACCTGGGCAACCTCAACAACTACCTCACCACCGACCGCATCAAGACACACACCCACACTCCCGCCGCAGCCGCACTCATGTCCGGCGTCACCCCCAACTCCACCACCGCCGCCCTGGCGAAGGACGTGCCAAAAGAGAACGGCAGCTCCAGCGCCCTCCCCGGCGCTTTCCCCGAAACCCCCGCCACAGAACCAGAGAGCTTCTCCGTGAACCCCATCCCCGCCTCCGCCGGCAACGGCAACCCCATCACACTCGCGCCCGGCCAGGCTGTCCCCCACCCGAGCACCATCAACGGCAACACCATCGCCTCGGGTGTCCACGACGACGAGGAGCTCAAGGCAGCCGACCTGGCCAAGGGGCCAACTTACAGCGTGAACCCCATCCCCGCCACCGCCGGCGGCGGTAACCCCATCACCCTCGCCCCCGGCGAGCCCGTCCCCAACCCAAGCACGATCACTGGCAACACCATCGCCTCAACCGTCAGGACAGACAAGGAGTCCTACGAGAACAGCGGCGGTCTCGGAACCGCGCCGTTCCTGCCCCCAGTCGTCACTCCCGAGGCTGAGCGCAACGCAAAGGGAACTGGTGTCCTCGACCTCCCCTCCGTATCCAAGGGCGGTCTCATCCCCGAGTCCAGCCTCGCAATGGGCGAGGGCGGCGCAGGAAATTACGACGCTAGCCCGATCATCCAATCTGTCGGCCCTGGCGCAACCACTGCTGCCTTAGCCGGCGCCGTGCCCCTCGAGAAAGACATCAAGGGTAAAGAAGCCGCGACCATCCAATCCGTCGGCCCCGGCGCCACCACCGCCGCGCTAGCCGGCGCCGTCCCCCTCGAGAAGACAGGAAGCAGCGTCCCCGACCTCGTCAAGGAGAGCCAGGAAGCCGCACACTTCCCCCCCGAGGCTAGCGCCGTCCCCGAAGAAGTCGAGGAAAAGAAGGAGGTCGAGCGCGAACTTCTCTCCGGCGTCCCGCTCGCCCCCGTCACCTCCGACGGCACGACCAAGGAGTCCCACGACGCCGCCAAGTTCGGCGCTGGCGCCGCGGCGGCTGTGGCTGTTGGTGGTGCTGCGTTCGCGGTGGGGGCCGCGGCGAAGGGGAAGGTCTCGGAGGCTGTGGCGAATGCGCCGAATCCGAGCGAGGTGTCGAAATCGATCCCGATCCCTGATTCGATTCGTGAGTCCATCTCGAATATCAATGAGACTGCTAAGCGTCAGTCTGTAGCTGGCATCCCGGCTGAGTCGGATGTGGTGCCGGAGACGGTGCGTCAGTCGATTAGTGCTGCCCATGAGAGCCCCGAGGCGGCGGCGTATCAGGTTCCGGTTATGGAGAAGAAGGAGGTTGAGAGCGAGTTGCTGAGGGAGGTGCCGACGGATGTTTCGAAGGGGGAGAGTGCGCCTTCGTCTGCTGCGGGCGGGGCTGTCGCTACTGCTGCGCCGGTCCTCGCGTCCCCTGCTGTGGTGGCTGCGGTGACGGAGGAGGAGGTGGGCAGGCAGGCGGAGCTACCAAAGGAGTCGGTGGTGAGCGATTTGAGTGATGTTTCGCCTGGCACGAGTGAGCCGGTTGAGAAGCAGACGAGCCCCGTTGTTACTACTGGTGTAGCGAGCGGTGTTGTGCCCGCGACGTCGGTTGGTGCTGCGGCTGTGGCGCCGCCGACCCCGGCGAAGGATTCTACGGCTGGGGTGGCGGCGACGAAGGCGGCTGCTGCTGGGAGCTCGAGTGGGAGCCCGGCTGCGGCGCTGGCGAAGGAGCAGCAGCAGAAGAAGAGGAGGAGCTTTTTTGGGAAGTTGAAGGATAAGTTGAAGGATTTGTAGATGGGTGGTTGTGTGGTTGTGTGGGTGCATGGTGGATGGATGGTTGGGGGGGATGCATGGTGGTTGGCTAGTTGGCTAGGGTTGGGGGGAGTGGTTGTATAATAATCGGATTTCCCGGTAGGGGAAGAGAGAGGGAGAGGGTCGTTGGAATTGGAATTGGATCAGGCGGTCGTCTTTGTGTTTTTTTGTTTGTTCGTTAGGCTCTTAGGCTCGCTCATTCTTCGGGGGGTTTTATCATATCATTTTGGTCGTTGTCCATTCCATCCGTGCTGTGCTGGTCTCCTTTTTTTTTTTTGTCGTTTGCTCGACTATGCTTGTGCTTTGTGCTTGTTTTTGATCATGGTAGCTCGGGGCGGGTGGTGTAGCTGAGTTGAGCTGAGCTGAAGTGAGGTGGATGGACGGACGGGACGTAGATGGGGGCCATTTTTGGGACATGCATCGATCGGTGAGGAGGAGACTGGGTTAGTTAGATTATTTATACTACCACCTTTTCTCGGGTTTCTTTAAATCTGTGTCTCGGTCTTCTCGCGCTCGGCTTTTAAATCCCGAACCACTTCCTCGTACTCCTGTACATTCAACCCCCCAGCCGACCAGAGGAGGAGGGCTTGGATGCTCGTGTGATGTTCCCCTTTAGTCTCTTCTCCATCACTCCCTCCCTCCTTCCCGCCCCTTCTCCGACTTCCTCTTTCTCCTCGCCCTGTAGGTGGGGCAGCAGAGGTGGGGGGAGCGGAGGGAGCGGATTGCTGCGAGGTGATGTATCCGATCACGTTCACCCATTCCCCGATCGCAGTCACGGGGGGTGGGGTGGAGGAGAGGAGGAGGGAGAGATCGATTTGTGCTGTGTGGTTGTGGGGGGTGGTGGCTGTGGAGGTGGAGGAGTGAGGGGAGGGGGAATGAGGAGGGTGCAGGGTGAGGATGGCGGTGGTGGTGTTGTAGTTTGTTATACTGGTTGAGGGGGTTAGCTTTCTTGGAAATTTGAAGTTCGATAGTGGAAATTGAAGTGTAGAGCAAGATTATATATCTCTTTTTATCTCTTCTTTTGTGGTGTAAAGTGTGTATCATAATGAGAGGTTTGGGTTTGGAGGGTAATCGACGGAATAAATAAATATGAATTTAATTATCAAGAAAACAAGTATAAATATAAAACTCACCACCCAAGCACCCTAACCTTCTCACCCACCCCCCTCTCCCATAAATCAGAAAGCGCACATAACCGCGCCGGAGGAGGTCCCGAATTCGCCATCGCTGCTCTGCTATTTAATCTCCCAAACTGGAAAGAGTTAGAAAGTAAAGTTGTAAGTTGTAAGTTGTAAAAGCGGTGGCCTAGATCACATGACCCCCACGCACCACGCGGAACCGGAGAAGTGGCGGCGCTAATCCAACCCGGTCCCTAGCGGCGCCATCGTCATCCAAGCAGCACCTCCATCTTAATATGTCAACCTAGAAACCGGGCCTTTGCTATTGCGATAACGACGACGAGAAACCTAAGAAACGCACCTACTCTTGGCAAAACTTGTTTGAGACGGCGAGAAGAGTTATTTTATAAGGTTGTCGAACGAGGTATACTGAGAAGACGAAGGATTTTGTCAAAGAAGGGTGAGGAAGTGGTACCCCGCCATCCACCACCCGTCGTCGCCACAACGCACATCTACGAACAAGCCCTCTCTCGGCCACCACGGCCCTGACAGAAAACGCTCGCCCTCGCCTTTACACATCCTCGAAACCACGACTATCTACCTACACACTACGACTCAGCAGACCAGCTTGACGACCCAGCAGGATGTCAGGCATGTGGGGCTGGTTCGGCGGACAGTCGGCGCAGAGCCGCAAGGACACGCCTAAGAATGCGATTCTGGGACTCAGGTCGCAGCTGGAGATGTTGCAGAAGAGGGAGAGGCATTTGCAGACGCAGATGGATGAGCAGGATGGGATTGCGAGGAGGAGTATTGCTACTAATAAGAATGGTACGTAAACGCAGCCTTCTCTTTCACACCTTCTCTTTGTGTGAGACTGTGACGCCCGCGCTGGGTTGGGGAAGGGGGGTGAGGTGGTATACTGGGTTGAGATGGGGGTGATGGTTGGGATGATGGGGAAAATGGATATATGAACGGAATGCTAATACACGCACAGCGGCACGAGCAGCGCTAAAGCGCAAGAAGCAGCATGAACACACGCTCGACCAGACCCTAGCGCAGATCTCGACGCTGGAGCAGCAGATCTACTCGATCGAGGCGGCGAATATCAATCGTGAGACGCTGGCGGCGATGGAGAAGGCTGGGCAGGCCATGAAGCAGATTCATGGGAAGTTGAATATCGATGTTGTGGATCAGACCATGTACGTTTTCACCCCCCCTTGGCTTTCCCCCCCAGCCGATTTGCTTTAGATGACTGGATGGGATGTTGGATTTGGATTTGGATACGGGGTTAGAGACTGAGTACTAACGAACGAATAGGGAGGACCTTAGGGAACAGCACGCGCTGGGCGAGGAGATCGCGAATGCGATCACGAATACCCCGCTTGGAGAGACGATTGATGAGTCGGAGCTGGATGATGAGTTGGCGGAGATGGAGCAGGAGCAGCTGGATGATAAGATGTTGAAGACAGGGACGGTGCCGGTGTCGGATGAGATCCATAGGTTGCCCGCGGCGGTGAATGGAGAGCGTACGTACCCCCCGCATTTTCTACCCTCACTTTCTCCTGTCCCCGGGGAGTCCAGGTTGGAGGTTGGGATAGAGTTGGACTGTTGAACTATGACTAACGCACCCCCCTAGTGAAGAACAAGCAGCCCGCCCGCCAGGAGGAAGAGGACGAGGAAGAGGAGCTGAGGAAACTGCAGGCGGAGATGGCGATGTAGGGAGTGGTCCTGTGCAGTTTGAGAGTTTTCTAATACAATACGAGTACTACTACACCACCACAGTCACCGTACACACCCACACACACGCACGCGGAGGCGGAGAGATGGTAGTCTTTTTTTTGAACCCTTCTTATTTTATATTATTGATTCCGCGTACGCATTGCACTGGGAGGGGAGGGAGGCTGCCGTTTTTTTTCTTCGAGAGGGGAGTGGTTGGTTCATGGACTGGGTCCGTGATAGAGTTGGGGAAGGTTCGTTTCTTTGCGGGGAAGGGGGGGGGGGTGTTGTGCAGATGGAGTTCGTTGTTGTTGTGCTTTTTTGTGGGGGGTTTAGTTTGGCCTGGTTGGCTTATACATTTCGATATCGCGTGGCTTTTTGTTGGGAGGAGAGGAGACGGTGAGGGGGAAGGGAGGCGGTGGGGAGGGTGGCTTATGGTTAGCATGTTGGGATAGTTAAACGTTATGATCTAGCTGGATGGTGCTGTGCTGTGTGAGATGTGTGTGTGTGTGTGAATGTATCACGTGTGATGTTTGTTGTCTGTGGGGAAGTCTGTGTGGGATATCCGTGGTGATGGGTGTCTGTGGTGTGGGGGATATCGGATATCTGTGGGGGGAAGGGAGAAAGAGGGGGAGGACTCGAGCACGAAGTAAGGGGAGGCGGAAAGATACGGAGAGAAGCATGAAGGTGCAGCGTATGGTCTATGGTGGTATATCACGTGTAGTGTCCGTTGTCTGTGGGGGCGTCGTTGTAAGAGAGAAGCACGAAGTAAGGGGATGGTTGGAGCGAGGAGCGAGGAGAGAGGAGGCGTGAAGTAAGTGTGTGTTGTCAGATTTGGGTCACGAGACTATTTTTGACTTGGGACCCGACGCCCCTGCTTGCCCAGCTGGTGGTATATGCTGATCTCTCTCTCTCTGTCTACAGCTACAGTGGCTAGAGTATAACTGTACAGTACAGCACGGTACGGTATGGAAATAACTACAGTATGCACTCGTGTGTTTGTTGGGATTTTAGTGAGTGGCTGCGGGGAGCTGTGTGTTCGCTGCCGATTCGATCCGAAGATAGAAATATCGACGTGTATACTGTGACTACACTATGAGTGTGCTTGAGTGTGGTGCTCGTGGGGTTGAATTATACGGTTTATCATATGTCATAGTACATACAGTGAGTGAATATAGCATCATCCGTCACTATCAGTCACCATCAGTCGCTGTTATAGGGTACATCTCTACTTGCACGGTATTTTACAGCATGCTATCCTCTTCCCCCACGCCGTCGTCGCTTCACTTTGATCATGCTTGTGCTTGTTTATACCATCCTCGTACTGTAACCTCCTCTACATAACTGACTTTACTGACTATATGCACAGTATACATATGCAAGCACAGTACGCCTCGTCCGTTTATGCAGCTTCTAACTCGTTTGCCGAGCGACCATCAGACCAAAGATAATTCGAGGCGAACCACGTCGACCACCCCGATTCCAACCATCTCTCCTGCACTCTAATAACCACACACGGTCCGGTCCGGTACAACCCTGCTGTCTCAATCGTCCAATCCAGGAACAAGACATGCAATGAAAATTCCTATTTTCCCCCCATCCCACTTCCTCATGTTCTTTTTCTCCAGTTCATCTATCTCTACCCAACCAACGGGCATGGAGCACAAACGCAACCATGCGCCGTGCGTGCACGCCCCATCCCGTGGAGTTGCTGTACTGTACTGTGGCTCTTGCGATGCACTCCCAATGACCTCAACTGCAGTCAGTGCCACAGTTCGGGCTGCAGCATGCCCAAACGCTTTCCGGCTTAACGCGCATGTTGGGCACCGGCGCGAAAGGGAAAAAAGGTATGTCGCCATGACGGAGGGGGAGGGCAGTCTCAATTGTCCGTGCCAGAAGGAAATATGATGGCAGAAATGCACAAAGTCCTACCAAGCTGTCGACGTGGCCCAATGGGTCCGCTTCGTCCAATCGAAGTCAGGCACGATTATCAACAGATTGATCTCCAGATTACCAAGGTAGGACATCGTGGGTTCGGTGCCCGTTGCTCTCTCTTTTCCGTCTCCCCATGCTCGTTTTTCCTCGCCCCCCCCATATGCCCCCCATCATGCCCCATATGCCTCGCCCCCCAATGCGCCAATCCATAAGACCTGGCTACTTGCGTCCTTTGGACCCTACAAGTCGCTCAACCTCCCCTTTCATCTCGAGCAAGCAATCACAGCGCTCTCACCTCACCTACATCACCCTACACTCCTCTCTCTTCGTTCCACGTCTCTGCTCTCTCAGTGCCACACCCACCGCTGGCACACGCCCAATGTTACCCGACCCTTTTCATTGACTTACACAGCGTCCACGCATCCGTGTGGTGCAGCAACGGCATTCCTGAGTGGCACACTGAGAGGCGCGCCGAGCGCATGGGAATAAAAGCATAGGCTTCTTCATACCTATTTGCTCTCGGTTACACTAGGTAACTTCAAGCACAAGTCTGAGATTCTCTCCACTTCCAGTATGGAAATTTCATTCTGTCCTTATAGGACTCAGTTCAGCCCGTCTAAAGTGCTCTACACTGCAGTAAGCCAGCCCATCACCTTCAAGGGCAACGCCGACGATCTTGAGCTATTGGAAGCTGCGAGAGTGAAGGAAGAGCTCGAGCTCGAGCAGGAAAGACGTGAGTTTGGCTATCAACCTTGGAGATATAGCACTCTCTGACACAGTATCGACTCCCCAGAAGAACAACAACAAGAAGGAGACCCTCCAGAACCACACGAGGAAGAACAACACGCTCCCCCAGAAGCAGCAGAAGAGGTAATTCTAGTCAACCCCGAAGACATCATAGAGGAAGCCCCAAGCCAACCAACCGAGGACCAACAGCCACCACCATCATCACCCGACCCGAAACCGCCAAACTCGGCCATCTCATCACATTCCCACAAGGGAAACAGCAACTCTAAGAAGAAGAAGGAGAAGACTGTCCACTGGTTCGGCCCTCCAATGGCGAATAAGAATAAGAAGAAGAAGGCGGCGGCGAAGAAGCAGAAGCTACTGCTAGGTGATGCTTCGGATAATGAAGGCGCGCAGGCTGCTACTTCTCCGGAGGATGGCGTCGAGGAGAGTGGTGGAGCAGCGGATGAGGCAGCTGGTGATCCTCCAGTTGAGGAGGCCCCTGCTGATGCAACTGCCCCTGTTGAGGAAGCAGCACCAGTAGAAGAAGCAGCTCCTGCTGAAGCAGCTCCCGCCGAAGAAGCACCAGCAGACGACGCGCCTCCCGCCGAAGCAGTAGCACCAGTCGAGGAAGCACCGGCAGCAGAAGAAGCAGCCCCTGCCGAAGCAGCTCCTCCCGCCGAAGAGACACCCGCCGAAGAAGCACCCGCCCCCACCGAAGAAGTCACCCCAGAACCCGCACCCGTAAGTGACGACACGACCCCCACCGAAGACGCACCGCCCGCACCCGCCGACGAGACGCCCTCGGTAGAAAATACCGACGATAACCAACCCGCTCCCGCAGCAGCAGAAGATGAGAAGCCCGCTGAGGGACAAGAAGATGCCGCGAAGAGCGATGAGCCTGTCGCCGGCGATGAGAAGGAGGAGGGAGCTGCCGCTGATGACGAGGGCGGGGATGTTCCTGCTGAACCAGTAGCGGTTGAGGCTGAGGCTGTTGTGGAGGAGAAGGGCGAGGAGAAGCCTGCGGAGGAAGCAGCTGCTGCTGTCGATGAGCCAGCTGCTGAGGCGGATAAGCCTGATGAAGCCGCCGCTGAAGAAGCAGCTCCAGTCGAGGAAGCACCTGCCGCAGAGGCACCCGCTGAAGAGGCGGCCCCTGTCGAAGAGGCCGCCGCAGCCGAAGAAAAGCCCGCTGAGGAGGCACCAGCTGCAGAAGCTCCCGCTGAAGAAAAGCCAGCTGAAGCAGAAGCACCTGCTGCTGAAGAGGCTCCCGCTGCAGAAGCTCCCGCTGAAGAAACGCCAGCTGAAGCAGAGGCTCCCGCCGCCGAAGAAGCGCCGCCGGCCGAAGAAACACCAACTGAAGCAGAAGCCCCTGCCGCCGAGGAAACACCCGCCGAAGAAGCACCTGCCGAAGCAACACCCGCCGAAGCAACACCCGCCGAAGAAACACCAGCTGAAACAGCGCCTGCGGAAGCAGAAGCTCCTGTGGAAGAGGACAAGGCTGAAGAAGCTGCTCCTGCTGAAGAGTCAAAAGCTGAAGAAGCAGCGCCAGCTGCAGAGGCACCCGCCACAGAAGTAGCAGCTGAGGAAGCACCAAAGGACGACGCTCCAGCCGAAGAAGCGCCAAAGGAGGAGGCACCGGCTGAGGCAGCACCAGCCGACGAAGCTCCAGCTGAAGAAACGCCAAAGGATGAGGCGCCAGCTGAAGAGGCATCGGCCGAAGAGGCACCGGCTGAAGAGGCTGCACCAGCTGCGGAGGCTATAGTTGAAGAAGCAGCACCCACCGAGGATGCTCCTGCGGAAGAAGCACCTGCTGCAGAAGAAGCTGCACCAGCCGAAGAGGCAGTCGTTGCCGAAAAAGAAGCACCTGCTGAAGAGGCTCCTGCTGAGGATGCGACACCAGCTGCGGAAGCACCTGCAGATGCGGCACCCGCTGAAGAAGCTGCTCCAGTCGAAGAGGCTGTTCCGGCAGAGGAAGCTGCTCCGGTTGAAGAAGCTCCTGCTGCAGCAGAACCTGTCCCAGCCGAAGAAGCGCCTAAGGAAGAAGCACCGGCCGAGGAAGCTGCACCAGTTGAAGAAGCGCCTGCTGCAGATGCACCCGCTGAAGAAGCAGCTGCAGCCGAAGAAGCGCCTGCCGAAGACGCACCCGCCGCGGAAGTAGCAGCTGAGGAAGCACCAAAGGACGAAGCTACAGCCGAGGAAGCTGCACCAGTCGAAGAAGCAGCTCCGGCTGAGGAAGCCACACCGGCACCCGCTGAAGAGGCAGCACCAGTCGAAGAGGCTACCCCTGCTGAAGAGGCCGCTCCAGTCGAAGAGGCTGCTCCAGTTGAGGAAGAAGCACCGGTAGAAGAAGCCGTTCCAGCTGAAGAAGCTGCCCCCGCTGAAGAAGCCGCCCCAGTCGAGGAGGCAGCACCAGTCGAGGAAGCTGCACCAGTCGAAGAGGCGGCACTAGTTGAAAAAGAAGTTTCTGTGGAGGAGGCCGCCCCGGCTGAAGAAGCTGCACCTGTCGAAGAAGCAGCACCCGCCGAAGAGGCAGTACCAGCTGAGGAAGCCGCTTCTGCCGAGGAGGCCGCCCCGGCCGAAGAACCAGCCCCAGCTGAGGAAGCTGCTGCTGTTGAAGAGGCTGCTCCTGCTGAAGAGGCTGCTGTTGTTGAGGAGGCTGCCGTTGTCGAAGAGGTCGCTCCTGCTGAAGAGGCTGCTGCTGTTGAAGAAGCACCTGCCGCAGAGGCAGCTGAGGAAGCCGCTCCTGCTGAGGAAGCTGCCGTTGTCGAAGAGGCTGCTCCCGCCGAGGAAGCACCTCCTGCTGAAGAAGCCGCTCCTGCCGAGGAAGCCGCTCCTGTCGAGGAAGCCGCTGCTGTTGAAGAGGCTGCTCCCGCCGAGGAAGCACCTCCAGCCGAAGAACCAGCTCCAGCAGAAGAAGCAGCTCCCGAAGCTATAACCGACCGCGCCATCGTCGAAGAGCCAGAGTCAACCGAGCCACCCGGCGACGCCGTCCCACCCTCCTCCTCCTCCAAGCGCCGCTCCAAGCACTCCTCTTCTCACTCCTCCCGAAACCACCACTCCCGCTCCTCCCGCGACAAAGACCGGTCCCTCCCCCCTCCCTCCCCCGAAGCCGCTCCCCGCAAGCGCCGCGAGAGTGACGCGAGCATAACCCAGTTCTGGAAAGGACTCCAGCCTAAACTACCCAAACGCCATGATTCGGGTATGAGCATGGGGAATGGAGGGAAGGAGAAGGAAAGGGATCGAGAACGGGATAGAGAAGTGAGGAGGGAGCGCACGCCGGAGGAGCAGGCAGCGCATGATGCGAGGAAGGCGGAACGACGCGCCAAGCGCGCAGCTGAGCGCGAGGCTGCTGAGGCGGAAGAGAAGGCGCAGAGGGAGGCGGAGGAGGCGGCAGCGGCGGCGGCGCTGAAGGAGGCGGAGGAGGTGGCGAGGGTGGAGAAGGAGAAGAGGCGGGAGAGGCGACGGTTGAGGGAGGAGAAGCGGAGGGCGGAGGAGGAGGATAAACTGCGTGTTAGGGAGGAGAAGAGGAAGGCTGATGAGGATGCTGCGAGGGCGAGTCATAGGGAGAGGAGGAGACGCCATAGTACTACCAACCGCAGTGATGGGAAGAGTAGCCGCGCCGTCGACGCAGCCGAGAAGCCGAATCTGATTAGTCTCAAGGGTGAGAGTGAGATTGGGCGCGAACGCAAGGCGGAGAGCGAGATGGATCGCGAGATTAAGGGCGAGAGCGAGCTGGTGGGGGGGCGGAAGAAGGATGCTGCTTCTCCGGCGGATAGACCGAAGAGCTCGCATAATGGGAGTGATCGCTCGCGCAAGGTGCGAACGCCGGAGGAGCAGGAGGCGCATGATAAGCGCAAGGCGGAGAGGCGGGCGGAGCGCAGGGCGAGGGAGGAGAAGGAGGCCGGTGGTGGGGAGCCGGGGCCGGATGATGTGGCGAGGGAGGAGGAGAGGAGGAAGAGGCATGAGAGTCATAGGGAGGAGAGGCGGAAGAGGAGGGCGTCGACGATGGATCAGGATGTTAAGGAGAAGATGCGCCAGGGGCCGATTAAAGGTTTGTTTAGGCGCTTGATTGGAGCTTAAGGGCGGGGGGATATAAACAACGGTTCAGACCAACTTGGGGTTTTTATGCGATTATTTCGATTTACGATATTGTTTATGGCTGTTTTCTTTGGTTCTCTTCTCTTTCGAAATGGAAACGCTCTTTTTTTGGTTTTATTTGATACTCGGGACATGGATGGCACTGGACGACACGCGAGGAGGGAAAGGCTGTAATGGGGGTGTGCATTTTGAAGTTCGTTCGCTTCTTCTGGTGTATAATCATTCGTGTATGGCATAGTGTTTTGGTCTGATACCGTGTTACGATTATACGATGTTACGATAGTTGGTCTCGTCGGGGATGGGCTCTATCCTGGGAGGATAGGGCCTGTTATCATTTATCATTTGCAGCTTTTTTATGAAAATATGAATGGATTCTCCAATAACAAGTCGTCCTCGATGCTCAAAATGTGAAAATTTCTAGTGTTATAAATGACGGGCAAAGTGGTGTTACCCGGGTCGATATTGGGTCATCAGCACCCAATGGATCAATACACATTTGGTGCCAACTGTCACTGCATCATCCGTCACATGTTCACAAGGTACTATTCAAACGTCGGGATGAATACCATGCTTGTTGCACTGGCGAGGCGAAGGTTGGTGGATAGGTAAGCTAGAACACTCCCATAGAGACAATCGGCTCATGCCGACTAGATAAATGGAATGTTTCAATTGACTCCATTGGTATATATAACAATGCGCCCCCTGGATGCCCTCTTGGTCCCCCGGTATTTTAACACACCCTGTACCTCATATGGCCATATCTCATTACTCGCCAACACACTATCGTAAAAGGTCGCTCAAATAAGATGTTTCGACCTAGTCGCAGTTAGTAAGAAATCATACGAGGCAACAATTCCACCAAATTCAATCCTCACCTGAAGTATGCCCGTAGATAGACAATCTGCCACGCTCCCAACGCCACCAGCATGCCGACGGTGCCAAAGCCAAACCACTTCACGCGGTTGTTTGTGCTCTCATTCGTGTCCCTCAGCTTCTGCTCGCGGGTACGGAGATACTCCATCTCGTTCACGATCTCCTGGACCATCTCCTCGATGCGGCGCAGCTCGGTCTCGACCGGCTTGAGCTTCTCCGTGGCCTGGATGGCGGACCAGTCCTTGGCGTCCGCTCCAATGTCAACATCGAGCTCGACCTTCCTGGTGTGTGGTTGGGGTGCAGTGTCTGGAGGGGTTCGTTAGAAATCATGGCGTCGGGATCCGGGGAGTCTGGGGCTGCACATACTAGAGTACAAGATATTCTCGAAGCAGACATCAAACGCCGAGTCCGCCAGAGACGTAAACGCCATCCTCTTCTCGCCCGCAACGTCCTTCGCACGCGCGTACTCGTTCCCTACCGCATCCTTGATCTACATTCTGTCAGCAGCTGCCACTCTCCTATCCCCCTACCACCGGCCATACGCACATGAATGTTAACCTGCATTCCATCTCCCTTATGCCCACTAATCGTCGACGTGACCATAACCAGTGTGTCCCTTGAGACAAAGTTACGGATGCACCTCTCGCTCTTAGAATCATGCCTCTTCACAGCCATGAGGTCGAAGTGCAGCGCCTCAGCGCAGGCGAGCAGCAGCGCAAGCCCGCACAGCACGCGCAGTATCGATTGAGGGTACGCCATGGTGAGTTGTCGTCGTTCGGGGGACTGTCGCATGGGGCTTGGGGAAAGGAGATCCGGCCAGAGCTACGTGCCAGGAACTTTAAGCGACGTGGTTGGTTCACCCCTGTAAGGGTGTCACGTGTGCAGTTTGTTCCCCGTTCCGCGTCAAGTTCACGTTCGCTCGACGCAAGGCTAAACTCAACACCTCTTTGACCTCAGCAAAATCGAGAATTGAAGCTTCAGCAAGCTCACCACAACGCCGCAAAGATGCCAAAATGTAAGTTACTCCTGCGCGATCCATGTATGGATGTTTGCTAACCCGGAATTAGTCTTCTGTAAGCTCCTACACCCACCGCGCGAAGCTTGGAATCGTTTCGCCTCCATAACCTCGTTCTAACCCTCCAGGCGACTACTGCGATGTCTACCTCACGCACGACTCCATGAGCGTGCGCAAAGCCCATAACACGGGCCGCAACCACCTGCGCAACGTCGTCGACTACTACCAACGTACGCCCTCCCCCCCCGCCCCCATTCCTCGACCCCCCCCCCCCCCAACCTCCAGAACTCCCCTGCTAACTCCCACCTCCACAGAAATCGGCCACGAAAAAGCCCAATCAGTAATCGACTCCATCACCTCCTCCTACGCCGCCGAAGGCCAATCAGCCTCAAACCCCATGCTCGCCCACCCCCCCGGAGGCCCCTCCTTCGGTGGCGCACCTCCCCCATTCGGCCGTGGTATGCCACCTACCCTCCCGAACGGAATGCCCGTTCCCTTCCCTCCCCCAGGAGGCCTACCATTCCCACCTCCCGGCGGACCCGGCGCTCTCCCCTTCCCGCCACCAGGAGGTTTCCCAGCGGGCATGCCATTCCCCCCTCCCGGAGGACCAGGTGGACTCCCCTTCCCGCCGCCGCCTGGAGGGTTTCCAGCGGGGATGCCGCCGTTGCCGCCGAATTTCCAGTTTCCGGCTGGGGGCATACCGCCGCCGGGTGGGTTCCCAGGATTCCCACCGCCACAGCAGGGTGGGGGGTTTCCGCCGCCACAGGGGGGTGGTAGCCAGGGACCGCCGGATCATCAGAGGGGAGGGGATCAGAGGGATGCGAGGTTGCAAGGACGAGATGCGTTTAGTGATCGGAGATAGATGGAGAGTTTTCGTGTGTGTGGCGTGGGAAATGGCGTTTTTTATGGTGCTGCTGGGATGGAGTTGGGGCGCCGGGCTGTGGTTTGTTTTTGCGAAAAGCGAAAGGTTTTTGAAGGAGGGAGGGAGGGAGAGGGCAAATGCTGTACTTGTAGGAGATACGGATATGGATGGTGTTGGGCTGAACAGGAAAAAGAGTTGTGGTGGCCATGTACATTCACTCCGCGCCTTGTGAGATTGCGAGTGATGAATAGTAGTTTCACGACGAAGTTCATGTAGTTTGCATGGGCGCTCCGACCGAGCTTCTGTCAGTAACTATATGAAAATTTATCCTAGGACATTCAAAATCAATGATCATCACAGTGAAACAATCTGTCAGTAACTGTACTGTACTGTACAAATATTTATTTTACAAAGATTCGAAAATCAATGTTCATCAAAGTGGAACAAGCTTTCAATTAACTTTTTTGGGATATTTTATCTAATCATGACACTACTTCTAGTTGTAATTTGGGTTTGACTGCAAGTTTCTTGTGGTTGGTACGAGGTTATAAAACTAACGGGTGAGGCAATCTAAGGATGAAATTAATAAAGGTAAAAGTATCCCCGTTTTGTGGTGTTGGAGCTGTTGCTTCCAAAAGCCAAAAGCCGTCGTCCTAGCTCCGAATCTATGATACTACCAACTACCTGTCTATTTTCCGCTCTAGTGTTCTCACCCATGTCATGCGGCGTAGCAAACTAAGAGGCCTTAAATCCTTCTTGACATCGACGTAGTAATGAACCTATACTATAACCAAATAAACACTTATAAGATCACCTTCGCTGATCCTACTACGTTTGCAGTCAACTACAGTCCAATCGCTCTACGCCTGTAAATATGTCGCGCTTTACTTTCGCGGAACTACCAGATGGATCTGATACGGACGCCTCAAATGCATTGTACCGAACCTATGACAGGCGCGAGTTTATCAGGTAGACAGTTCTAATTCACATAATCCTATATCCAAACAGCTAACACCCTCCAGACCCTGCCGCGAATTTCTACAGCGTCTTTATCCACGCGACGCAAAATGGGGCTTTACCATCTACCGCACAGTCTACACGCCTGAATCAGACTCCCAGTTCCTCTCTGCGCTCGAGAAAATAAAAACTTGCCTTGCGACCGCTCTACGCAACGAGCTCCGAACTAACCGTAGGATTCGCGCCTATGAAGTCAAGCACGGCCATACTCCTCGGCCATTAATAAATGCCGGACCATGCGATCAAGTGGAGGACCAGTATGATCCCCTCGTGATTGAAGACCGCGAGGTATGGGATGGGGCCAGCATTGAAGATGTCCGCGCCCATTTTCGGGACGCGATTTTTCATGAAGCCCTGGAATTGCAACGTATCAGCTATGATCCGGAGACGGAACACACTACTCCAATGACGCATCTTGCGCAGGATCCGAAGAGTTCCATCTGCTTAGTGATAGATGCTGAGGCGTTGAGCTGGATGACGAATAGCGAGCCTCGGGAGAGGGGGATGTATTGTTTGAGGGAGGAGGAGCTCCGGGCGATGCCGAATGATCCTATGATGCATTTGGATTCAAGGCCTTTCAAGTGGGGGCAGCATGGCCGCGTGAAGGGTGTGGATGCTGATTGGCCGCGGCACAGTGATATTTGGGAGACTGATGAAAATGAGCCTAGTATGCTTGGTGCGAGGAATGGTGTACCCGATCCACCTCGGCGAGTGTCACAGTATCACGGATGGAGGCCCGTGGAATGTGAAGAACTGTGGGGTTTGTATAATGATGAGTTAAGAAACGGCGGAAGGCTAGGAAGATAGAAAACAACTTGTAGATAGAATGAATCTATACTACTATCGATATCTAAATTTAACCCCAGCAGCCGTGCATGCCATGGTTCATTCAGAAGACGGATTTGCAAAGGCTCTTAATCGTCGGAGCTACCATTCGCTTTGCACACAATTAGTGGTTGGATCTAAACGTCCACTCTGCCCATAGTTGGGGGAACCGACGTGCATCATCTTAGAAAAAAAGCAGGGTACCATTACTTAGTAGATTGTGGATAGAGAACTTAGAGGTACAGTTCTAGGTTTTGAAGTCTAATGTTCTAATAATCCTTTGTAGAAACTCATGGATATCCCGCGACATGAAGCCCAGTTGCCACCATTTCCACACGATAGACATCTAAAGTTCGAACGTTCTGCAACACCAATGCCTTGTCAGGATCGTTAGCTGGCCGCGCGTTGTATACTCTTTCTAGTTCCCTGAGCCAGTCGTCCGCAAATTTATTAGCCCTCTCAACGATTTTCGGCATCTGGTAAGAAATAAATGCCTCCCATGAATCGGACAAATAGAGATCCCTATTAGGTCCGGGGGCCTGCCAAACATCTTCGATCATAACGAGCTATTCGCGGATAAGGTTGCAGAGCTGCTGCAGGCGACTCATTACAATAGGGGAGTTTAAGTAGTGTGTAACAGCAATTACCTATTGTTCGGTTAGTAACTTTTGTATGGAAGGGATCGCAAACGTACTCTTCGGATGTAGCTGAGAGCTGTACCAGGCTTATTACGCACAGCATCATTCATTTTGTCGTCAGAAGTGGAATTGACACCTGCCCATAACTAAAATAAAATGGTTAGCGTAGGCAACGTACATAAGACTATTAGGCTTACTCGGGATTTCGCGCCATTAATTGTGTCTCGTAATAGAACAAAGTTTCCGTGGTTCCATGTGCTACCTAGGGCCTCCATGATTCTATCACTTGGTATTTGCAAATTTGCAGTCTGACTTTGTACTGGGGTGATGAGGGGGGAGGTCGTGGGGATTATTTCCGAATTAAACCCCTGTGTAAAGAAATCGTAGGGGGTAACCGCTAAGGTGGTGCCGGGCACAATAGTTCTGTTAGAGAGATAGTGAAAAAAAGTATTCATCCCTTGAAACTCGATGATATGCTTAGCTAGGTAAGTTAGAAAATCTGTCGGTAACATTAACATTCTCACTTACTTTGGAAATAGTGAGGTTGCGGCAACATAATTGGAAGTCTAGTAGGGTCAATATGAGCAACCCTTGGATTAACACAATCTTCCTCGTCCTCATAGTCGAAAATGCGGTCATAAATGGGATGATTTGAATCCCATTGTCCTCCGGAAGTAAATGGTTGTTCAAGGTACGAGATTGATCCGAGTCTTCCTGCATACGGTTCTATCCTCTGTATGACGCCGCAAGGCGGAACCGTTACTGCGACAGCACCAGTACCTGGTATCAGTATTGCGCCTGGTTATAATAAAGGATATGCGCAATATCTGGCTCTACCACCTGCAAACGCAACGACGGCAACTGGCACGACGCTTAATTGCGGGAAGTACCACGGAGCAGCTACTGGCGAAACTTGCGCTACGATCTGTGTCAAGGAGGCGATATATATCGCATTGTTCCTTCAGGTGAACCCGAGCTTGAATCTCAACGATTGTACTGGCAGTTTGGCCGTAGGGAAGACTTACTGTGTTGGACCTGTTGCAGGGTGGGAGAACGATCCAATTATCGAGACGGACACTGACACGCAGACGGCAACATCGGGGCCTCGTCCTCGACCACTACAGCCACGTACTACCTCGACCTCTACATCTCCCTGTAAAACAGTCTCTGGCTTAGTCTCACCGACACCCCCAAGCGCTATTTGTGGGCAAAGGGGGACCTCGCACGCCCTAGAAGGATCTGGGACGTTAGTTGCCTACACAAGTGGTTCTCCACAGGTTGGCTCTATGGAAGCTTGCGCTGCACAGTGCGTCGCAACTGGGTGTTGCACGGCCTTCTATTTTATCAAGGGAGCTAACTGCAACTTAAAGTATGGGGCAAGAGCGTTCGATCAAAATGCTGCTGGGCCTGGAGGTATCCTATACGACTATTACGACCTTTCCTGTTTTACCTGTACTCCTAAATTTTGCTCGACTTAACAGCGGGTAATGTACAAATTTATCAGTTGGTTCATTAGGCCTATATAGATTAGCTCATAAGATCAACTTTTTCTATTGCTAGCCATACACGCTGTGCTAATCCATCGCATACCTAAACCTGCGGGCCCACCATCGCAACGCTGCATCGGCTGTGTATAACTTTTTGGGATATATTCCCCGCCTTGTTATCCGTTTGTCCTCCACGATGCCTATATGTCTGTCTTTTTTTTTGTACGTGACCCTAGTGTCGGCGTTATGCCTCATCTCACATCATCCATCCCATCTCACCCGCTTCCCCAGCCATCCTCGCAGAAAAATCAAACCAAAAATGCATAGCAAAACAGGTATGCAAGCAAAAGCACCAAGCGGTAAGTGAGATAAAAATAAGGCGATCGGGAGACAAGAATCATCATGAGAAGATGGAAGGAAGCGCCAAGATAGAAGCACACGAAACCACAAAGCACTTAGAGAGAAGCAAGGAAGCAAGAAGTATAAAGTTAATAATAGTAATAAAAAAAACTAAAAGCCAAAAAAACAATAAGCAAAGAAGCAGAGTTGTTTAATTGAAGCGTTAAAAAATGTAGTCATTATGCCGTTTCAGGTGTCGGGATTAGGTTAGAAGAAAGGCGTTGTGGTGGCGGCGGTGGTGGTGAAGTTTGAGGTTGTGCGTACGCTGTATCCCAAAAAAAAACATCCAAAAAAATCATGACTCCTGTCCCATCTTCATCTGTCTTCGTCTGTCTCATCTGGTCTGTCTGTTTCCACCCCCAATTTCTCCTCTCTCAAACAAATTATTCTTTAATAAAAAAGATGTCGCTGCTTGACTCGGCAGTTATTAAAATCGAAAGCCAGGCTTAAAGGCCCTGGTAGAAGTTGTTGCCAAAAACTGCGAGTCCACATGAGCCCTTGTCCTTACGTATAGCCATAGAGGCGTTCATCCATAAACTGACCATGCTGCTGGTGCGAGAAGTCCCTCGCGTCTGATCCATCTTGGCTGTACTGCGGGCACCGTTAGCCTCAGTGTTCAACTCCTGGTTACGCGCGGAGCGGGCACGACTTACTATATCACCACCCCCTTCAACGCCACCTTGCTCATCCATCGGCTGGGAGGTCACAATGGAATTGCCGAATTGCCGTGTAGTCGACATAAACTGGCCCTGGAACTGCTCGGGAACAACATGGAGGCCCCCTTGCTGGCGGAGGAGATTCATGTTCTGCGCGATAAACAGAGGCTGCTGTTGCTGCTGCGCGGCCGTGGAGTGGGACTCAGCAGCGGCCCAGCCGGCTTGGAGGGCGCGGTCGTGCGGCCATGCGGTGCCTTGGCGCGAGACGTCCGAAGGGGTGGACCAGTTGGACTCAGAGGAGTTGTAGGGGGGAGAGGCGAGGGAGGGGTTATAGGCGGGGTCGGGGACTTGGAGGGTGAGTGGAGGAATGTCGCCGGGGCCAGAGCCGGGGTATACGTTTGAGGCGAAGGAGGAGTAGGTGGATTGTTCGAAGGCAGGACCGAGGGTGGAGGGGTGGCTGAGGAGGAAGTCAGAGGTCATGTTGGTGCTCATGGGGATGGTGTGGTAGGTGCTGGTGTTGAGGGCGTGGGAGGTCATGGAGCCTCTCGCGGGGGAGAATTGGAGACCAGAGCTCTCGGAGCCGTCGGTGCGACTATGGGGTCGTTGGTTGGAGGATTCTGAGACGTTAACCGCCTGGAAGGAACCCATTATGGGCTCGTATTCTTTAGACAGGCGCATATTTGCACTTGCATTCGCCGTGGGAGCCTGGATGTTGGGAGATGCATAGTTGGAGTTGGGCGCATTCATGTTGGGCCGCTGCGGCGAATACTTTTGCGGTGGTGTTCGTGGGTTGCTGGATGTCGACGACGATCGTGATCTCTGCTCGTTGTCGATGGGCTTGTAGTCGCTGGTTCTATACGGCCCATCACCTTGGATTTCACTGCTTCATTATTAGCTCAGCTCTCGAGACGGGTGTTGGATATCTTACTGCCGGCTCATGTGCCGAGATAGAAGGTCAGGACGGTGAAAGACCCTCTCACAATCTGGAAATGTGCACGGAAGCTTTGCTTGTTCGTGGCTTAGTTGGTGGCGTCTGTGAGATTCGTCAGTAAACCTTATCTGTCTCAACTATTTGAGATCCGTACCGTAAGTGCTCCGCTCTAGTGAAGGCCTGGCAACGTCAGCATGAGTAGATCAATGTCATCATATAAAGACTTACCTTTGGCTCATCACATTGCTCACAGACATGGACGGGCTGGCCCTTCTTTGCCTTGCTCACACGTCCAGTGACTGGAGTATATCGGACGGGTTGATCTGCCTCGAGCCCGCGCGGTAACGACGGTCTCGCATTATTTTGCGAGCCGCCTTGCCCGTAACCCGATGGATCCATCAACTCTGTGGCGCCGCTACTGCGCCGACGTGCTGTGCCTGAACGTGATGACCCCGCCGACGATGATGGCTTGCTGATGCGGGTTGGGCGTTTCCTTTTAACGGACCGCTGTGTAGTGCTTCGTTCTGTCCTCGACAATGAATTCGTTGGTCGTGTGTCGAGGGATTGGTTTTGAAGGAGCGCGATGTCTCTTGATCTTTGGATGGCTTGAGACTCGAGAGGCTCCACATCCACGTCCATTATATCTCGTAGACTAGACATTCTGGGCGATTGGAGACTTTATTTCGATAACGAAGGAAGACCGAGGCGGGATAGACTCCTTCAGCCCCACGGGAATAGATATTCGGAGCTCGACGAATGGAAGAGGAAGAACAGATAGTGAGAGCGGAACGCAGATCCAGAATGTTACTAAGAATGTCACAGAGACAAGGAAGATTGATTGAATACCAAGCAATTGCGGCGGTATGACCAGAAAGAAGCGGACATCTGGGGGCGCTGCTACGCACTGCTGAACGATTTTGAACGGAAGGAAGGAACGAGATAGAGTGGTAAGTATTGGAGAGGTAGTATGGAGAGAGGAAGAAGAAGTCGAGTCTCTTTGGGGTCCTTATTTTTCCCCACCGAGCCTTGGCCAAAGCAAAGAAAGATATGTACCGGGCGATGGGGTGCAACGATGCCGGGGTGAGGGGGGTAGGGGAGGGGGGGGTAGGGGAGGGGGGGGTAGGAGGAGGGAGGGGATGGGGGTGGGGTGGGGTGGGATGGGTGATGTTGGGGAGAATGAGATCAAGAGATTTTTTTGTAGGAACCTACCTAAGATCCCTGGGTTTGTCCATTGGTGAGGGTGAAGATGAGGGCGAGTAAGAGGGGGATGTTGGGATGTTTCGGTGTGGTGAGGACCGCGATTGGTGTATAGGCGGTATTCCTCGGCGCTTAAACGCGTCTTAAATAAGACCATACTAAGATGGATAGAGATGGTTAGTCGGGAGACGCAAAGCATGTAGAGTACAATACAGTACAGTGCATACCTTGTACAGAGCTAGGATCTAAGATCCCTGTGTGATAATAAGTGTCTCTTGTGGTTTGTTGTTTTGTTCCTTTTGTTCAGTTCTGTACCCAGTGTACTGCATACGGAGTAGAGTAGTTTACTCGACGTGGTACTCAACCTCGGCCCTTGTGTTGCAAGCCAAGAGAAATGTGAGCATATTTAGAATAGGCATGCAGTAATTCGTAGAATATCGACTACTCCTGCGGTTATTTTAGATTATAGATTAAAGATTGTAGTGGGGATTGAGGGGAGGATGAGGTGCAGAATGGAGATGGATGGGAATGGGATTGGGAATGGGAATGGGATTAGGATGGAACAAAAGCAAGGGTTGGTAGTTGGGTACATGCACTGAAGACTTGAAGATGGTGGTGGTGAGTGGGTACTTTGAAACGCACGTTCCTTGGGTGGTGGTGGAAGTACCTTGTTAGAAAGTCTCACTTAGCCGTCCAGCGTAGCATTGCGATATGAGCAGGATTAGGGCACTGGTTATCGACAACGAGCACAATCAGTTGTCTGCGGTCTCGAATCGACAGCGTGAGGCATGATAAGCAGTAAGCAGCATGCACCGTAGGTATAGATAGAGTTTACAGCGCCAGCGGGGAGTACAGTAATACGGGACTGTCGATTGTCGATTGTCGATTGTAAGATCTTCGATTCGATTCGATTATCGATTGCTGATAGTACTGTACAGAGGCTGTGGCCGTTGGAATAAAGCCCAGGTCCGTAGCAGAATAAGCACAATAAGACCCAGCCATGAATCCCATGAAGCATACACAAAGGAATCCCGCGCGGGTTCCTTACTTACTCGCATGCGCACGCAGGCAGTGAATCCCACGGGTAGAATCCTATAGCGGCGTGCATATTCTAGACACGAGCAGTCCAGCATCAGTACTCGGCTTCAGGACCCGACTTCACAACCCAAAGGAGCATCAAACATTGTGAGATGTTCGGGCCGTCAAAACAGCCCCTCGCAGCGTGGTGCAATGGCATGCAGTGCAGCAGTGTTTGTTTGTTCTTCGAAGGATTCTCATCCCGGGGAGTTGTTCCCATCATCCCATCCCCACACACTTTTGGTGCGCTGCGTGTGTTGTGCTGTACCTTACTTGGCAACTATCCACATGCACGGCTGGACACAACAAGCAATCCATCCACCCACACGTTCTCAGCTCTGGGTATATTCGTACATAATTCGTACATACTCGTACAGTACATGCTGATCGCTTCGTGCGTGTGCCAGCGTGTGAGCGTGTAAGCGTCAATTACGGCAAGGTAGAGAGAGTGAAACACCGTAGAGCGTGGTCGAAGTACCAGAAGTTGAACATTTTGACAGTGACACTGACAGGGACAGGGGTTCGACTACGGGAGACGGGAGGTGTCGTTTGAAAGGCCGCTATCCCCTGAGTGGCTTGGACTAGGATCGCGATGCTGTTCTATATTTGGCACCAACCAACGACATCCATGTCTGTCATCATCTGATGTCTGCCATATTGCAGTACATTCTAGGCAGCAGAGTTAACAACAATCTACGGAGTTACTCTATTGTATTATTCTATACTACGACCCGACAATTCTATAGTAGTTTCTATAATTGTGCTTCAGTCATAACTCCTATAACAGCTTATTGAATATACCATCTACGGCATACTATCTAGAGTCAAACACAGTAAGCACAGAACTCGAAACAAACCCTCCTCCAACCCATCCCATCCGCTCGAGCGAACAAACACCCAATACCACGTCCAGTCCCTCACCTCACTCCACCGGCAACCGCAGAAATTCACCCGGCGGCAGAAAGCACAAAATTTCCGGCCAGACGGCATCACACCGCCCAATCGTGCTCCCCCCCCTCATCCCTGCACCCCATCCCAATCCCCATTCCCCATTTCCATCACCACCATCAATCACCAAGTCTCATCATCGTCGCACAAGCCATTCCCAAGTCCAAACACCCCAAACCCACCATCCAACCACCCTCCCCCTCGGTTCCCGAGACCATCACCCCATCAAACCCCCCCCCAACCAATCACCCCCCACCCCTGCAACCCACCAAACCTATTTTTACCCTCCGCCATCCCCACCTCTCCCCTGCACAAGCGCAGCCACGCCCGCCTCCAGCCGCCGTATATGCACCTACCCGCCCCCTCGCGCTCGCTTCATCCAGCAACCATGCGCGTGCGCATGCGTGTGCGTGGACCTGCGTGTGTCTGCGCGAGTTAGATGTGTGCAATCAATCAATACTCCGAGACAGGTTCACAGCAGACAGACACACACACACCCCACCATCTGGCGCTATCGCGCGCCGCAGCCGTGTAAGCGCCGGGCGCCCTGGGACGGGGGTTGTGATTCGCGAGGTGCAGGGGCCGGTGTCTACGCCGCTGCACGTCGTGTGAGATGGCTTTTTTTAGGAGCGCGCGTCGTTCGCTGGGTTTCTGTGTGCACACTCACTTGCGGAGGGAAACAAACTGTCCTCCAGCACAGAGCGACCAGTATAACCCGAACAGGACGCTGCGCGCGTAATAGTCTCCCACCGCGTCGCATCGCGCGACGTGGCGCAGACAAATGCGGATAAGAGAAGCGCGGCGCAAGCGGCGCGGCGCGGGAGGTGCTAGGTTCTAAGTTTAGCTCTCACTGTCCCGCCCTCCCCTCCTCCTCCCCTCCTCCTCCCCTCCTCCTCCACTCTTCCCAACTCCCAGCTCCCAACTCCTCCCTCGCCCCACCCCTGCTCGCATCTCACACCATTCCCGTCCTCGCGGCGCCGCTTTGGTCTCCCCTTGGCCTGCCCCTCCCTCTGTGGATGCGACCAGGTATCCAGCCAGGCAGCCACGTAAGGCACGCGAGTGGAGAAATATTGCTCCCGCCCTCCAACACCTCTGATACCGCACCGGCGAAGTACAGATCCCCGAGGAGGATTCCCGAGTAGCTGAAGGATGGTAAGGTCAGGAGAGGGCCCGCTGCGGGACGCGGTGGGCTTGCTTACACCCGGTTCTGGGCGCGCGGAGCGGGCCATGTTGGTGCCGTTGTGGGGGCGTGTTGGTGGATCGGGGGGCGGGCTGGAGTAGGACGGGGGACGGGAGACGGGAGACGGGGAGGAGAAGGAAAGGGGAAGCATAAATTAAGGTGTGTGGGGTGTGGTGTTGGTGGTGGGTGAGGTGATTTGTTGGTTCGGTCTGCTGAAGGATTTGGGTTTAGGCAGCAGAGAAAGGGCGGGCAGTGGGGGCATGTCCACTTGCTCGCGGCGGTGAGGTGTCGTGCTTCACGGTGAGATAACTCCCTCGTGATGGACAGAGACCGCGGAGGAAGCTGGGCGAGAGTGGAACATTCACGGAAAAAATGAGACCGAGGCTCATGATACGAACATTTATGTTCATTTGATCTTTATCTGTATGCTCTTGATTCCCATTTCCATTTCCATTTCCATTTGCTCGCAAGCAGCAACAACGCCTTGAAGCTGGAGCTTGATATGCCCAGTATGCTCACTTTCCCATCCCAGAATGCTCACTATGTATGCCCATCATGTGTGATTACATGCCACACCGTTATCACCCTTCAACCTCCTAGGCTGCCTCTACCCTTCTTAGATTCTCTCCATTACATCCCCATCCTACCCTACGTCCTCACCAATCCCTTGGCAAGCAGCAGATTCTCCTGCGAAAAGATCCTCTGCCAAATCTCCAACCATCTCGCCAGACCCTCAGGCATGGGCTTCCCTGGGTTCTTGAAGCTGCGCGTCATGATCTCGCGCAGGCGCGTGCGCAGCGTCCGTAGTACGACCATGGTCTTCCAGTCTGAGACGGCGAAGCGCGCACGGTTGCCATCGAGGATTAACACGCCGGCGTAGAAGTCGCAGCGCACGTCGCCGCATAGGAGGGCGATAGCGAAGTCGGTTACGGCTGTGGTTTCGTGCGCGTTGTAGAATCTAAATTATGGGGTTAGTATGGAGATTGGTAATGAGTAGGCGACGGGAACTTACTGCTTGGCTTGCATGATGTGGTAGTAGGAGAGCCAGTTGATCTCATGGTGACCTTTGTTGACGGAGGTGGGGTGTAGGGATATGGATTGGTTGTTTGCGACGTTGCGGAAGCCCTTGCCATCGCGAACGAGTAGCTTCGGGTACAGCGCCCAGGCGATGACGGATTGGGTGATCAGGTCGTTCTCGCTGTTGATGTTGGCGCGCTGCGGGAGCTCGAAGAAGTCGTGGCGTCGGCTCGAGTATCTGTTTCGCTTGATATGCGCGCGCTCACGTTCCGTCAGGGGCAGGAACCCGGAGTCGACGAGGGAGACGGTTAGTTGGCCCTTGAGATCTTCAATGTTGGATAGGGTTTGGGGGCTCAGGAAGTTCTTGCGGCAGAACTGGTACTCGGATCCGGTCGTGTTGCACACGCGTTTCCAGGCTAGGTATGCGTTGTAGTTTGTCAGCAGGTCGCTGTCTCCGCGGCGGAAGGCGAGCCTGACTGTGTCTGCTTGCTGGCGTGCGCCGAATGGGGCCTGGAATGGCGACTTGGAAGATAGGATTGCTGCGACGGTGATTGTTGCATCTAGGCACTTGAATATACTTCCTAGCAGGATCAACTTGCCCAGGAATACATCGAGAGGTAGCCGCGACAGTTGTATGCCCAGAGGTGTGAGCTCTTCGGCAGCGGTGAGCGCTCTAACATCAATGAGTGCGTCGACAGCTCGGCGAATGTTCTTTGCCGACGGGGGATCGAGGGCCTGACCCAGCGTCTCCTCGATTCCTCCCAGCTTGCAGGTCTTGACTCGGATAGCCAGGTCTTGCAGTGATAGTCGCAGCAGCTCCGGAGTTTGCTGATCAGACATGAGCTCATCGTGCCGGTACTTCGTGAACAGATGGAAGCATAGTCCTTCCTGCACACGACCAGCTCTTCCTCGTCGCTGCTTCGCGTTGGCTCGCGAAATAAACGTCTCTAGTAGTCTCGAAAGTTGTCGTCGCTCATCAAACCTCATCTCGCGGTGCTTCCCCGCATCTATTACGCAGGTAACATCCGGGATTGTGATACCGGTTTCGGCAATGTTCGTAGCTAACACTATCTTCCGGGTGCCAGGAGGAGGCACCAAAAATGCCGCTTCTTGGTCCTCACTCGCGATAGACGAATGCAGCGGGTATACATACCAATCCGTTCGGAAAGTAGGCAGCCCAAGGAGTATGTCATTCAATTGGCGGATTTCTCCAATACCTGGTAGGAATACCAAAATGGCCTTGCTGAAGGGAACATACCGCTCGTCGGTAGCGATCTTGGCTATGAGTTGTGCCACCAACTCAAAATCAATCCGGTACTCATCCATTTGGAGGATGGTGTTCCGGGTCTTGGCGCTATAACCACGCAGCAGCTTCGTATTCTCTGCCTTCGTCTTTTCGCTCGTTGGTGCATCCTCTAATTCGGCATCGTCGTCCAAGTCGGTATATCTCTTATTTTGTGAACCATTATCCAAAGAATAACCGGTAAGCTCCACGGCATCCTCGAGGTAGTATGAAGTAACTGGGAAGGTCCTTCCGGGGACTTGCAGAACCGGGGCGCCGTCCAGGTACTTCGAAAACCTTTCGGCATCGACAGTAGCAGACATTAAGACAACCTTGAGGTCTGGTCTCCGGGCCATCAGCTTTCGGAGGATTATCAGCAAAAAGTCGCTGTCAATAGTTCTCTCGTGCACCTCATCCAAAACTATGTGTGTGATTTCTTTGAGATCGTTGGAGCTTTCCAACATGCGCATAACAATTCCAGTGGTGGCGTATACAACGCGAGTCTCCCGAGACGTGTTGGTTTCAAGGCGGATTGCATATCCGATCAATGACCTAGGCGTCCCGACGTCCCCTTTACGTTCCCCAAGCTCCTCGCTCACGCGCTTGGCAAGAGAGATTGCTGAAATTCTGCGTGGTTCTGTGCAATACAGCTTGCACGGCTTACCTTGTGAAAGCTGGTGTTCTAGAATAAATGCGGGCACCTGGGTGCTCTTACCACAACCCGTTTCTCCACAAATAATGACTACTTGCTCCCGATCAATTGTACGAAGAACTTCCTCTTTGTAGCCCCACATAGGCAATTGCATGCGAGACTGCCGCATTGTTTGGTATGAGGGCGTGTTGCTCTTGTCATGCCATATCCTCTTGAGAGTCTCGGGGGAGACACTAGAGCTACCTGGCGTCTCCGTCCCAGACTCATCGCTGGTATCATTGGGAGTTAATAAGGCACGGCGTCTAAAGCTAGTCGTCAGCACGACACCATCTTCCTCTTCCCGATCCCTCTTCTGCCTGATAGTATCCCGAAAGCCGCGAATAGCTTCTCTATCGAGCGCATCCGCTTTTTCTTTCCTTGCAACAGCAAACTCCGTCCATAGCTCACGCCATACCGGAGGGAGTCGCAGGAACACTTTTTCTTCCCTCACTGAAGTGCTGAATATGAGAAACAGCGCTACGGTTGCGGCGTAAGATTCCGATTGGGCCGCATCAGGAGTAGAGATGCTGGTCATTGTAATCGTGATTGATTTTGGTGAACATATGCAATCAATCTCGGGAAAATCCGAAGTTGGCGACGGGACTTCTTGGGCCTTGGACCAATTTACCCTGACGGAATGGCGGTTGGAATAGCTGGTTTTGGAGACAAGCGTGTAGACTATCTTCACGGAAGAATCTCTAGAACGGCAAGCTTCTTCCAATACCCTTCTAGGACTTATGCCTGTAGATTTTCCAAAATCTCGGAGGGTGATCTTGCCGCCATTGGTATCGTTGATAACCACAGTGCTCTTCCCGGTGACTGGGTCAACTTCAGTAACGGGGAGATTTGCGAACAAGTCCGCAATGGCACCATCGTCATCGCTTGAATCATCTTCGAGTAAGTCTGCTCCCATTTTTGCAGCTGCGCGCATAATCTCATCATCAGAGTCATCATCACTAGACTCAGCAGGGTGTGGGATCCTCGGGGGAGGGCCACCAGACAGTTCCTGTCTTTTCGCAGCAGCTTCTTTCTCAAGAGTAATCTTCCGCTTCTGCCACTCCTGTTCGGCCTCGTATCGATCAAAAAGAACGTCAGATTCGATCTTCACCAGTTTCCTTTGTAGCTTTGCCATCTCTGGGTCTTGGGGCGCTTGGCTACCCTTGTTTCTCTTGCCATTGACGGCCCCTGCTCCACGCTGGGCTACAGCCTGTGCCGAGTTTTTCGGGGGCTGTAGATGGAAAAGTTTCGTCTTTGCTTCCAGATATTCCGGGAGTAGATCGTCCGCATCTATATCACTCTCGTACTCGACCACTGCGGGCTTTGCGGGCCGCGCGGCTAATTTTGTAACGGGTTGTTCTGCAATGGTTTCTTTCGAGTCTACGTGGCGTATATCTGCTTCTATCTGCCGTGGTGTGTTCATTCCTGACGCCGTGGGTGTGCCGGCTTGAGAGTCTAATTGTTGGTCGGTTAGCTAACTGACCCAAAGATACGCTTCGCCCACTATAAGGACCTACCCATTTGTAACTTCAACGGCAACAGGGATTTCGTTTGCCAATTCTCGTAGTCTGGCAACTCGTCTCGGGAGCATTCACGTGCCATCCATTGGAGAGATTCCTCAAGACCCCAGATCGAATCTTTATTTCCGCTGACCATCTTATCGGATATGCTTAGAATGTATGTGAGGACCATGCGGACTCTGTCGTCAGGGAAGCCTGCGCCGGCCAGAGCTTGCTGTAGGGTCCATAATTTTATGGTTAAATCTTCCTCTGTCAGCGGCTTCAACGTTGCAGGGGAGTCTGCTGTGCTCGGTCCCAAGGCTCGATGATCCGCAGTAACTATATCCAATATCTCGTCCATCAAATCCGGAGGAAGCCATTTTCGTGTATTCAAAAAGTCGGCTTGACCTCGTAGTAGGCGGCGATCTGTCTGGAGCCTGGTTACCTGGCGAGCAGCATCCCGTTTGGCTTTTTGCGAGTACTTTTCGACCAGTACTTGAAGATCTGATTCCTCGAGTTGTTTCTCGAATTCCTCGGGGGTTAGCTGCGTATCTGTATTTCCGGTTGTTGTGGACGTTGACAAGCTTTCTGTCGCTGTCTCATCCTTCCGTTGCTCTGATTCATTGTCTGGGCTTTCGTCTGAAGGTGTGGTTTCAGCAACTTCAATCCTCACCTTTGATGCCACCGAGGTCGTAGCAAAGCCACGGGCAGGGTTTGATGCTGGCTTCTTTTTCTTTTTGCCTCCCGCCATAGTATTATAATTTTGTCGGCGTTCTATTGAAAAAAATGGCGGGGGGTCACCGCGTAAATAAAGTTGAATGACGCGGGGGTGCCAATACCTTAGTAACTTCGGGTGAACTTTAATCCTTTGTTCAGCGTCCCTGGCGACCAAAACTTCCATGTCGGGTGAGAACTATCTCGCCTCAGTAATCCGCTCCATTGCCATAAAACTGCAAGATGGTAGGGGCAGATCTGAAAGATGTAAGGGGAATGGACCTCGAGGCCAGCAGAAAGGCGCTCTCCTCCTCCTCGACGGCGACCCGCACAGCATATCTTCACAGTATTGATGAACGACTCTCAAACAAAGGTGCGTGGCAGGATGAACCTATTCAGTGAGCATGCTAACCTCTGTTCTCTGTAGAAATCGAGCAGTCATCGTATCCAACTCTACTGGAACTTATTTTCACCACATATTCCTTTTACCAAGACCGAAGCTCTAGACGCCACGTTGAACAATGTCTGAGGACAATATTTCGAGCAGGCGCAAGCCCAGACATTCTCTCTCCCTTCATCAAATCTTTACATACCGAGGCATCGAAAACCAACATAGCAGCTAGCAACGCGTTTGTTTTAACTGAATGGTTCAGCATCCTTATTCAGGAGTGCAGTGGGACACCTTATTGGGCGATCTGGGGGCAGCAACTAGTTGCAAGTGACGCAGAGGTTCTAGAGCAGTGCCAAAAGACAACTACAAAACCCAATATTAGGCACTCTGCTCTCGTTGTGACTAGAAGGGCCTTCCGAAAGGTCGTTTCTTGCCAGGATTCGGCCGAGGCTTCGATTAGTGATGCGATTGAAGGACTGAGTGCGAAAGCTGCCCAGCCCAGCGCAAGAAATGCCATCATGCTGGGCGTCATCGCTGGGGTCTGTTCGAGAAAACCAGAAGCAAAAGGCACTCTTGAAAGAAAGAAGGAAAATTACTACAACTTCTACACAAGAGAGATTATTGGATCTCGGACGCCAGTGCCCGCTCATATTGCAAATGGACTTTATGATTTCTTTTTGGATTTCACTAGTGCAGAGGAGTTGGCGAAGCACGTAGCACCATCCCTTGTAAAGGCCTTGCTCAGGGCTCCCGAGATTGTCCTGGATGATCTCATTACGCCATTGGTTGAATCGCTACCTCAGAGCATCGACCTTTCAAAGATTTTGCAAGGGAACCTCTTGAAACCATTACTATCAAACCTTAAATCAACAAACGCAACCATTCGAAACGGTGCGCATACCGCTTTTCGAGTCACCATACCTCGTTGTCACGACGACGCTGCACTCAGCGTTATCACCAACGAGATACTGCTTCCCTTAAAGTCTGGGAAGCTTCCGGCAGCGGATCATCGAATCCTGCATTCGGAAATTCTGAAGGTTTTGCCGATAACTGAAAGCTTGGTGGAAAAGGTCTTGCCGGCAGTCTCTGCGGTTGCGGCAAAGGAACCCAACGAAGGAGCGTTGAGTGCAGAGACATCGGTTCTGTCCCTTTACACATCGTGGACACTGACCAATGGGACAGCACTTCCCAAGGTGGTCCTAGAAGCATTCAGCAAAGGCCTATCAGACAAGAAAGCGCCACTACGAAAGCTGTGGACGCTTCGACTAGGTGATATTTTGTGGGCACAGGGGGGTTCTAATCTTGAAAATAAGAATGTTGTAGAGCTCGCTGAAGCCAGCATATCAAGCCTGATTCAACTTTTCGATGAGGTTGCCTCAAACCCCATTGCTGCTGGCCAATCCGGCGTTGTTGTTGGTGGTTATGTTTTGACAGCTCTAGCAGCGGCCAAGCTCCCTTCTTTGAAAAGTTCGAAGATTAACGAAGCCATCAAAAAAGCAAAGGTTATTCAACAAGCGCTGGCATTTGAGCCCAAACCTTCATTCTTACTCAATCATCGGGTTTACAGTAAATTAACTAATGATGAGGATCGTCTCTGGCTTATTCGTGCCCTCTCTGCTACAGCTGATGAAGCCTCTACATCCGGTCCAAATTCGGCGACAGCCCTCGCGTGGTCACAGGGGGTAATATCCTGTATTTGCTCCGCAAACGTTCCACCTGCTGTGAGACGACAATGCATAGAGGTGCTGTCGAAAACGTACGCACGACTCCCCCAAGAAACTTCATCGATGATTGTCTCTGGCCTATGGCGTTGGGTTCGCGACATCGAAGTTGGAGAGAAGGACTGTGCCGCAGCAGCCTCTAAATCCGACAAAGCCAATCTCCACTTTATCGCAAAGGCCATCTGCCTTTCCGCCGCAGATGCATCGAAATTCGGCTTCGAGATAGACCAGTCCATAAAGGAGAACCAAATGGTAAAGATGTTGGTTATTGCTCGTCCCGAGCTGCTTCCTGGCGTTCAGTGGATTGAGCTTTGCCTCAGAGTCGGCGTGGACCCCGGACAACTCTGTAGACAGTATAACGATGCTATTATTGAGCAAGTTTTGGAAATCACAGATTTCAAAGAGGTATGTTCAGTCTTTATCAATTTGTACATCACTAACTTTTTTGCAGACTGCAGACCAAACCCAATACACTATCAAAAGTGCAGCTTTCAATGCCGCAGCAGAACTTGCCTTTGTGGCGCCTGACGTTATGACTTCCCGAATAGTTGATCTATTTCAACACGATCTCGATCCTAAACAGCTGGATGATGTTGGCCCTACAGAAGCCGCAATATTCCGAACTCCTGAAGGCACTTTATTTGTTGATGTACTGGCTAAAAAGTCACAGGACTACGTGCCTAACAAGAATACTAAGGACTACGACACGATGAAGTGGGAGGAAGAGTTACGTACCCAGCTAGCTCAGAAGAAGGGTCAGCAGAAAAAATTGACCCCAGAACAAAACGCAAAGATAAATGCACAGCTAAAGAAGGAAGCCGCAATACGTCTACAAGTTCGGCAATTGGAAGCTCAACTAGTGCGAGGAATTGGCATTATCAAAAGTCTTGCTGTTGGCCCCCCAACTGAAGCTCAACTGTGGATGAGCCCAGCTGTCACCTCTCTGATCAATATCATCAATGCTGGAGCAGGCCTGGTTACAGGCAATGCAGCTGCTGAGGCATATAGGCTTCTGTCGGAGAGGGTGGTCGCCCGCATCGGACCGGTTCGTCCATTCATCGGAATTGCAACGCTAAGAGCGTTGGGAATCACCCACCTACCCGAAGAGCTTACCCAAGAGTCCCTAGGAGAGCTCATCACCAGAGTTCTGTATCGACTACGGTTCTCTGGCGAGCAGAGGCCTTTCGATACGGTGTCTTTGACGTACATGTTACCTCTGGTATTCCTTGTGTTGCGCAATGGTGGTTTCGGTACGCAGGAAGATTCCGAGGCGCAAGTAGTACTCGCGATCGATTTTCTCAAGTTCCACACCGATGCGTGCTCCGATACTATAGTGCCACGTCGCGAGGTTCTCTCGGTGCTTATTGAATCGATGCAAGCCTATAACCAGCACTACAAAGCTATCAAGGAGTGCCTGGCTGATCTTTGTCGCTCGGTTGCTCCCACTATCAACGACGATGAAATTGCAACACTTGTCCGAGGAGCTATCGTGCCTCAGACATCGGTCCGCACGTCAGTTTTACAATCCATCAGCGCCGAAATTGACCTCAGCGACATGGAATTCTCCGAGGAGATTTGGCTTGCATGCCACGACGATATTGAGGGCAACGTTGAGCTCGCGCACGAAATATGGGTAGAGAGCGGCTTTGAGGTTTCGAGTGATGCCGTCTTCACGATCCTACCATATCTCGAAAGAGAAGACAAGCAGCTCCGCCGAGCAGCCGCTCGAGCCCTTGCCGCGGCAGTAAAGCTGCACCCTGGATTAATTACAGAGATCCTCTCGCGCCTTGAATCCTCATACATAGAGTTAGCCAAACCAAAAGTGCCACAGCTCGATGAATATGGCATGCCTAGAAAGATGGATATGAGAGATCCTTGGGAAGCTAGAAATGGCATCGCACTAGCCTTCAGAGAGTTGTCTGTCGTCTTCAAGGAGGAACTACTAGATTCGTTCTTGAAATTTCTCATTGAGCGCGGACCACTCGGTGACAAGAGCCCTCATGTTCGAGAAGAAATGATCGAGGCCGCGAGAGCCATCATTGCATTGCATGCGAAAAACAAGGTCGAAGATCTGATGAAGACTTTTGAACAAACTCTTGAAGGGCCAGATAAAGGCTCGGATTTCAGCGACAGAGTGAACGAAGCCGTCATTATCCTGTATGGCGCACTCGCGAGGCACCTTAATCCAGGGGATTCTCGCATTCCAGAAGTTGTAGCAAGACTTCTTGCCACTTTGAGCACCCCCTCTGAGACGGTTCAATACGCCGTAGCTCTTTGCCTTCCAGATCTAGTCCGGGCCTCACCCGGCGAGGTTCCAGACTACACGCAAAAGGTCATGGACCAGCTGCTCAATGGTAGTAGCTATGCTTCACGCCGTGGTGCTGCGTATGGTCTCGCAGGGTTAATTCAAGGTACTGGTATCGTTGCTCTCAGAGAGTATCGCATAATGCTCACCCTCAGGAGCGCCATCGATAACAAGAAAGATGTCAAGCACCGTGAAGGGGCGCTGCTGGCTTATGAGCTTCTCTCGACTATCTTGGGTCGTATTTTTGAGCCATATGTCATTCAGATTGTGCCCCAGTTACTTTCCAGCTTTGGAGATTCTAGTGCCGATATTCGAGACGGGTGTCTTGCTGCGGCAAAGACATGTTTCGCTAGTTTAAGCTCATACGGTGTCAAAAAGATCCTTCCTACACTTTTGGATGGCCTTGATGACCAGCAGTGGAGAAGCAAGAAAGGTGCCTGCGACCTTCTCGGCGCCATGGCCTACCTCGATCCTCAACAGCTTGCCCAAAGCTTGCCAAAGATTATCCCCCCGCTTACTGGTGTTCTAAATGACAGTCACAAAGAAGTGCGCCTGGCTGCCAATCGCAGTTTGAAGCGCTTTGGAGAAGTCATCAGCAACCCCGAGATTAAGGGTCTTGTGGACATACTCCTAAAGGCTTTGAGCGATCCGACAAAGTACACGGATGATGCACTTGACGCGCTGATCAAGGTTTCCTTCGTCCATTATCTTGATGCACCTTCTCTCGCACTTGTTGTTCGTATTCTGGAGAGAGGTTTGGGCGATCGATCTGGAACAAAGAGAAAGTCAGCACAGGTTATTGGAAGTCTTGCACACCTGACTGAGCGTAAAGATCTCATATCTCATCTTCCGATCTTGGTTGCTGGTCTAAAGATTGCCGCGGTAGACCCCGTACCCACCACGAGGGCTACAGCGTCCAAGGCTCTCGGTTCACTCATCGAGAAGCTGGGAGAAGATGCCCTTCCAGATCTTATCCCAGGGCTCATGCAAACACTCAAGGCCGATACTGGAGCAGGAGACCGCCTCGGATCGGCACAAGCTCTCAGCGAAGTCCTCGCAGGCCTGGGCACGAGCCGCCTCGAAGAGACACTGCCCACGATCCTACAAAATGTCTCGTCATCGAAAGCATCTGTTCGCGAAGGTTTCATGTCTCTTTTCATATTCTTGCCTGTTTGCTTTGGCAACAGTTTCGCAAATTACCTCAGCAAGATCATTCCTCCTATTCTTACTGGTCTTGCGGATGAGGTTGAATCGATTCGCGATACATCTCTCAGAGCTGCCCGCCTCCTTGTCAAGAACTTCGCTACCAAGGCCATCGACCTCCTCCTTCCTGAACTTGAGCGTGGCTTGGGAGACGATAGCTACAGAATCCGTCTCAGTTCCGTTGAGCTGGTTGGGGATCTTCTTTTCAACCTAACTGGTATCAGTTCCACGGACGAGGATGAGGTTGAAGAGGGCGCCAAGGAAGCCGGAGCATCTCTGCTGGAGATCCTCGGCGAAGAGAAGCGAAACAAGGTTCTCTCTGAGCTATATATCTGTCGCTGTGATACTGCCGGCCAGGTTAGAACTGCAGCTGTCAACGTGTGGAAGGCACTTGTTGCCAGTCCTAGGGTTCTTAAGGACTTGGTTCCTACACTCAGCCAGCTTATTATTCAACGCCTTGGATCCACAAACGCTGAACAGAAACTCATTGCTGGGAACGCTCTGGGTGAACTCATCCGTAAGGCTGGTGATGGGGTGCTCTCTACCCTGCTACCTACTCTCGAGGAAGGCCTCCGGACTTCTACAGATGTTGACGCCAGACAAGGCATTTGTATTGCTCTTCGCGAGCTTATTTCATCTGCATCCGAAGATGGATTAGAGGACCATGAGAAAACACTGATATCTGTTGTTCGCGTTGCTCTTATTGATTCGGATGAAGAGGTTAGAGAAGCCGCCGCTGATGCATTCGACTCTATGCAGAACATGTTTGGCAAGCGCGCCGTGGACCAAGTCTTGCCATATCTCCTCAACCTTCTCAGAACAGAGGGCGAGGCCGACAATGCACTGTCTGCACTTCTAACTTTACTGACGGAGACCACTCGCTCCAACATCATTCTCCCGAACCTTCTCCCAACCCTCACAGCCTCGCCAATCAACGCATTCAATGCAAGGGCCCTGGCTTCGCTATCAACTGTAGCCGGAGGAGCTATGACAAGGCGCCTATCGACCGTTATCAACGCATTGGTGGACAATATTATAGTGTGCAAGGATGAGGAGCTCCGCGCTGATCTCGAGTCATCGCTGGACACTGTGCTCCTTTCCATCGATGAGTATGATGGTCTCAATACAACCATGAGCATTATGTTTGGCCTTGTCAAGCACGACGACCACCGAAAGCGCGCAGCCGCCGGATATCGCCTTGCCAACTTCTTTGCAAATACCGACGTCGATTACAGCCGTTACAACCAGGATATCGTCAGGAACCTGTTGATTTCGTTTGATGATACCGATCTGGAAGTGACCAAGGGTGCATGGACTGCCCTGAACGAATTCACCAAGCAGGTGAGCAAGGTAGAAATGGAAGCTTTGGTCCACTCCACCAGACAAGCCCTTCAACGAGTTGGCGTTCCAGGATCCGACCTGCCAGGGTTCTCATTGCCAAAGGGAATCAATGCCATCCTCCCGATATTCTTGCAGGGTCTCATGAATGGCACGTCTGACCAGAAGACGCAGTCTGCGTTAGCCATCTCCGATATACTCGACAGGACTAGCCCTGAGTCTCTCAAACCATTCGTCACGGCCATCACCGGACCTCTCATTCGAATCGTATCAGAAAAATCGACTGATGTGAGAGCTGCTATTCTCCTAACCTTGAACAATCTGCTTGAGAAGATTCCAGCTTTCTTGAAGCCTTTCCTTCCTCAGTTACAGAGGACGTTTGCCAAATCCCTCGCGGACACGTCTAGCGAAGTTCTGAGGACTCGTGCTGCGAAGGCGCTTGGAACTTTGATCACCCTAACTCCTCGGATTGATCCTTTAGTGGCAGAGTTGGTGACAGGATGCAAGACCTCTGATATCGGCGTCAGGAACGCCATGTTGAAAGCCTTGTATGAGGTTGTCAGCAAGGCCGGAAGCAACATGAGCGAGGCCTCGCGCTCTGCGGTACTGGGTTTGATTGACACCGATGTGGAGGACAAAGATGCCACCATGGTGATAACAAACGCAAAGCTATTTGGTGCACTGATCAAGAATGTATCGGAGGATAACGCCACAAGCCTAATCAAGAACCGCGCCATGACGACTCACTTTACCCACGCTTCTATTTTGGCCCTCAACTCCGTTCTACTACAGGCACCTCAATCATTAACGGAGTCATCATTCGCTGAGGATCTGCCGTCTGTGATCTGCAAAGGCATAGCTAGTAAAGACGTGAGTATTCCTAGTCTATATCAGAGATTATTACTAACTTAATTAGCCCTTCATTTCCGACAACTCTGTGTTAGCAGCTGGAAAATACATATTGACGGAAAGCCCAAAATCTTTTGAAGCCAGGAAGCTGATTTTTGAAACACTGGCTACTTACATCCCAGCGGGAAACCCAGCAGATACGCGAAGGCTGGCTTTGGTTGTCGTCCGCACCGCTTGCCGGCACCACATGGAGCATGTAAAGCCACACCTTGCAGTATTAGCTGCACCGATTTTTGCCAGTGTCCGAGACACTATTATCCCAATCAAGCTGTCAGCTGAAGCAGCCTTCATGGCGCTCTTTGATGTAGTTGATGAGGAAGGAAAGGTCTTCGATAAGTTCATTGCGAGCCAAACGCAGATGGCGCCGGTCTCAAAGAGAGCTATGCAAGATTACTTCAAGCGTGTTGCATTACGTTTGGGTGCCCAGGCCAGGGAAAGGAGGGAGGCTGAGGGTGGCCAGGGCGGTCTTGGCCTGTCCAACGATGAAGTCGACGACGAACGCGAAATATGGAGCGTAGGCAAGGTTGATCTGGGAGAGGGAACTTCAAGTGATGACTGATGTATCAGAACTATTCAATTCTGTAAAGCATGGCGCTCTTGATATTAGGGGAAGACCAGAAGAGTAGGATCTGGTTCACA
The DNA here is from genome assembly GCF_001662655.1 of Pseudogymnoascus verrucosus. NCBI lineage: Eukaryota > Fungi > Ascomycota > Leotiomycetes > Thelebolales > Thelebolaceae > Pseudogymnoascus > Pseudogymnoascus verrucosus. The sequence goes on from NW_017263669.1 coordinate 146,780, forward strand.
GGGGTAGAGTCACGAGAAATAAAAATGTATATTTGAGCATAGCCAATGTTGTTTAACCATGAATTCGTGCTTCGCCTTTCCGTAGTGGTTTATAAACAGTTATTCATTAATAACTATAGAAATACACTGGTCGCCTCATACATTATTCCTGTCACGGTTGACCAAGTCGTTGGTCGCGTGGGGTGATCCTCAGGGGTCTTTTAATCCCTTATCTTATCTTATCAGTGGTGAGGGCTAACCCTCCACTTCTCCTCACAATTCGGTGGTTAATCCCCGAAGAAGTTTAGCGTTTTGCCACAAGCGAAAGCCGCCATCTTTGAATTCCATTCCGACAAAGTACAGAGACGAGGTCGAGAGAATTCACGACAACCATCGACAACCAACGGAACCCATCAGGAAAGACAAGATGTACGTGTGCGAAAATACTTCTGGACGGAATACCTTGAGATACCCTATCCGAAGACATTAGTTACGATCGAGTGGGAGCACCCACGATTGATGGAGTCATCGATATGGAGATCCCACTCGTCAAAACTATTCACGACAGAGTCGGCCACGACACTTGAGGGAATCCGTCCAGCAGAGGCTTCTGATTAGCATGAACTAACGGGTTATCTTTAGGGTTAACCTTCGTACCCAGAAGCGCCTCGCGGCGGCCGTTGTGGGATGCGGACAGCGCAAGATCTGGCTCGACCCGAATGAGGTCTCCGAGATCTCCAACGCCAACTCCCGTCAGACCATCCGCAAGCTCGTCGCTGATGGCCTCATCATCCGCAAGCCAGTCACCATGCACTCGAGGGCACGCGCTAGAGACCACACCGATGCGAAGAGACTCGGTAGACACAAGGGTTTCGGTAAGCGTAAGGGTACCGCAGATGCTCGTATGCCAAGGTATGCAACACAACTCCGATAATGCGCTTTAGAGGGCGAGAGACTATGGAATGGGCACTGACAACCACCACAGCCAAGTCGTTTGGATGCGCAGACTCCGCGTTCTCCGCCGCCTCCTCGTCAAGTACCGTGCCAGCGGCAAGATTGACAAGCACCTTTACCACGAGCTTTACCACCTGAGCAAGGGTAACACCTTCAAGCACAAGCGCGCTCTGGTTGAGCACGTACGTTACACCTCAACACAATTTGCATCATCTGAGCTAACAATGCGCAGATCCACAAGGCCAAGGCTGAGGCCGCCCGTGAGAGGACTATCAAGGAGGAGATGGACGGCCGTCGTGCCAAGACCAGGGCTGCTCGCGAGCGCAAGCAAGAGAGAGTTGTCGCCAAGCGTGCTGCCATGTTCGGTGATGAGGAGGAGACCGAGACCAAATAAGCATTGCAACTTTTTACGGGGTAGCTGGAGCGGGGCAATGGTCTTACAAATAAAAGGCTCGGTTGCTTTTCGTTATCAGGGCTTTCTGCATGTACTGCATGGACAATGGTGTCATGAACTCTTTCAAAGCGTGAAAGCCTTCTTCTGTTCGTGGTGACAACAGGAGATACTGATCTCCCTCGTGTGGCCGACCCCCGTCCAATGCCCATGGATACTGTGTTTCTGTCTACTGACCGTGAAGGACCAAAGCAACTCTTTTCAGGTGAGCGCCACGTCAAGCTTTCGCCGTGACCAACTTCTCTCGTTTGACAGCGAGTTTTCTTCGCATCTACAACATTCCAACCATTGCACCCATCAGCCACATTGTCAGCCATGATCAAACGCAACTTCCAAGAAGTTGTTCCTCAGTACCTATTTCTACTTTGTCTTCATTTTTCTTTACAATCTGTTCCACAGTCCACAACTGTGTTCCCCAAATCAGGCATTAGTGTGTACAGCATTTCGAGCTCTCAATGCTCCTCTGCTGAAGGATAACTATCTTTCGTGCCAAGATCTACCACCAAACCCTTTCCTTACCAAACACCTGCTCCCTATTTCTCTCTGGGAAACTGGTGCATGAAGAAGGGGTTACATTTTACCTACTATGCTGTCTATTATAGACGTGTAATAGTTTTGCGGGCTTTTGGGGGTATTCTACTTGTAGAGGTATGCATATATTTTCTTATAATTGTGATGTCATACATCATCGCCCATATAATGATGACAAATGGTCAAGAGACCAGATATATAACCCAGCTCGTTGAGGCACAAGTTGCCCTATGAAATAAGAAACATGTTCTGAAACAACAACAACGATTCCACGTTACTATAACTCAAGCTACTCTGTTCAGTTGCTAACGTTGATTGTAGTCATTCCACTTCACTGTGGCGACAACTACAAGTCTGAGAGACAGAAAGTCTTTTGAAGAGGGTATGTTTTATCAATTTCTTGTTCAAATTACTCCCCTATAATGATGACAAATGGTCAAGAGACCAGATATATAACCCAGCTCGTCGAAGCACAATATACGTGCATTGTGAGATAAGAAACATGTTCTGATATTTATTTAACTTCATCTTTTGAATCAAACATATATTTTGGCTCACCATACTAACTTGGTATGAAGGTCTTCTCTCTACGACTTGGACATTGTTCTTGGGGCTATAGCTAGACAAGTGTATATAAATGAAGCATTATTACACTTATGATTGTTAAACCGCGTGAAATTCATATTCGTGTTCCATAAGCACACTTGCAACTAATAACCTAGGAAGCTAACTGTATCCCATGATCCACATACAACGTAAAGACTAGATTCCTATGTGCAACGAAGTAGGTATTCTACAACCACTTGACGCCAAAACCGCCCATTTTATCTGCCGGGCCACTAAGCAGTGGAGTCCCATGGCAGAGCAAACGTACCAACCCATTCCTCAACCTCGCTGCGTAGCTGTACAATCTCCGTCTGTCCATCTCCCTCGCCGACGAACTCCAAGAAAGCCTTGACGCTGCCAGGGTTCTTCCTTCCCTTCTCAGTTTGGGCCTCAAGAGCCTCCTTGTCGAGCCTCTGGGTAATGGTAACGGCGCGGTTGACAATGTCTGCCACGCGAGAGAAGTCCTCGGGTGTGAAGCCACGGGTCGTCATTGCTGGCGTACCCATGCGGAGTCCACCGGGCTTGAGGGCGGACTTGTCACCTGGCACGGTGTTCTTGTTCGAGGCAACGCCGACGAGCTCAAGGATGCGCTCAACACGGGCACCATCAACACCCTGTGGCTTCAGGTCGATAAGGACAAGATGGTTGTCAGTACCGCCAGAAACGATGGTGTAACCGAGACCGCCCTTGTCCTTGGAGTCTCCAAGGCGCTTGGCCAAAGCTTGTGCGTTTACGAGGACGTTCTCCTGGTATGCCTTGAACTCTGGGCTTTGGGCCTGCTTCAATGCAACGGCAAGGGCCGTGATAGTGTGGTTGTGGGGGCCACCCTGGTGACCTGGGAAGACGGAGGAGTTGATCTTGTCCTCGAGGTCGTACATAACCTCCTTCTTAGTCTTGGGGTCAACCTTGCGGACTCCCTTGCGGTAGAAAATCATGGCGCCTCTCGGGCCACGAAGAGACTTGTGTGTCGTCGTGGTAACAACGTCGGAGAAGGGGAATGGCGAGGGGATGACGCCAGCGGCAACAAGTCCGGAGATGTGAGCCATGTCACTGAAGAGATAGGCTCCGGCCTTGTCGGCGACCTCGCGGAAACGCTTGTAATCAAGGAGTCTGGAGTAAGCCGATGTTCCGGCAACAATCAGCTTCGGCCTGTATAGCATAGCCAGCTCTTCCAGCTTCTCGTAATCGATCAATCCAGTCTCCTCATTGAGGCGGTACGGGAGCGTCTCAAAGTACTTGGAGATGGCCGAGATCTTCTTTGTAGGCGTTTGGTATCCATGTGATAAATGTCCACCGTGCGGCAGGTCGAGGCCCATCAAGCGATCATGAACATCAAGGACAGCAGAGTAGGCATGGAGGTTGGCGGGAGAGCCGGATAGTGGCTGGACGTTGACGCCCCATTCAGCGGGGTCCAAGCCAAATGTCTCCAGAGCTCTCTTCTGGCAAAGCACTTCCGCCTGGTCGATGAACTCGTTACCGCCGTAATATCTCGCACCTGGGTATCCCTCCGAGTACTTGTCTTTGGCAATTGGTTAGCATTGTTCCGGCAATTGCGGGGTGGTTCAACTAACTTTGCATCACACTTCCAAGAGCATCAAGAACAGCTTGCGACGTGAAGTTCTCCGATGGAATCAGGTTGATGAAGTGCTTCTGGCGACGTTTTTCCTACAGCAGTGTTAGTAGCAGTTTTCTCTGACTGCGCGATGGCATCGCTCACCTTCTGCAGGATCTCGTAGACTTGGGGATCGCCATGTTCGAGGTCGAGCGTTAGAAGCTGCAATTGGGAAGCAGGAGTCAGTGGAAGTCCTTCAGATTCGCTAGATTTCTGTACTTTCTGCTGGCCTTCTGCGGACCTCGAGGACTGTGCTCTCCGTGCAAATGCTACTGAAGCAAATGCAGTTCGAGGGAACGGCCTGGAGGCCACAGCACCCAAACGAGACGCGAGTTTCAACGACATCGCAATTCTGGAGAAACGCGATTAGTCTCTGTCGATTTCGTTAATATAGGGTGTGCCGTCTTACCTCAGAAGGCCGATATAGGTGCCTCTTATTCAGTGCTTATGTATTTATATATACATATATTATCGGGCGGTTTCTTGTGCTCTGAAGCCTTTCGGAATCGGAAGTCCATGCCCGTACTAGATAAGCTCGGTAGGGTAATGTGACGCATTCAAATATTTCCCCTCCGCGCAAATCTTGGCTTGTCACTCTACCGGCCAATTGGCACAACTTGGTTCTACAAACTATTAACAGTCCTCCATGGAATGGCTACAGAGCTGCACAGGCAGGTCCAGCTCACGCCAATTATAAAATATTAACAGCAGTTTGGTAAAGTCGTTATTGCAGCCTCAAATTGCATTTCTACCATGTATTCATGCAAACCCTCAACTTCGCCGTCAAGCTATGAGACTTTCTTGGCCAAGAAGGTATTACAGGTAACGTGTGTATCTTCCACTTACATCATCGACCAGGTCAATCAAAAATATCCTTTCAATCAGCTTCATCAGGGCTAAAAATAATATTTTGTCGCTCACGACATCTCGTTGCGTATTTGTGGTTGATACAATTACAGCTATAGGCGCTACGTACTTGGTACGAACTATCAACTTCTCCGCCCCGTCCATATTTACATTCATCATAAACCCAATTAGATCTTCGATCCAATAACACTTCCGCCGTCCAGCGTGATGGTTGCTCCATTGACATAAGAACCAGCCCTGCTGCTTAAAAACAGGCAGGTTCCAGCCACATCCTCAGGGCTTCCAATCCTGTTAAGCGGGATCCCGGCCTTGATAGATTCTCCAAAGTCCTTCAAGGTCTGCGCCATCATTTTGCTCTCAAATGGTCCGCATGCAATGACATTGCTTGTAATGTGTCTCTTTCCAAGGTGGTTGGCCAGGACCCTGGAGAGATGGTGCAGACCAGCCTTCGAGGAACTGTACGCAAAGGTCTCGAGAGTCGGCACACGCAGGCCGTCGACGGAGCCGATGTTGATGATGCGAGAGGGAGAGTCCTGGCCAGCCTTTGCTTCCAGACTAGGTGTGAGGAGTTGGGTAATTGTGAAGACGCGGTGCAGGTTCAGGGTAAGAACACGGGTCCATGCGGCATCTGGGTATTCATCGAAGGAAGCGCCCCAGTTGGACCCACTGTTGTTGACGAGCACGTCAAGATGATCCTCACGCTTCCTGAATTCTTCGGCGAGGCGCTTGCAGTCTTCCAGCTTGTAGAAATCGGCGGGGATCGCATGGGCGGACCCAGGGCCTTCATGGTTGGAGATGTCAGCAATTGACGGCAGATGGCGGATGTGATGTAGTATTGCTCACCCAGCGCATTCAGCTCAGCGCAAGCCTTGTCGCACGCCTTTGCGTCTCTAGAGGAGATGTACACTTTGGCTCCGTTGGCAACATAGCCCTCGGAGATCATACGCCCAATGCCTTTGGCACCACCGGTGACGAGAACGACCTTGCCCTGTATTCGGATTCAGCCCTCAATTCTGTAAGGTCATTCCAGACACTCAAGTAGCTTACCGTGACGTCAAAAAGAGTAGAACGATCCATCTTGAATATATTTCCAACTTCTGCTGCAAAGATATACACAATTAAATGATATTTGTAAAGTAAATGTAAGAGTAATTGAATGTTGCGTTCCCCTCCAGACCTAATATGTCAAATCTATGCCTCGGCCCGTGGGCAAGTTTGCTATGTTTGACAGAAAAGGGTCCCTCCACACTTGGCCGTTCTAGACCCGACTCTCCACCTACGTAAGTATTGATTAATAACCATCGGAAGTGATGATGATGAACTCCCGTGGCGGGGTACTGAGTCTGGCCTTCCAAACTTAGTAATGTGATATTTATTAGAAAAGATATAAACTCGTTCGTTAGCTAAAAGATACCTTCTCATCCACAAACACAAACCAGTGAAAGCTTGAAGCACCCTTTTCAAGACCACAAACCACACACATAAGACGTCACAATGGCCAACACAGAGGCTCGAGAGCGCCTCCGCCAACACTTTTTAAATGCACAGGAATCAGACCATCCTATTAAATGGAATGAGCTCTACCGCGAAGGCTTCATCCCCTGGGACAAAGGCCTCCCTTCCGCCCCTCTCGCTGAGGCCCTCGCGCGACGCGATCTGATCAGTGAGCCTCCTGTTGCTGTATCTGGCTCAGGAAAGCAACGCAAGCGAGCTCTCGTGCCGGGCTGTGGCAAGGGCTACGACGTGCTACTTCTTGCTGCGTTTGGATATGATACCTACGGTCTCGAGACGAGTGAACTGGCACTGAAAGGAGCGAGGGAGACAGAGGAGAAGCACGGTGGTGACGAGGTGTATCGAGTGAGGAACGAGGAGGTCGGAAAGGGGAAGGTTACTTGGATTACTGGGGACTTCTTCAAGGATGATTGGGCAAAGAGTCTAGGAGAGGAGTTCGATGGTACTTTCGATGTGTTGTTCGATTATACCGTATGTTCTAGATCCAAGGTGATAACTCCAAAGCTAATCTCATCTAATAGTTTCTAAGCGCGCTGCCGCCTACTCTGAGGGCAGCTTGGTCACTCCGATATAGTCAACTGCTGGCGCCTACTGGCCGCCTCATCTGCCTTGAGTTTCCAACTTATAAACCTATCAACTCGGGAGGTCCGCCATGGGCTCTTCCCCCGAGTGTATATATGGCGCATCTGCCCCGTCCAGGGAAGACGCTGGAGTATGATGATCAAGGCGGAATCGTTGACGCCAAGCTGGGCGAACCGCTGAGCAACGGCCTCGTGAGGATAGCACATTTCCAGCCACAGAAGACTCATGCGGATGGATACGATGCGGACGGTAACATGACGGATTGGGTTGGTGTCTGGGCGCACCCTATACTCGAATAATAAATTCGTCCATCTGGTAGAAATTAGGACACCATTCAAGGTGCATTCCGAAGCGAGTTATAGTGCTCGCCCAATCCGTATCCGTGGTGATAGTATGCCAGCCATATCTTCTTGGCTTCTTCTCCTGTCTCCTCGGGGGAGAATTTGTCCAGCCTGCCATCTTGTAGAACACAAATCTCGACATTGTAGCTCTTCGCAAGAGCAATAAGCTCGACTTGTCCACCCCACTCCGCAGAATTTTCTATCTTCTGTACATATGCCGGAAGCGGCTCCTCCAAGAATGCCTCAAACTCGTCGGGGTGGCCTTCAATGTATTTCGCCGCGGTCCTCCTGACTGCCTTGTATCTGAATGCTTCCGTTTTCTCGGCTTCGTTCTTTGTCCTAAGATCTATGCCAGCTTGGTCGAGTTGATCCGCGACAGACGAAAATAGACAGTGGCCATCTGGTCGGATCTCTTTTTCGTCCAGCTTGTGAGTTTTGAACGCCTTCAGCATGGCAGTCCTTTCTTGACGCTTCCAGTTCGGGAGTTTCGCGGCTTCCTCTTGGGCTTTTATTGCCTCTGCTTCTTGCTCTGCGGCGCGGCGCGCTAGACGCTCTTTTTGGCGGTTGCGTTTGGGTTGGGCATCTTCTGAAGGTGCGGGGTCGGAAATGGCAGTTTTCTGAAGATCCGCGGCGAGGGTCTCGTCCTGGGTAGGCGCAACGCTTGCATCGTCATGCTCTCGCTCGGATTCTACCTCTGGCTCGTCTTCCGGGGCATCTCCGCGCAGTGCAGCGAGCTCAGCTGCCTGAGCCTCTTTCAGCTGCCTTTCAAGCTCCGCGCATTCATCGTTGACACCTTTACGTGTCTTTTTGGTGGCCTGCTTCTTTTTTTGGGTGATGCGCCCCTGGAGGTCTTTATTTTCTTTGCGATGTCTCGCCTGGGCTTCTTCCAAAGCGTCCATGGCTTGGTGTAACTAAAAGAAGCTGGCAGATGTTTGCGTCTGCTACCACAAAATTTCGCTGTTACCCCATGAAGTAGTGATGCGTACGCGGGGGGGGTGTGCATATAGCAATTGTAAGAACCCCTCGATAACGGCACAAACTGTTAATCTTCACCGCTAGCGTCTTTTGAGCCTCGGCCATCATTCGTGGGGGAAACTTCACCCGCTAAAGTTATATTTGCGTGCCGTCACTGCCGAAATCTATACCCCGAGATTCCACCTTCCCATACAATTTCTTAGCCGTACACCTAAACTGGGTACCAAATGACGCCAATTCCCAGGATGGTTTCCCAAAATGTTAAGCTTTTTACACCGAAACCTCTAGAGGCTTATGGGTTTAGTTGTAGGCCGGGCGGCTATGTAAGGACTCCATCCCCCCGCTCTCTGGGCCATAGTTGATCCCAGCATTCTCCTCATGTTATTTCCTCGGCCTCGTTCTATTTAACGGACATTTGCACATAAATATACATACGTCCATGTCCGTATACATATGTTCCAATTGTATAATTTTCTCTGTGGCAGAACTTTCTCTGCTAGACTAACAAACAGTGTACTTTGAGAGCTCCTCCGGTATCGCCATTACCTCGGCGTGATATCTGACTGTTATTATGGTAGATGAGCCAAGGTTAGGCAAGACACTCGATGAGACCCAAGACGTAGAAAAGGTGCCTCTGGGCATTGTCTCGGAAGCTGACCACAATGGCGAATGTGGTGCCGTCGATAATGGAGAGAAAGCAAAGAAAAGCGTGGATGGCCTCTCCATTTCCGCCCCCTCAACTAGCTCCATAAGAGCGGACCGGGCTGGAGAAACCAAGGAGCATACTCGATCCAAATCTCAGTCAGCTTCAGTACGGTCAAGGGCTGTGACCATAATTCCGCGGTCCAGGAGGAGGGGGTTGCTTGGGCGTCTCGCTCTTATTCCCGAAGTAACAAATCCTCCGGAATATGCGAGGAAAACGAAATGGCTCATAACACTTATCGTGGCATTGGCTGCTGCGGCTGCGCCCATGGGGAGCGCTATTCTCTTTCGTGAGTCAATTCACGGCTCTCAGCTGTATAATTTGAATCTCTTTAGCTCGAGTACTGATTATTTTTAGCTACTCTGCCGCAGTTGTCAGCAGAGCTCCATGCCTCATCCACGGTCACGAATCTTTCAGTTGCTTTATATATGCTTGCCATGTCTATATTCCCGTTATGGTGGTCTTCATTTTCCGAGACGTTGGGTAGACGAACCATATATCTTGTGTCATTTACACTATTTACTTTATTCGCCATTCTCTCTGCGATCAGCACTTCGATTAGTATGCTAATTGTCATGAGAGTCTTATCTGGCGGTGCTGCCGCATCGGTCCAGGCCGTTGGTGCAGGCACCATTGCAGACATGTGGGAACCAAAGGAGAGGGGGAAGGCTATGGGGATTTTCTACCTTGGACCTCTCATGGGCCCTCTGTTTGCACCCATCATCGGCGGAGCCCTTGGGCAGCGATTTGGTTGGCGAAGCTCGCAATGGTTTCTTGCCATCTATGGCGGTTGCCTGATTTTGGTCCTCACTTTCTGTCTCCCGGAAACGCTCCAGAAGACCGTTCCTATCGGCGAGCTTGCTTCCGGAAACCCAGAAACTAGTGAAGACGCCGTCATGCCAGTTGCATCACGCATCACGACTCGCCAGTCGGTCAAGGACCAAACTGTCACCGTCGCCCGCGTTTTAAAGCGGTGCTTTATCGACCCGCTCATGATTGTCACGTACCTGCGTTTCCCTGCTGTTGCGCTGACAGTCTACTATGCGGCAATCACCTTCGGCTGCCTCTACATCCTCAATATATCAGTCCAGGAAACGTTCTCGTCCGCACCATATGGGTTTAGTACCATGATTATCGGCCTCATGTACATCCCTAACTCTTTAGGCTACGTCTGTGCGGCTCTCTTCGGCGGCCGCTGGTCCGATATCATCATGGCGCGTGAAGCCAAAGCTGCAGGCCGCTACGACACCGAAGGCCGGCTCATTCTCCTCCCTGAAGACCGTATGCGTGAGAATGCGTACATAGCGGCAGCCATGTACCCGCTTGCATTGGTTTTGTACGGCTGGATCGTATGCTATGGGAAGCATTGGATAATTGCTGCCGTAGCAAATTTCTTTTTTGGCGTTGGCAGCATGATTATTTTCAGCTGTGCCACGACCATGCTGACAGAATTCATGCCGAAGAAGAGTAGTAACGGGGTTGCATTGAATAACTTCGTGCGGAATATATTCAGTTGTGTGGGAGGCATAGTGGCGAGTCCTCTCATAGATACCATTGGGAATGGTTGGTTATTTACAGGCTTAGGTGTATGGGCATTGGGGAGCGGGTCAGTAGTATGGGCGTTGCGACGTTTTGGGCCCAAGTGGAGAGATGAGATGGTGAAGATACAAGGGTGAGAAGAGAGGCGTGAGGGAAATTTGTAAAGCTCGGCGTCTGGGATTTATCAAACATATGGGGAAGTCTCAATTTTGGGAATTTGAAGCGGCTTGTTAATATATTATTGGCAGAACCGACATGTCATGTTAGAAATGTTGGAAACCTTCCAATTTACAAATCATTTTTCTCAACCACCTCCTTGCTTGTCTGCCTTTTATATTGATATTCTGGTCATGTCACATGGATGTGACAAGATTTGGGGTTTTTATCCCGAGTGGCAGGTTCGTCTGTGTTGACAAGCTTTATATCAAATCCGGTCTTTTCAAGGCCGAGAACCAACGAAATAGCATGGTTGGTTGTGAAGCGTTACTAGCATCTAAGACAAAGTTGGGCTACAAATCTGTGGCATGTCTTATGCGGGTGCGGATAGTACTGATACAGTTTGATTTCCAATTCTACGTAGTGGACAATGCCGTGAAACAAAAGGTTCCTTCTATCGAAGACATGTGTGGATTCGCGGCAAAACAACCACTCCACCTTGCCAGAACGGTGGAAATGTAACCATGCTCATGGATCCCCCACGTCGGAATTAACAAAGTAAGTGAATGAATGGGCTTTATGATCGACTATATTTCACGGCCATCCCCTTTGGATGGCCTACTTTCACAACTTAGAACATGCAGGGATCGGGCAATCTTCATAGTTCTCAGTTCTAAAACTAGCACTCTTTGTTCCAATTTTATATTCACTACTCTCCACTCATTGTTATTGAGGACAAGCCAAAGACTATTCACCTCACTTCGGCACCATTCTGTCCTTGGCATCACACATATATACCTCCAGGTATCCGTGAATCTGCTGCCACTCTCAGAACTTTCACATCACAACCATTTTTGAATATCAAGTATCCTACTCTCTTACAACTTGAGCTTTTGGATATATCATCATCATGAGCTACGTCCAGTGGCTCTTCAAGGGCCTGGACTACGACCAGAATAAACCTGTGAGTTTGATATCACTTCTTCCCTGCCCATGACTTCATAGATGCTAACTTTTCTAAATCAGATCTATATCGATGCGAACAACCCAGATCGCGGCCTCTCCGCTTCCCAAGTCAAGACTTTAGTCCTAAAGATAGGTTCAGGCTTGCAAAAGTTTGGCCTCCAGAAAGGCGACTGTGCTTGTGTGGTCAGCCTCAACGATGTAAGTTTTTTTTTGTCTCATAATGTCTCATTCTAGAACAATGGAGCTGACCGTTCTAGATTTATTACACGCCGACATACCTCGGCATCATCGCCGCCGGAGGAATATTCACTGGTGCAAATCCAGGATACACAGTCTTCGAGTTAGCACATCACTTGCGTGTGTGCAATGCGAAATTCGTCGTCGCCGACTTACAAACCTTTTCTAAGGTTAAGGAAGCTGCCGCCGAGGTTGGGATCCCAGAATCCAATATTATCATTTTCGATGTGCACCACGAGGGTGTGCCATCTGGGACAACGTCCTTCTGGGACCTCATCGGCGATGATGAGATTACCATTGAGGACATTGTCGACTCAGCAAATGTCCCTGCATCATACATCAGCAGTTCCGGCACGTCGGGCCTCCCGAAGGCTGTGGTGATTCCACACGCATACTTGATCAACCAGTGTCAGATCCAGACTGAGAGGAAGATGCCATACGAGGTAAGTGTTTTCTTAGTATTCCAGAGACCAAACTGACTGTGTCTAGGTTAGCAGACTGTGTTGTCTTCCTCCGTTCCCGGCCTATGCCGCCCCATCGCAGCATGGGATGCCACTTAAGACAGGATCTCCCTGCTACATTATGCCGCGTTACGATGGAAATGCGGTTTTGGATGCAGTTGAGAAATATCAGATCACGGAGGTTCTACTTGTTCCACCGATGGTCCTCTCGCTGCCCTTGTTACCAAAATGCACAAGCTCAACTGTGGCATCTCTGCGTCAGGTTTTCTGTGGCGGAGCGGCGATTGCATATCATATCCAGGAACAGCTGTATGACATTCTTCATCCAGATGCTCGCATCAACCAGATCTTTGGAATGTCGGAATGCGGCTGGGTTTGCGGATTCCAATATCCAGAGAAAGACGAGACCAGTAGTGTTGGTCGGCCATTTGCGGGGTTCTCCCTCAAGTAAGTATTCCCTATATCCTTTCCCAATTCAAACTTCCAAGCTAACCAGATCACAGAGTTGTAGATAATGCTGGAAACGACTGCCTCGAGGACGGCCAAATTGGCGAAATCTACATTAAGCCTCCTTTCCCGATGCTGGGGTATCTCAACAACCCCACGGCAACAGCTGAAGCTTTTGCTCCTGGTGGTTGGACCAGAAGCGGAGATGTTGGATACGTCAAAGACTCTAAGTGGTATGTCCCTGACCGCAAGAAGGACGTCATCAAGGTCAAGGGTTGGCAAGTGAGTCCAACGGAGTTGGAGAGCGTACTCTTGCTACACGAGGACATCATCGACGCGGGTGTGATTGGCATCCAGGCCGCCAATACATACGACGGCATACCTCGCGGTTTTGTTGTTCGGCGCCCAGGGAGCACTGTTACTGAAGATGATGTCAAGGCTTGGATGAAGGAGAGGCTTGTGAGGTATAAGCAGCTGGATCGAGTTATTTTCGTTACAGATATCCCGAGAAACCCAACGGGAAAGATTCTGAGGCGCCTGCTGCAGGAAGGCAAATACACCGAGGAGGTCGCGGCTGTTGGCGAGCAGATTTCTGCATCGGAGGCCGTTGTTGAGAAAGTCCCTATCACTGAGAATGGGACTTCGGGCTCTGAGGATGCCGACGAACATGTTACTACACCAGAGGCTATTGCTGAGGAGGCCCTTGTCACAGAGAACGGAAATTCAAAGGTTCTCGTCACTGAGAATGGACATTCAAACTCTGTGGCTAATGGCGAGCATGTTACTGCACCAGAGGCTATTGCTGGGGAGGTCCTTGTCACTGAGAATGGAAATCCAAAATCCCTCGTCACTGAGAACGGACATTCAAACTCTGCGGCTAACAGCGAGCAGATTGCTTCACCAGAGGTCATTGCTGAGGAGGTCCTTATCACTGAGAGCGGGAATTCAAGCCCTGCAGCTATCTATAAGTATGTTGCTTTGTCAGAGCCCGTTTATCAAAGGGTCCTCGTTACTGAGAACGGAAATACAGGCCCTGCAGCTCTCTATGAGTATATTGCTTTGCCAAAGACCGTTTATCAAAGGGTCCTCGTCACTGAGAACGGAAATTCTGGCCCTGCGCCTGTCTACAAGTATATTGCTGTGACAGAGACCGTTTATCAGAAGGTCCTCATCACGAGGAATGGAAATACTGGCCCTGAGGTTACCAGCGAGCAGATTGCTGCACGAGAGATCGTTAATCATAAAGGCTCCGTCACTGAGAATGGGTTTTCAAGTTCTACGACTGACTGCAATCACATCGTTTCATCAGAGGCCGTCGCCCAGAAGGTTCTTTCCACTGCGAATGGAAATGCAAACCCCGCGGCTGCTTGCGAGCATATTGCTTTACCAAATGTCGTTGTTGAGGGGTTTCCCGTTGTTGGGAACGGGATTTCAAGCTCTGTCTTACCAAGCGAGGAGCATAGTGCTGTCCCTTCCTAATTTCGCGGATTTACGGATGATAACTGGGAGTGTGATAGGGCGTGAGCGGGCAACAGGGATTATTTTTTGTAGACAGATGATATTTTTTTACTAGATTTCCTTGAGAGTAGATGTGTTTATTTGCGGTAGACTAGCATTGAGTATTATTATTTGGCGTTTTTATTTTAAATACAAAAAATGTTATACAAATAACAAATAACATTTCCAATCGGCCCGCCCCCGCAATGTATCCAACGGCCCGAAATAATGCACATCATGCCCCGTAAATATATGACTTCTCCCGTGCGTCCTCATATTTCTAATACAACAATGACAAACTTGATATAAAATGTCTCAAACACGTGACAAGGCACCCTTCGGTGTGTCTCTCGGAATCTCGCCGCGACTCCTCAATCCAGAATTGCTTTTTCCCACACGACCAATCACTCAAATTAATAAGCTGCAGCGAGATATTACCGCTGCACATGCATCCAACAGCGACCTCGATATCCAAGGTTCGAAACCAAACCACGTGATTGGAGACACATGCATCGTTGTCCCTGCAATATAGGCACGCCGGCCCTGTCCGCATTGCATATGGGACGCATGGTATGCAGCCAATATCGGTCCGGCCCTCGAGGTGTCTGAACTGGTCCTGTTGTTCCAGTGCTGTTGTTCCAGTACAGCTGTTCCAGGATTACCAGAAGTAGGAGGTTCACGGAAGGCATTGAAGGAGGATAGTCCACGCGGTGGCACTCTAATTCACGCGGGGAAACGGAGATGTGTATCCACACCTGCTACCTGGATGCATGCACATGCTACCCTACGCGCAGTGCTTGACCTGGTTGGAGGTCGCCCCATGGAACCTCACCAGCTCCTCGTCTCACCAAACGTCTCCATACTTTGCGGCGACAAAAGAACGGATGAGACCTACTATCCGCATCAGAGCGCAAACCCGAGAAACCAACATCTCACCATCTCACTATCTCACTAGCCACAACAACCTCACACCCTACCATCGTCCCGCCTCCCCGGCCAAAAACACAGCCAATAACCGCGCCCCTTGGCAACACCGATAATGAACGGGCAAGAGCCGATGGATCGACGGCGCTGCCGCACGCACAAGCCCCTTCAACTCACCCCCAAACTCACCGCCCGGCGTCCACTCGGTCTTCCCCCGACCCGCCGTCCTCGGACGGACGAGACAGGAGACGGACGGGATGTGAGAATCAGACAAAAGCGAGCGCCTCTGAAGATTCGCAGGACGCGCTACGAGGGGCCGGTGGCTGCAGGGTATGTGTGGCCATGGAACGGGATGGTGCTGCTGGGTGCAAGCATGCTGGATTTGTCCGATGCATGGTTGCGCTGTATTTGCACACACACACACACACGCACTCACACTCACATTCACACAGCACATCACAGTAACCTACATTGCATCTCCCATCCCATCCCATTCCTTCTCTCTCCGCTCCATTATTGCGTCCCCGACCGCCGACCATCTCTCCCTCCCTCGCTCCTCCCTCTCCCCAAGACCATGTTTTACAATCCAAATCACCGCCCCACGCGGATCCCCCCTTCCCTACCTAGCACTGTTGTCTTGCCCGTCCGTTTCCACGCCCCGGTTGCGCGGGCAGCCGGTCCTCCACGCACCCCGTCCCGACCAAGCGTCCCACCGCCATGGCCTGGTATCCCCGTGGCAGCGTGGCCCTCCCGCCGCCCCAGCTGGGGGGTGCGTTACGGTTACGCTCGGTCGGTCGGTCGGGCACGCGAATACAGTAGGGTGGTGGTAGGGGGGTGCGTGGTTGGGCACGCTGGTATTTAGGATTGGTGATGCATGGGCGGGCGGGCGTGCACAAGGTGAGGTGAGGTCGGTCGGTCGGCGGTTGCAGGCAGGCAGGTAGGTAGGTGGTGCAGAGAGAGGGAGAGAGAGAAAGAAAGAGAAAGAGAAAAAACAGCGCGTTTCTCCGCACCCTTGCCTTTTTTTGCTCGAACGCGGGTGTTGGCTGTGGTGGTGATGCTTGGTTTTTTTTCCTTGCCAGGTTTCCCCATCCCCCCGTACGTTTGTTGTTTATGCAAACCCGATTCCGTGCATTTATCCACGGAGAGAGAGAGAGCAGCGGCGGTGGTGCTGGCTAGCTGGTGGTTCACCATGAGCGAGTTGAATTGACTTGACTTGCTGGCGATATCTTCCGGCGGGGCCCCGGCTGTGGCCGCGGAATTCAATTGACGACTCCACCACTCAACTCCACAACTGGCGCGATGAGTGCGACAGTGCTAACCACAGTGGTGCTTTCGAGGAATCGCTACCAGCAATCTAGGCCGAATATAATTTCCCTCCCATAAGCCATAGCTCCATTTCCCACACCAACCTAGCTTATTGAACAGGACATTAAAAACCACCATAAAATCCCAGCCCCCACGAGTAATGAGCCTTTTTTTTTTAACAAAAAAACCCATCTATCCTATGCAGTAAGTAGTCACAATAAAAAAAAACACTAGCCCACCAACGAATGCACGGTCCCCATCCAAACGAATTTCTGGCACCACCATGCATACATACATACCACGATCCTGCTGGCAGACAACAGACCTCCATCCATCCATCTCGGGATGCGACCACGGTAATCCCCCCTTGAGACCCCCTTCTACCGACCTAGAACTAAATGGGTGTGCGCGCGCGCGGGCGCTGGGGCACGCAACGAACCAGCGTTATCATAGAGGGAGTGGAGAGGGGAAGGGGAGAAGGGGAGAGGGTCCCTTCGCTGCTAGCTAGCCCTTGACTGATGCTCCGCTTCGGGTCTCGCCCGCCTGCCACTGGGGGGAGGGAAAAGATGGATCTAGGTTTCACATGTCACCAAGTACCTCTCTTCTCTTAGGATGTCCGTACTCGATAGTGATCAGTGTGTTGGAGTCAGTGCTCAGTAGTGTGCAGTTGCTATATCCCCTCCCCACCACCACACAACACACAGACCCCGGAAAGGTCACCAAGAGAAAATACACACACACAGAGAGAGAGCGAGGATATTGTGGTATATCTATAATAATTTCTAAGTAGTTGTAGTTAACTTATCCGTAAAATTTCCAATCAGCTGTGCTACGTAAAGTGGCAAGCCATAGATAGGTTTGTGAAGATGATCGATGACAATCCAAAAAGATGAATGTGACCGGGCGAACAAGAAACCCCCCAAAACGTATGTGCTCGTTTCTCTCTCTCTCTGATATATATGTGCCTGCGGCGAGAGCCCTTTCCATCAAACAAAAAAAAAGTAGAGCTTTGCGCCGACAAACTCCACGCCATATTTGCAGTTTGTAGAACCCCAACACACATCTCTCATGACATGAAATGTGACCCTCGTTGAATCATACGCCAACGTTTGAACCCCCCCCCAACCATCCAACCACCCACCCAACCCAACCCTCTTTTGATACTCCGTTCGCCGTTGGGAGAGAAGAGCGGAACAAGAACAATGCGAATGACATGACGTGCGTGAAGATGTGATGTGATGACGGCGGACATACGTTTACACAACAACGTACGTCTGATGAAAAGACGAATTCGGGTAACAAACACCTGCTGCTCAAAGCTGGGGTTTCTGTAGATAGATGATGATGATAACAAACGACGCACTCCCGGGGACCATGCCGCTTCGGAGGAGCGGCGTCGCTCGCGCAATCGATGTAGGATAAGAGGATAGAAGTCATAACGGTCATGGCACAGCCCAGCGCGGGGCCTGCTCGGCATTCCTGTCGCTAGACGGGACAGGAGGAGGCCGCTCATAAAATAACACACTTCTTGGCCTTTTGCCTATCCTCCCTGTGGTTCCTCGGAGGCCTATCGCCGCGCGGCGCCTCGCCGAGCGCAGCACCTGCGCCCCTCGCGTTCGGCGTCGCGCGCAGGCTCTGCTGCCGTTGTCGGCGGAGCAGGCGCACGACGTCGTAGAAGGCCTTCTCGACGTTGATGCAATTCTTCGCCGAGGCCTCGACGAACTCGCAGCCCAGCTCGCGGGCGAGCGCGTGGCCCTCCTGCGTCGAGACTTCGCGCTCCGTCACGCGGTCTGCCTTGTTGCCTACGAGCATGATGGGGACGGCGCCGGGGGGGCCGGAGGGCGCGGAGAAGGACCCGGGGTATGAGGGCGGAGAGGCTTCCTTGACGCGCTGGATCTGGTGGTGGAATCGCTGGATGCGGGTGAATGAGGAGCGCGAGGAGATGGAGTAGACGAGGACGAAGCCTTCGCCGTCGCGGATCCACTGGTCACGGAGGGCAGTGTATTCCTCCTGGCCGGCTGTGTCGAGGACCTCGAGCATGCAGGATTGCCCGTCTATGACGACTTGTTTGCGATAGGAGTCCTCAATTGTCGGGTCGTAGCTGGAGAATTGAAAGTTAGCCACGCAGCTGGAGCTTCGGGAGGGGGGGAGCTACTCACGTCTCGACGAAATGCTGGAGGCATAGCTGTATCGTTAAAGCGGTCTAGAGCTGTGCGTGAGCTTTGATGTCCCAGGGGCGGAGGGAGAGAGGGCCGCGGGAGCACCGACCTTGCCAACACCACCATCTCCAAGCACCACCAGCTTGTACAGGATCATCTTTCCCGACATATTGTAGAGGTGTTGTCGTTCTGCAATGCTGCTTCGCTAGATGTTCATGTATCTCGACTGTGGGGAAGTTTATCGGCGGGACGAGCTTCTTTCAAGGACGAGTAATGGTGGGGCAAGAGACAGGAGACAGGTTTTTGCACGGGCTTTGGGTTGGTTGCTGCTTGGTGGTACTGCTGGCTTGCTGCGGCTATTAATTGTCTGAGAGAGATCGAGATGGGCCAAGCTTCTACAACAGTACGTTCCTTCCAATGCAGTCTCGTGCGGGAAGGGAAATTCAGGGAAGAGCGACGGCGGCGGAAGGAAGGAAGTAGAATTCAGGTGTAGTCGGAGTAGTCGCAGTAGTCGCAGTAGTAGTGGTGGTAGCTTGGGGGGTGATGGGATAAGAGCAATGCAGTAGTGCGTCCAGAAGCTCGGACGGAGTTTTTTGGGTGGTGGATAGGTGGGTAGTAGTAGTAACAGTAGTGTAGGTAAGGTAGTTTTTAGTAACAATCGCTCGATAATCAACAAATCTGATTCCGAGACGAGAGATATAATGGGGAGATATTGAGATAATATTGGGAAATAATAATGGTAAACTAAAGGGCTTTTTCGGGATAGGAGGTTGGGTTTACTTTTCGGAGTACTAGTAGTAGTATAGTAGTAGTAGTAGAGTAGTAGTAGAGTAGTAGAGAGTAGTAGAGAGTTAGTAGCAGAGAGTATAGTATTATAGTAGACCAGTAGTACGAGTACAGCTAGAGGACAGTGCAGTAATTAATTGTACAAAGCAAGTACAGCACAGTACAGCAAAGTAGTATGTGCGTGCAGTCAAGTCTTTCAGTACATGACAATATGCACAGTCGAGTTGCAAAATCGTTCAAATAAACAGCAACAAGGTGCGTGTATACACACACAAAGTACAGCACAGCAAGGTACGGGTGCAGTCTAGAGTACAGTCTAGAGGAGGTATGTAAGTATGTAAGTTATCGTTTATTCCTCAAAAAACTCGTCGATCCCTACTCAACCCATACCTGCGTCTACGATATCCACCGAGAGATTTACAATACAGTAACTATAGTTCGGGAAAGACAGGTAATCACTAAAACAGTAACCCCAAAACCCGCTCAATCCTTCCTCCTCTCATCTCCCTAAAATCCATTTAAACCCAAAAACACAAATCAAGGTATAACGCAACATGCACCTTCTCCACGAAACTGTCACCATGACAGGAAGTCCCCATCTCGTCAGCACTCTAGTTACCGAAGCGACACCACACTACACAACATACGCACACGCACACGCGCACACACAACCACAGCATCTTACATAAGCAAGGGTTACGACACCACCACACCACCACCACACACACGGGGCCCACAGACAATCAATGGAGCTTGGAAGAGCTGTGAGCTGTGCCTGCCTACTTGCTATGTGGACCCAGTGGCGCCCACAGCTCCCACTCCTCACCACTCCCTCCCTCCACGGACCGAATTGTCACAGTCAAGCGAGAGGGGTACGTGACACATCGCTGTATAAAAACCAACGTCTAGGCTCGATCAGCGGCTTGGGATCGGCGAGGGCAACCCGTCGTAATAGGCGCGAGGGGATGCACATCATCGGCTCTGGGGGGGAGTGGCGTGCGAGCGAGCGCACGCCGAGACGGTCGGACTTTGGGTAGGTATGGATTAAGCCGTTCTAGCCTCGAGCCATTGCGCAAATATCCGCGCGACTATTACTAAAACCACGCTCATGAGGAAAAGGGGGGGGGGGGGAAGAGGGGCCAATGGTATTGGTTATGCGTGAAAGGTGCTTGGAAAAGCTGTATTTGAATGTGTCGTAAATCGCCCGTCTGGCTTGCAGTCTGGCCTGCAGTTTGAATAAACCTATTTGCTTCTGCAACAATTTCATCCTCCATCCCAGCCATAACCTCCTCCCGGCTAAGATACCAGAAAAATCCTCCAAAAATCCATCCTATCTTAAAAACAAAAAGGAGTTTTCCGGCCGCAAAAAATAAAAGAGCCCGTCATGTCGTGGAGACTAGTTGTTGTCCTCCCAACTCCTCCAAACGCCCTTCCAAGTATATACATAGAAAAATCTGTCGGCTCGTCGTTGAGCCAGCCTTTGGTATTGGGTGTGTGTGAAAATGCGATCAATCAGTCGCATGCTCGTCGCCAAACGGCGTCTCATCCTTCTTCTTCGCCTCCTCCTTAGCGCTCGCCTCGCTCTGCGCCTTCTTCGACTGAGCCTCCTCGATAACCGCGCTCAAGCTCCCCTTCTTCACATGTCCCTTCGTCTTCGGCGATGAAGCAGCTGGTGACGGATCGCTGAACGGCCCCTGCTCAACAGTGGGTGTGTCGTCGATAATGGTGATAGCTGCGGATTCGCGGCTAGCATCATTTTCCTGCGCCTCGGTCTCGCTCGACTCTGCGGTTGTAGATTTCGGCTTATTGATCTTCTTTTGAATCACTTTGACCATCGTTGGCTTGATCTGCGTTGCTGTAGCTGCGCTGGCGCTGTTGAGGAAGGTGGAGCCGACGCTGAATGCTGGGCTGGGTGGGGGTTGCATGTTGTTGTTTTTATATCGGGTGTAATCCACGTTTGGAACTGGTGGTGTTAATTCACCCGGCGAGTGGCCTCCGTTGGACTTGACGCTGATCACAGCTGCCTTTCCTCTCATAACAGTCTGGGCGGGTAACGGTGAAAGAACGGCGTTCTTGCCGTAGATGGTAGATGCGACACTGGATCGTGGTGCGTATGACGTTCGGTCAGTCATGGCAGAGTAAGTCGAGTCGCGGAGGTCGCCAGGCATGAAGAAGTGCTCGTCCTCGTAGCTCGGGGTGCCTGCGCCCGAGAGGGCGATAGGGATCGGAGGAACCGGGGGAACGAGGAGGCCGGGCGTTGAAGGTGCCGATCTGTTCGTAACGCCTGGAATATATGCAATCTGGATAATGTTGGATGCTCTGGTAAGAACGGTAGAAGCGATCGAGCCGACTGTATGAGTAGACGCACGCGCGTCCCGCCTTGATGCGAAATCCTTCTCCGAATCCGTCGCTTGGTTGGTATATTGCTCCGCATATTCCTCCTCGTACTGAGCCCTCCTGTTCTTGACGAAGAATCTCCACACAAGGTATACGACAATCGCAATCGCCGCCAGTCCTCCGATAACACCGCCCGCGATGGCACCGACATTGGGGCTGGAATCACCACCGCCAACTGTTGATGTATCAGGGTTCGCTGGGGTGACTACTGTAGGATCGACGATACAGGACGTCGATTGGCAGGTGTCGCAGGTCTGGACTGATATTGAGCATTTCGAGCCCGTCGGGCAGGATGGACAAGCAGGTGTTACTGAAGGGCAGGGGACACACTCGCGGGCAAACAGACCCCTCGACACTGGCAGATGTTAGAATCGAAAAGGGACGCAGGTGGGTTGGGTTGTCAACTTACTATCGCCGCCGAAGACTGCCATTTGAGCGATTTATGGGTAGTATATGATAGGAGTGGGAACAGGCCCAATGTATTTAGTAGAGAGAGCCTCTGCTAGCAAGGCAAACGATCTGAGCACAGCCCGGGATCGCCTTGCAACTTGTGGTTGCCGCCGTACCGAGTTCTGGTCCTGAAGTTGACGTGGCACAGCCGAACGAGTTTATCTTCCAACCACCTGCTGATGTCCTGTGGAACTCTGTTGCTTAACTCGTACGAGCTTGTTGTGTTGTGCCTGGGGGTTGTATAATGATATTTGATTGAAGTGGAACAGTGGATTGCAAATCGTAATAAATGGGTGCGTGAAAGTTGATATATAGTGAGCGAATGTGGTGGTATCTCGAGTTGTTGAGATGACCAGAGGTTATAGTTGCGAGCGTCTGTTTCCTAACATTGAGACGGGTCGATCAATTCGACTCGCTGGTTATGAAAGGTCGGTATTCGTGGTAAGATATTTGTTTGAATCGCGACAGTTGAAGCCAAGGCTAAGAGCGGATGTCGAGGGTCTGGGTTCGAAGTAGCGTTGGGGACCTGAAAAGTCGGTGAAAAAAGGTGCAGTTCGGGGAAATCGAGAATTGGGGAAGGAAGGGCAAAATGGGACCCTGAACAATGACACGGATGGGGTATGAAGTTGAAGATGAGGGTGAAGATGGAGATGGTGGTGAGGATGAGGGACGAGGCAGGTGGTGGTGGTGAGATGAGATGCGAGCTGAGGGGACAACGGGCGGGTCTGCCGTCGTGGGTGGTGGGCGGCATGGAAGCCGTGGCTGAATGATCGGAAATGACAAGGGGGGGTTGATAACGCATTAGGCCGAAATCAGCTAGGAGATATTAGCCGTGGACCCCCAGTGAGCCCTTCGTGTTCCTGGATGGCGGCGTCTGATTCGAGGGTTCCTGACTCTGAGAAGGAAAAAACGCGTCGTACTTTGAGTACTTTGGTGTTTGTACTCTTACGCATAAACGACGGCCAGAACAAATGATTTGCAGACGGTGCTAAGGTGCTAAGATGCTAAGATGCTAACATTACGGTGTAATATTAGATCTATACGAAGTACGCTGTACGCTTATACCATTGGCAATGGCAATCATATGAAGAGGAGACACATGGCTGTCACGGGCGAAGGATCATCATCCCTCGCACAAGCACAGCACACGGTCTTCTCCTCCTCCAGACAATCAAATGCCGCTATACAGTATAGATAGACAAGTACATACCAACCACGATCAACGATCAACGATCCAGCGCATCATCAATCCCTCTCCCCAACCTCTCCCACCGAAAATCCCTTCCACTCAAGCAGGATATGCACAACCAACACGAAATAGCGCGTCGTAGCCGCAGAAAAGGTGGCGTTCTGAAAAGATTCCCTGGCGTGCTTCTACGGAGGAATGCCGCTGAAACATCGCGTCCGCGATCATCCCCACTATTAAGGTGATACCGCGGCCGTTCGCCATCACCCACGTTTCAGAAACAGTTCTCTCCACAACCATACTCCACAGATCCGCTCGACTGCCGCTCAACTGGCTCTATATTGGTCTTTTTGGCAGAAAAGGTCTGGCCGGTTTACACGGTCGTGGGTGAAAGTTACCTGTCTGTATCCACATATTCGTTCAGACAATCAATCGAGCGATTGAGTTGGTTGCTTGTGCTCGGAGTTTAATTTGCATCACGATGCTGAATGCCAATGTTGCCTTGATCAAAATTGCACATGCGCAGGTGGTCAATGTGTGAATCACGATGCTGAACGTTGCCCTCCCTTGCCTGGTCGAAATTGCACATGCGCAAGTGGTCAATGTGAGGGAAGCAAGGGGAAACAACCATGCCGAACTTTGTACAGATCTCAAAAAGTATTGTATTGCATTATTCTAATGTCTCACAAAAAGAAAACGATATCGTTTTTATACATGTAGCAACATACCCAAACACAAAAACGCCGGTCATTATATGTTGACGAGACATACTCGCGGGCGTAATACGCCCTTTTCAACGTCTCCTGAAGCAGCGCATGATTCCGGACTTGCCCAGGAACCACAGGCATCCAATAAAGCGAACGAGAGACAGACAGGCTGTTGCGATGAGCAGGGCCTGGAAGAACTTGGCTGTGCGAGCAGATGCTTTGTTCTATGATATTGTTAGTTAATGTCGGATGGTATGTATGGATGTTTAAACTTACCCCGAATCCGAACGAATCGAAGTTGTCGCTAGTAATGACCACGGCAAGAATGGCGTTGGAGAAAATCCAGAAAGCCACCAGGGTCGTTCTGAAAGACTTGTAGGAATCCTCCAAAGACTTGGACTCATCCTCCTTAGGCGCCTTGTATTCCTTGAGAGCGCGCTTGACAGTTGCCTCAAACTGACTATCAATATCCTCTTGCGGCTTGTCGATTTCTTCAATGACAGCCGCCTTGCCTTCGACCTTGGTTGTCTGTGCAGATGGCAAAGCATCGACCTTATCGGATCCCTTGGTTCCCCAAGACACATCGTGCCAGTTGCTGTAGGAGTAGACGTTGAGGATGTTGATGTACGAGGATGCGACAAGCAGGTATTGAGGGAAGGAGTGGAACATGTGCCATGGGTCCAGGTAAAGGAACGAGGCGACGAAGTATAGACCGAAAGTGGCCGCAAGCGCGATGAGAATGATACCAGAGCTGTTAGACGAGAAGATATTCGTGGTGAAGATCGCTGTTTTGTCCACGTTTGATCCAACAAACGCGCGTACAACCAGGAACATAGACAGCGTAATGACATACAGCTGGATGAACGAGAAGATCATGAACGATGTGATGTATGTGTAACGAGATCCCTTTGGCCTATTTCCGAGGGCCAGGACGAATTGCATGACCAGACATCCGAGATATAGGTACTTTAGAATCGTATTGATGATCGGGGTCGCTGTGTCTCCGAAAGGCCATCCGTGGTGCTCTGCTCCGGTGTTAGAAGCTGGCTCTGGAAGACCAACAAGATCCATGATAACAGTCGTTGTAAGCCAGTAAGAGGCGAGCGAAAACCAAGTGAGAATAACCGTGAAGACGTTGTAAACAAGCTGGATATGGAAGAAGAACATGCGGACCAAGTTGTGTCCACTCTTGTACATTCTACCGAAATGCATGACAGAGTAAACACTGGCTGCAAATGAACCGTTGAGCCATCTACGACGCTGGCCAATGAATTCAGGGGCGCCCTCAGGAACATCCGTTTCTCCCTTTGCCGCCTTGATGTAGGTTAAATGCCACTTCGAACCAGCCTTGGCGACCAACTCGAAGCAAAGAATACGATCCTCGGCCAAGAACATGTTCTTCTTGAAAATGTTCATGCCCTCGATACCCTTCTTTCCAAGAATCGCAGAAAGCGTATGATCACCGTGGAAGTACTGCTCGAGCGGGCGGCCAATAATAGCACGATAACGGTATGCTGAGAAAGCACCCGGCAACACACTGACATATCCGAAAGAGCTCTCAAGCGGCTTGTCGAGAATGTTACTGATCTTGTACTCGAAGTTCTGAGCTGCAACCAGAGGATTGATCAGGTTGCGCCCGCCCTTGCCCAACATGGCATGGATTTCACCACAAGCTCCTCCGAGATCTTTGTCGTTGAAGAAACCTTCCCACAGCGACAAGAGCGATTTGGGGCCAGGCTTAGTACCCGCATCCAGCAGAATGCAGACTTCTGGGTTCAGAATACGTCCGAAAGCATTGAACAACCAACGATGGGAGTTAATCTTCTTGCTGTTCTTCTGCTTCAAGCAGAACATCATCTGCACGGGTGGCAGGTTGTTTGCCGCACCCTCTTGAGGACGCACAAGCTGCTGGTTGGCAGTCACCGAGATTTGCGTTGTGTACTCGAAGATATGAGCGACTGTCTCTTTTCCGTCGATGTCCTTCTTCATGACACCTTCTTGGAAGACACCGACAGTGGCCAGAACGTCAAGAACCTCCTTGTCGCAAGCATCAAAACCATCAAAGACCAAGCAAACGACAATCTTTTGCCATGCCTGTCCTCCCTTGTTCCAGAACTCAGTCTTCTTGAGACGGACAATGTCGTTGATGTTCTGCATGACACCGTGCAGCGTGCGCGAAAGCAGCGCCTTATCTTCGTTATAGTATGTAATCGCAATCAAGAGCTCAGTGTGCCTATTGTACATCGCAGGCCTCAAATTGTAACCGTTCCTCATTGTGAAGTCGTTAGGGTCGCAGGTAGCCGCGGTGTATCTCATGTGGGTGAATTCTTCGTTTCCAGCTTCGACATCGGCTGTGTATTTCTTCTCTATCGAGTTCTTGATGGCACTCGGGACTGGGTAATCGATACTGAGGACCGAGCCCTGGATAAGCTTCACCTTTCTTGTAGGGTAGCGCTTGAGGCCTCCGCCGCCAGGAGCCTGACGCTTTCTCCAGGCATCTTCCGAGTCGATCGTTCGCGATGGCGACGGGGCTCGGTTTGTGCCTCCGAAAGGAATGTCCTCGAGTTCGATTCCTTGCTGGAAGGATGAGCCGCTCGAATACTCTGTCGCATGTTGTGGGTTCTGCTGCCCAGGCACTGCGTACGACTCTGTCAAGCTGTATGCTGTCGAGACAGGCCTCTGAATTTCCAGATTCGATTGATTGTTTCCATCAAATGGGGACTGGTATGCATGCCCACCGCCTGGGGAAAGCAGGCCAAGTTCGGATTCATCGCGAGCGTCTGGCCTAGGTTGGTTATACTGGCCGTTTGTTAGTATTTGGCAGTAGTTGGCTCACCACGCCGAAGGGGTAACACGTACTCTAGGATCCGAAGGGTCCACCTCACGAAGAGGTGCCCCTGGATTGTAACGACCTTCCATTTGTGTGATATTGATGGAGGCGACGCGTGTATTGCGTTTAAACCATCAAATTATTGCGAAATCGATGGATCCAGAGATATCTGTGTAGTCTCCAGAGCAGGACGCGTTGCCTTTTTCCCGGTCGAACAAAAGTTGTTTCGGATTTCGCAGGTTCTGTGTCTAAGGATAGAGGGATAGCGAGAGACAAGAGGGCACAATGGAAGATGGCCTTTGAGGGGTGAGGATAAAAAGGGGTGAAAACAGGTTTCTTTGAAGACCTCAGTGTGAGGTTTTGGTAAGAAGTCTTGAAGCAGAAGAAATGTTTCACAAGTTGTGCCTCTGTGATTAGCACCGTTCAGCTTTGTGGCGTTGAGTGCTCCAAAGTCCCGCCAAGAAAAGATGGGGAACAGAATCCAAAGGTCCAAGGATTGTGAGGTGTGCCACACTCCACACAGCCTCACCATCAGCGGTACCTAGCATTGCCGGGACAAAGAAGGTACCACTGTAGTATGGTACTCTATTTTCAGAGTTCAGTTCATCTTGACTTTACTGTGTATGGGTGCATCATTGGAGATATTAATCTTGTCCGCCAACTCTCTATGAAATCAAACTCATGCTATGCTTTGACTCCTGAATCCGATACTGAAAGTCCTGTTCCTGTCAATCAATATTCCTGTCGAAACAGACATATTCTCTGCACATGAGAGACAACAGGTCAGATTACTCTATTCCAGTGCAACAGTACTGCGGTCCTCGCACGTAAGCAGGATCCCCCTTTTGCTCTTTCGCCGACCACCCTATTAAAAAGCAAAGGGGCTTTTAATGAAGTACCATATACATATCACACGCTGACGGTAGATCATGGACAAAAGGTATTTAGTACTCTTCGTATTGAACAAAGAAATGGGTCGGATGTACAGTAGAGTGTAGAGTGCACAGTAGAGGCGTAAGACTTCGTAGCTGGCAGACAGGGGCTAATGTATTTATAGACTATTCCTTTCCCCCCCCTTTGCCAGATCCCGTACCCATCCGCAAAATTTGTCTTTGGTACCCCTAGCTCGCCGCGTACTGTGCCTACGACGTTGTACTCCACTAGATGATGCTATGATGCTATTTTATACTGTACCGCTTTATGGAGCGGCAGCCAGCCGTGCTGGTCTTGCTTGCTTTATTCTAGGATTTTGGTGACGCCGAGGCATCATCATATCACAATTACAGTACTGCAGAGCACTTTACGCGTGGACAGGATTGTTAGGTTCACGATACTGTCTCTTATCCCCTCATTCTCGATTCGTCATACTGTCTTTGCTTGAATATTCAGTGTCTTGTTCACCAATCCCCGCTTCGTCGTTCCTCAGTACTACTAGCCCATCCCCCATTTCTGTAGTGGTATTCTGCAGCACTCGTATGTATGACAGACTATCAGCGATCGTCGAATGGTCTCAGGACTTATTATCGTATAGGAGAAAGAATAAGGGTTGCGGAGTTGAAGTTGCATGTTTTCTTTTACGATATATGGAATCGATAGTTACAGCTTGCCGTCAGCCAGTTGCTAGGACAGTGTAACGAGAGCTGCAGTGCTGTTGAACTGACATATGGCTGCCGTTGACCGCCGTTGGCGACAGGGCCACCAGTTCGGTTAGAGCGTCCGCCGACAAATTTGCTGTTTGTCAACCAAAGAAGGTTCCTGGCACATCTCCAAAACGTAGCTTACTCAACAACGCCACAAGAGCAATCTCACGTGACCACTATCAACCACGATACTTGAGATCGCCAATGTTCCGATAACAAAACAAGTCACCCCCTCATTCTCCCAGCCCAACCCCCAATACTCACTTCCTGCTGCTGCCTCGCACTCCGCTGCTCTCTATTATATAAACCAGCTCGCCCTGTCACACTAAGGACTTGCTGTTCATCGCCCTCTATACGCCGTCGGAGAGGGGCGCCAGACAACCAGAACAGCACCGGGAACACCGTCCCGCAGGCGTCCAGCCTTGGTCTACCGCCACCATGCTGAAAATATGGTCTATGGTATGCACATTCCACAGCTGATTCCCAAAGGCCCCGAAGCATCCCATTCTAACGCCCGATATAGAAAGCAAAGGAGCAAGCAGCTGCCAACGCAAATGGCACGAAAAAGAAGAAGGTCACAGCAGCCCAACTGCGCGTGCAAAAAGGTCAGTCCAGTCCAGTCCAACCGATACCACCCCCACCAAGAGAGAGCGCCGTAGCTAATCAAGCCAGCTAGATCTCGAAGAGCTTGAGCCGAGCAGAACATGGCACACCGAGTTCCCCGACCCAAACGACATCCTCAACTTTACTCTTACGATCGACCCGGATGAGGGCATGTACAAGGGGGGCCGCTTCAACTTCTCCTTCGCTATCAACCAGAACTTCCCGCATGACCCGCCGAAAGTAAAGTGCACGCAGAAGATATACCATCCGAATATCGATCTCGAGGGCAATGTGTGCCTGAATATCTTGAGAGAGGACTGGAAGCCGGTGCTGAACCTTAATGCGGTTATCGTTGGATTACAGGTTCGTGGTTCCCCGCAGGTCCTTTATAACACTGCTAACATATGTGCCAATAGTTCTTATTCCTCGAACCCAACGCCTCCGACCCTCTCAACAAAGATGCAGCCGAAGACTTACGGTCAAACAGGGAGGGATTCAAGAGGAACGTCAGGACAGCAATGGGCGGTGGCCCTGTGCGGGGTGTGCCTTTTGAGAAGGTTCTGAAGTAGAAGGCCCACGGTATAGAAGCATATGGGAACTACGGAGATATTTTTGGTTGGGCATCTGAGGCGTTTTAGCACAGCGGGCTCTGGGAGTTTATTGCGGAGGCTTCGGTCGTCGCATTCGTAGAGGAATGCCCATATATTACTACAGGAATTCATACTCTCAAGACAACACGATATGGTCTTTACAAGGTGGCATGTGATGATGTGTAAGGCCATAAGAAGGCGATACCCTTCAAGGGCCCATGCTACCATTGCGTATAATGAGTAGCACCGCTTGTTATAAAGGTGATCGGAGCAGGACGACACAGTATGGCCGAGACAGAAAATTATAATTGTCCCAAGTCGCCGGAACTGGATGTTTGTGTTATCTACCCAAATCTCGAAAAACGGTAGCAGTTACACGGCCTTCTTTTAGCCTTTCCATGATCTGGCAAACGAGCAATCAGATGAATCGGCGGACAGCTTCGTGCGCTTATGGCAGTTTTGCACATGTTTTCTTAGGCTCTATCAAGGGTTTTGTCTGTTAAACGGGCGCTTGAACAAGTTGCTATATTCCTAATTCTCAGCTACGGATAGTCCCTCCTTGGGCTTTTTGGACATCATGAGAACCTGTGAGTACTTGTACCGCCTAAAAGTATGAAGAGTGACTCTGCGCAACATTAAAACTAATAGAGCTTCCCCTTTTTGGTTTAATTTTGAGTGACCGAGGAGTTAAACGGCTCTAATAGTTTCTGAGTCATTTACAGCCTTCATTGAGTTGCTGAAGTCAACTTGAGCGATAACGGTGGCTCCAGGCTGATCTGATCCTCTTAGTAGCTATTATGCACGGTCTTTTGCTCCGACTTTTCGGCGGCAAAAGTAACAGCTCTCAACGCCGAATTTATACCAGCTTTGAGTCACCGAAGACGGCAAAAATAATGACCAGGCTGGGGTTCGATCCCAGGACCTTTTCGGTACATTTGAAATGTTAACGAAACGTGATAACCAACTACACCACCCGGCCTATTAGATGTCGTCCGTAGTGATCAAGCTCATCAAGAACCAGCCTGTGAAATGATGGCGTCGAGAAATAGGCGAGTTTGTGGAGTAACTACGGTTTACCGTGGAGCAAAACCCCATAAACACGTGACTATGCCGCACTAGCGCGCTAAAGCTATGGGGCGTCGGGGAAGCGAGATCGGCCTCAAAAATTCAATACTCGAGCTACGTATCCCCACAGACCTTGACTCACTGTTATAAGTATCAACAGCCCCCCCATCTTTCTTAGCCATTGAACCACAACACACAAATGGCTTCACGAACTCTTTCACGAGCTGCCCGCTCCCAATTGGCACGCCAATTCTCTGCGCCAGTGGCTAAGCGTACCTTCGTGTCCGCCATCAATGCTGCTGCCAGGCCCACTGTCGCCAGAGCTGCAGCTCCTGTCCAGCAGTTCCGTGGTGTCAAGACCGTTGACTTTGCTGGCGACAAAGAGCTGGTCTATGAGCGCTCCGACTGGCCTCGTGAGAAGCTCCTGGTAAGTCCTCCCCGATGATGTAACCGCTCAATTGGCGATCCCACCGCCTTTTTGGGTTTTCGTGCGACCTCGGCTTACGATTTCGTAGGAGTACTTCAAGGATGACACTCTTGCTATGATCGGATATGGTATGTTGAACTCGCTCGGTCAATTGCGCGAACACTGCTAACCAATTGCTCAGGTTCGCAAGGACACGGTCAGGGTCTCAATGCCAGAGATCAGGGCCTCAACGTCATTGTCGGTGTCCGCAAGGGTGGACAGTCCTGGAAGGAGGCTCAGCAGGATGGATGGGTTGAGGGCAAGAACCTCTTCGAGATTGATGAGGCCATCAGCCGTGGTACCATCATCATGAACCTCCTCTCCGATGCTGCCCAGTCCGAGACCTGGCCTCACATCAAGCCCCAAATCACCAAGGGAAAGGTACATCAGATCCACATTCAATGCCTAACTTCGCATTACTAACACTTATTTCCAGACTCTTTACTTCTCTCACGGATTCTCCCCCGTGTTCAAGGAGCTCACCAAGGTCGATGTGCCAACTGATGTCGATGTCATCCTCGTCGCCCCCAAGGGATCCGGCCGCACTGTCCGCACCCTTTTCCGTGAGGGCCGTGGCATCAACGCCTCCATCGCCATCTACCAGGATGTCACCGGCAAGGCTCTCGAGAAGTCCACTGCTCTCGGTGTCGCCGTCGGCGCCGGATACATGTACCTGACCACCTTCGAGAAGGAGGTCTACTCTGACCTTTACGGTGAGAGAGGCTGCCTCATGGGCGGCATCCACGGTATGTTCCTCGCCCAGTACGAGGTTCTCCGTGAGCAGGGCCACTCCCCCTCGGAGGCCTTCAACGAGACCGTCGAGGAGGCTACCCAGTCCCTCTACCCTCTCATCGGTGCCAACGGCATGGACTGGATGTACGAGGCCTGCTCGACCACCGCCCGCCGCGGTGCCATCGACTGGAGCAACAAGTTCAAGGACGCCCTGAAGCCCGTCTTCAACGACCTGTACGACTCCGTCAAGACCGGCAAGGAGACCCAGCGCTCCCTCGACTACAACTCCCAGCCTGACTACAGAGAGAAGTACGAGGCTGAGATGCAGGAGATCCGTGATCTCGAGATCTGGAGGGCCGGAAAGGCCGTCCGCTCGCTCCGCCCCGAGAACCAGAAGTAAATTGTTGATGGGTCGTTGGTGGGTTTTGGTTGGTGAATGGCAGGATTTGTTGATGGGGGAATTTATTTTCGAACGGCGCATGTTTGTACTATAACTCGGTTCTATTATATCATCGGATATGACGCCTAAAATGCAAAAAGTTGCTTACTCCATTAAAAAAAATTACCTTACATAATGTCCTGATGAATTGTATGTGACCTCGCAAACATAATATCCTGATCAATCCGTATGTGAACTCGCACCATGCGAACTCGCACCGAACAGTGACTGAATGTATTCCAAGACGTAATAGTCCAATACTGACACATTCCTCCGCAATCGGCATTCCGCAATCAGCTGCCAATCCACTCCATTCCCCTCTCTGCCCCGGTTGTTCGGCGTTGCTCCGATATCCAGTTTTGCGGCTCGGTGTTCGGTGACCCAGTTAGTGCCTACCTGCCTTTGCGAGAGGAAATGTGGGGTTGAGGGTCTCGCCGCCGTTCTCGCCGCCGTTATCGTATCAGGGCTTGGAGATTAGTCACTGGTGCGGAGAAGATGCATGGTGGGATAGTTTTATGAGGGGTAAAATGTAGGGTTAAGCTCTAAGAATGGCTGTGATACGGAGTACGGAGAGTAAAGTCTATATGTGCCTCAAAGAGGCAGGTAATTGTAGAATCCAGGGCGTAATATACACATACTAGCCAGGCCCAGACGCACCACCACATATGCTTACCCCGCATACCCCTCCATCTCTCTCGTAAAAAGATATCTTCAGCCCCTCACGCTCCATATCTTCTCCCTCACATCTCCATACCCTCAAATCTGTATACCCTCACACTCCTCTACCTGCCCATTACCACCACCATAACCGCCACCACAATGGCCGACCCCAACTCCCTCCCCCTCTCCCGCGCCTCCGTCCTCTCCGCCCACACCCTCATCAAGCCCTACATCCACCGCACCCCCGTGCTCACCTCCACCTACATCTCCCAGCTCGCCTCCACCCCCCGCACCGCCGCCGAGCTCGAAGGCACTCCCTGGGCGGGGCAAACGCCCGCGAGCCCCAAGATCAGATTCTGGTTCAAGTGCGAGAATTTCCAGAAGGTCGGCGCGTTCAAGGCGAGAGGCGCGTTTCATGCGCTGCTGAGGTTGGTGGAGAGTGAAGGGTGGGAGGAAGGGGGAGGGAGGGAGAGGGGGGTGGTTACGCATAGTAGTGGTGAGTTCTCCATTTCCAGCCCAGGGTTTCCCTCTGGACTTCCGCCGTGGGGGACAAGATACAGAGCAAGTTGCTAACGAGATCCCAAAACAGGCAACCACGCCCAAGCCGTCTCCCTCGCCTCCGCAACCCTCAAAATCCCCTCCCACATCGTCATGCCCCGCATCAGCACCCCCGCCAAAATCGCCGCCACCCAATCCTACGGCGCCAGCGTCCTCTTCAGCGGTTCCACAGCCCCCGAGCGCGAAGCCGTCGTCGCGGACGTCATCAAGGACACCGGCGCGACCCTGATCCCTCCCTACGACCACCCGCATGTGATGCTTGGACAGGGGACAGCGGGGTTGGAGTTGCAGGAGCAGGTGCTGGAGGCGCAGAAGGAGGTTGAGGTGGGGATGGGGAGGAAGGGGTTGAATGCTATTATTGCGCCGTGTGGAGGAGGGGGGTTGCTGAGTGGTACGGCGCTGAGTGCGCAGGGGACGGGGATTGTGGTGTTTGGTGCCGAACCGGAGTTTGAGGGCGCGGATGACTGTAAGAGGGGTCTGGAGGCGGGGAAGAGAATTGAGGTGGTGAAATCACTTACTATAGGTGATGGACTGAGAACACCGGTGGGAGTATGGCCGTGGAAGGTGATTAGTGATAAGAAGTTGGTCAGGGGAGTGTATAGTGTGACTGAGGAGCAGATTAAGGCTACGCTGCGCTTGGTGCTGGAGAGGATGAAGGTGGTTGTTGAGCCAAGTTCGGTGGTGGGGCTGGCGGTTGCGTTGTGGAATGAGGATTTCAGGAGGGTCGTGGAGGCGGAGCAAGGGGGAGAGGAGTGGGATTTGGGGGTTGTGTTTACGGGGGGTAATGTGAATCTTGAGGGATTGGGGAAGTTATTTGAGGCGAAGTAAGGGGAGGAGGGAAGTGTATCTCACATATTTGTATTTGGCGATTGGGTGTTATTATATTCGTTGTACCGATGGTATATCTAGAATAATATTACTTGTGGGATTTGTATGTCTCAAGTGCATATGCATTCTCAAAAACCCTTCGCTATTTGTCATCCCCCCAGTAGAGTATAACTTTTCTTTCTTTATCCCGTGTTATAAACCACCCTGATCAAGCCTCGTGGTGGTTTGGAGGGAATTGTGTAAAATAAAGCAGTTTTTAGCAGTTATAAGAAATATATAAATATTTATTTATTCGGGGTCTATCATTTTCTCTGTTAATTGCCTAAAATTACAGCTAAAATAATAATTTATATTTTCTTAAATATCGACATCATTATCGGCTACACTGTCCCACTTCAGACCTTTGCTAACAGGAGCATATATGTTAAACTAGCAAAAGTAAATCAATACTCTTCCGAGGTAGTTTTTATGGTGGCTAATATCACAACAATATCACATATTCATGCCTTACCAATAAGGCATGCATGCCCCTCACCACCACTCTACGCGAACGCGTACACAAACCCCACCCAGCCCAGAATCGCGTCAACCGTGTATTTGTCGCCTCTTCATTATCTGCCTCTTCAGCCTCCTTCACTCCTGCACGTACCTCTCCAGCAACAAACGATACGACCAGAAATCATGTCCACCGATCTTGCAGCATCGAAGATTACACCCGGAGTTCTGGAGTTTGTCTACCTGCCATAACAAGATCGCAGTCTGTGGAGCTGACTAACGTTATCCAGTGCAATCTTCAACGACCCCGAACGACGCGCCACAGACTTCCCAGTGCCAGTATGCCAGTGCGTCCAGATCAAGCCTCTGGCCTCCCAAGGCAATGGAGCAGAGAGATATAGAGTGGTCCTCAGCGACACTAAGAACTTTGTACAGAGCATGCTCGCCACAGGTAAGAGGGATGATTGACGTCGCCTGGCACACCAGAATCTAACAACAGTACAGGCGCCAACCACTTTATACACGACCAGAAGCTGAAGAAGGGTTCGCTGGTGCGCCTGAAGCAGTTCCAGGCAAATGCCCTAAAGGGCAAGCGGTAAGTGAACCCCAGGTGTCCTCTATGCCAGGCACTGACTATTATAGTATCCTGGTGATCATGGACATCGACGTTTTGGCCGAGTTTGGCGAGCCGGACAAGATCGGAGACCCTCAGGCGCTGAAGGTGAAGGATGAGGAGGAAGATGTGAAGCCTGCCCCAGGCGCCGTATCAGGCGCCGGGTTTTACGGAAACAAACCCGCTCAACAACCAGCACAACAGCAATCGCTCCCGTCCCGAACCGGTCCTTCGAGCTCTGCAGGACAAGGAAACATATACCCAATTGAGGCGTTATCACCATACGCACATAAATGGACCATCAAAGCTAGAGTATCGAACAAATCAGAGATCAGGACGTGGCACAAACAGAGTGGCGAAGGGAAGTTGTTCAGTGTCAACCTGCTGGACGAAAGCGGCGAGATCAAGGCTACAGGATTCAACGAGCAGTGTGACCAACTATACGACTTATTCCAAGAGGGTTCGGTTTATTACATTTCGTCGCCATGCCGGGTTCAGCTTGCCAAGAAACAGTTCACAAATCTCCCAAACGACTACGAGTTAACCTTTGATCGGGAGACGAAAGTTGAAAAGGCCGAAGATCAAGAGAACGTCCCGCAAGTCCGGTTCAACTTCACAGATATCGCGAGTTTACAGACGGTAGAGAAAGACACCACGATCGATATCATTGGAGTGCTCAAGGAGGTCGCCGATGTCACCCAAATCGTCTCAAAATCTACCAGCAAACCATACGACAAACGAGAGCTGACTCTCGTCGATGACAGTGACTTCTCTGTTCGTTTGACCATCTGGGGGAAGACTGCGGTGTCTTTTGATGCTCAGCCGGAATCGATCGTTGCGTTTAAGGGAGCCAAGGTTTCGGATTTTGGTGGGAGGAGCTTGAGCTTACTTTCATCCGGTTCTATGACCCTTGACCCAGACATTCAAGAGGCTCATAAACTCCGGGGCTGGTACGATACCCACGGGCGCAGTAACACATTTGCGTCTCACTCTGGAATGGCAAGTGCTGGAGCTGCAGGAGGCCGCCAAGATCCAGTCATGACCGTTGCCAAGGTCTACGAGGACAGCTTGGGCATGTCAGAGGCAACCGACTACTTCTCTACCAAAGCAACGATCGTTTATATCAAGCAGGAGAATTTTGCCTATCCTGCATGTCTGAGTGATGGATGCAACAAGAAGGTTACGGACATGGGTGATGGGACATGGCGCTGCGAAAAGTGCGATATCACACACCCCAAGCCCGAGTATAGATATATCATGTCCCTCAACGTCAATGATCACACTGGTCAGCTCTGGTTGAGCTGTTTTGACGATGTTGGACGCCTGATTATGGGCATGTCTGCCGACCAGCTGATGGCCCTGAAGGATGGCGAAGACCCGGCTGCTGCTGGGCGGGCATTCGAGGAGGCCAACTGCAAGACTATGTTGTTCAAGTGCCGGGCCAAGATGGACAGTTTCCAGGACCAACAACGGTAAGCATTCCCATTGTTGACTTTGTTGAAAAGATTCTAATAGATTGATTTAGAGTACGTTACCAGGTCACTGGCGCAAGCCCCGTCAACTACTCGCAGGAAGCACAGAAGCTGGCCGAGCTGATTAAACTGTACAACATTTGATTATTATGAGCGTCAAATAGTCTGAGTTCTCATGGTTTGTCGAATTCAGCCATCAAACAGTAGCTAAGGAGATTGCTATGGTCTGAGTGAAGAATATCTCACTGTAACGAAAATGAGTCGTGGATGAATGGGATAAATATTATGTTAATGTTACAACCAACCACTGAGAGGCATAAAATGAAGAAAATTATTCACCAACATCACATTAGTGACCATTCTGATTTCACAGTGGAATTTGTGGATTTATTGTAAACTTACCCCAACTCTTGGATTGGTATGACGGAGAAGGACGAGATCGGTGCAGGTTATATTTGGCCTCGATTTGAATAAATTCACCTTACAGGATATCGCTTCCACCCACGATTATATACATACCGGTGATAAGACATAGATAGGGAAGTTAATGAGATTAATTTAAAGTTAATTGGAGTAATTTTGTGTTACGGTCTCCTCATACTATTCATTAATCCGTGACCCCGTTTGTCGTGATTCATAAGCTTCCACCCTCGTCTGTACACCCATCATCCCCTCTCCCCAATCCTGGCCTGATCTAGGCTACATCACAGCCATAAGATCTTCATCATCCGGACCAACAATCCAACCCAGATCATCTCCGCCATAGGCATCAGCATAACTAGCGCCGACCTGTTTCTTCTTCTGTTTACGGACCCATGTCAAATACTCCTTCTCATGCGTAAGAAGATGGTCAGTGGCTTTGATATCTTCCACCATAGTTTCGATGCGCTCCATGGCTCCAGCAAGTTCTCGCTCCACCGCGGTTTCATCGGAGACCCGTTCTGTCGGGGCGAAACGGAGAAATGCAGGTTGATCTTCCTGGGCGCCAACAAGAGTGCCGCGTAGTTCCCCTTGGGATATCATATTACTGACCAAGGCTTCCACAGCGCCTTGGGTCTCCAAACTGGCACCTGTCTCGGCACTCACGGTGTTTTGAGCGATGTAAGAGACTGGAATAGTCTCGTACAAACTCGACAGCCTGCGTATTTGGTGTTTTTGATGGGCTCCCAGTACGACACGCATCAGGCCGGCATTTCCGTCTCCGCTCCAGATGTTCGTGCCCGCGGTAATCTCTGCGTTGAGTCTTGGAGCAGTTCCCGACTCGAACAAGCTGGCCACCATATCATAGGGCTTCCCAATAATATGGTACGCCTTGGAAGCATTGCTGTTTGTATTAGGAGGAAGGGTCGGGACCTTCCCGGTCAGAAGCACCTTCACCAACGTCCACTTTTTGTAAGCCTCCACCATTATCTTGCTGACCGCAATGCCCCTGACCGGATATGTAATGACATTCTCAAGAGATTCCGCGGCATTCTCCCACTGTTGTAGACCAATGAATATTGAGCCGCTGAACGAGAAATATTCGAGGATATCTTGTGTACTTATTTTCTTGGTGAGGCCAGACTCTATCGTGAGATACTCATGAGCCCTGAGACGAAGCGAGCAGGCCTGTTTCGGGTGACGGTCCGTGGTTGGGATATATAAAATGTGTCGCTCGAGGATGGGAACCGCACGAGAGAATTCCTTGGATTCAAGGGCCAGCCGGCTGAGAATAAGATGCGCGGATGTCAATGTCGATGCCCCTGGGTCTAGTCGCAGGATGGCACTGGCGATGGGTGAAACGGCAGCTCCAGGCTATATATATATTAATAACCTGTGTCGCGAGTTTGATGGGGTTGGCACATACCTGTCCAAGATGACGAGCAAGCGCTGCCACAACTGTAATGATTTCTAATGTCTCCGACCCGATATATCTGGCCTGCCTAGAGTCGAAGTTCTCCAGGAAGTGTACGATTTTCTCCCACAACGGCAACAGTTCCTCAGGCGGGGTGTTGTTTTGAGCCGATTTGGGGGCGCTTTGGACTTCGTTGACGCGGGCGAGAAGTGCAAACGCATACGGTATTGAATTCAGCGCCGGGTTGATAATCTGCACGAAGTCAGTCAATAGCAGTGAATTAGAGCGGTGAGAGTCTAACATCGAGAATATCTTCACCCCCAGAAGTCTTCTGGAGAAGTGTCTTTGGGGCAAGCTTCTTGATATGTTTGATCTGCGACTTTATGGTCTCGTCATAGTGCTCGTCGGACAGAGGTTGAATGGGCGGCGGATGAACTGGAAAGGAAAGCAACGATGGAAGTAGTTTATCCATTTCCGTCTGTAGGGCGAGTTACTGTCAAGCCGTGACGTTGTGAGGTCGATAAGTTGTGAGGTAAACGTCAGATTTGTGGTCCAGGCGCCCACGCGATAGCTTCTTTAGCAAGACGCCTTACCTACCTTCAAGGTATTGCTTAGAGGAGAAGCTGAATAAAGATCCTGCAAGCACTACCAGTGTGCAAGAGGCGTCAGAGACCGTGCTGCCAAAAGTGGATGAGTCCTCTGCCGTGAGCCGGAAAACTATGTACTGTGATAGCTATCGTGCTGTACTGTACCTTCAAGGCGGCGGCACATGCGGGATGGTTGCGGAAGCATGGTTTTTCCGCGACGTCAGGTACCAATTGGATTGTATCTCGGATTGATCTCGGATTGTGTCTTTGAGTCAATCTATCTCTCACAAATGATTCTCAAAGAATTATAAATCAAGCAATCGAGCTTTTCCACCCTCAACTACAAACTTGCGATCAGTTGATTCCTCTATACCCTGATTCTATTTAGCGACGACATTGCCTCTCCCCCCCAGCCCACAGCAACAAAAGCTGTTCTCTCAAATTCGCCCCGCCATCTCGAAATCAAGTCCGAGCTTATTTATACCCCTCACTCAATGTCTCTCTCCAACGCCCAACCCGTCGACGCCGGCAAGGCCGCCAAAATCGCCTCTCACACCCTCGCAACCCTCTCCTCGAGCGCCCGAAACGATGCGCTCACCGCAATCCACAGCGCCCTCTCCCAATCCAAGGACGAGATCCTGGCGGCGAATGCGCGCGACCTGACGGCCGCCAGGCAGGCGGCCGAGGACGGATCGCTGAGCGCGAGTATTGTGTCCAGGCTGGACCTGGGGAAACCGGGGAAGTGGGAGGATATGCTGAAGGGGATACTGGATGTGCGTGGGCTGGATGATCCAGGTAACTAAATGCTGTCCCTGCATTCAAATATGATATATGCTAAGAAATGCTTCTCATAGTTGGCAAGGTCACCCTCCGCACCCGCCTAGATGATGGCCTAGACCTCGAGAGAGTAACCTGCCCCATCGGCGTCCTCCTAATCATCTTCGAGGCCCGCCCCGAGGTCATCGCAAACATAGCCGCGCTGGCAATCAAGTCCGGCAACGCAGCCATCCTAAAAGGTACGCACGCCCCGTCCGACATCCCCCGAGACCCAAACTTACCAGACACTACAGGAGGCAAAGAATCCACCGAATCCTTCGTCGCCATCTCCACCGTAATTTCCAGCGCCCTCTCCTCCACAGCCGTCCCCAACGACGCCATCCAGCTCATCAAGACCCGCGATGTGATCCCCCAACTCCTCGCGCTGGACCAGTACATCGACCTCGTCATCCCGCGCGGCTCCAACGAGCTGGTCCGCTTCGTCAAGTCGTCGACTAAGATCCCTGTCCTCGGCCACGCTGACGGGATCTGTTCCATCTTCCTCGAGCAGAGCGCCGACCAAGAACTAGCCACGAGAGTCATCGTCGATTCCAAAACCACCTACCCCGCCGCATGCAACAGCGCCGAGACCCTCCTCGTCGAGTCAGCCGCCCTCGGTCTCCTCCCGAAAGTAGCGGAAGCACTGCTGGCCAAGGGTGTCGTCCTGCGCTGCGACGAGGAGAGTAAGAAAGTGCTCGACGAGAAGCTGCCCGCCAACGAGTCTATCCAGGCTTCCGAGCCCGTAGACTACGACACCGAGCACTTATCCCTCAAGCTCGCCATCAAGACAGTCGACTCCACCGAGGCCGCAATAACGCACATTAACACACACGGCTCTCACCACACCGACGCGATCCTAACCTCCTCCTCCGAGCTAGCAGAGCGCTTCATGGCAGCCGTCGACTCAGCGGGTGTATTCTGGAACACCTCCACGCGGATGGCGGACGGTACGCGCGTCGGGTTCGGCACAGAGGTGGGCGTGAGCACGAATAAGATCCACGCGAGAGGACCCGTGGGACTCGAGGGGTTGATGATTTACAAGTACAAGCTGCGCGGGCAGGGCCAGATCACGGCCGAGTATGGGGAGGGTGAGAGCCAGAAGAAGTGGAAGCATGAGCAGTTGCCGATATAGATGAGATAGAGGAAGGAAGAGAAGGACGGATTGAAAATCAAAATGAGAGCGTATATAGATGATAAATGAAATGAAGAGAGAATTGAGAAAGAGGCGTGGGATTCCATTGCTGTTTCCACTATCCTATCTATACATGGCTTGACTCGTTAATCCCATATTCTACGTTAATACCCCTACCTCCCAAGAATCATAATAACAACTTAACCCGGCCTCCCAACCTTAATCCCGTCCCTTATAACTCCCCATCCGTTCAATCGACCCCATAATCCCACTCCGCCCCCCCAATCCACTCCCCGGCCTCATCCCCAGCCCACTCCCCGGTCTCATCCCCAACCCACTCCCCGGCCTCCCCTGCGCACCACTCCCACTCCTCGCCCTATCTCCCGCCGCCGCACCACCACCACCGCCGCCAGGGGGTCTAATCTTGCTCTCCCCCGCGCCACCAGCACTATAATTCGGCGCCCTCAACCCCGACGCCCTACTTATACTCCCCCTCAGATTCTCCACCCCGCTACTAACCGCCGGGCCCCTCGCCGCGCTCACCTCCTGCAACGCAAGCAGCTCATCACACGCCGCGACCAGCTCCCCCTTCTCAATCCTCTCCTGCTGCAGCTCCTCTCGCAACCCGGCGTTATCAGCCTTGAAACTCTGCACCTCCTGCGCCAGGCCCTCAAGGCGGGCTTCCAGCTCCCTCACGATCTGCGCATCCATCGCCGCATTCGCGCGCAGCTCCTCCGTCACGTCGTCAACAGGCATGCGCGGGACGACACCGCTCATCGTCGCGTCGCGACCGATTCTGAGATCCTCATTCTCGTGCGCGAGGTCCTCAACCTTAGCCTCGAGCTCTTTAACCCTCCTATCCCACCTCCCCTCATAACTCTTCTTCAAAGCAGCGACCTTGGTCTCATGCTTACTCTTATACAGCGCATGCAACTCCCTCGCCACCTTCTCGAC
Source organism: Pseudogymnoascus verrucosus (assembly GCF_001662655.1). Lineage (NCBI taxonomy): Eukaryota > Fungi > Ascomycota > Leotiomycetes > Thelebolales > Thelebolaceae > Pseudogymnoascus > Pseudogymnoascus verrucosus. The sequence goes on from NW_017263669.1 coordinate 189,424, forward strand.
CGCAAACTCCACCTCGTGCGCCGCGCTCGCCCCCGCCGCCCTCTTCGCCGCGTCCTGGCCCGGTGATCCGGAGCCGGCGGCCGATTGTGCGGCGACGGCACGCATGCCCGCCATCTTCGACTCGGCCTCCTGCGCCATCCCCTCCGCCGCCTCGCGGCGCTTCTCGCTCTCGTCCAGCCGCCCCTCTAGATCCTCCCTCTCCCGCTCCGCATGCACAATCTCCTCCTTCACATTGCGCAGCACGCCCTCCATCTCCCGTCCCCTCTTCTCCCACGCCTCCTTCTCCGCCTCCAGCTGCTCGCGCGCCGAACGCTCGTCGCGGAGCATCTCCATCCCATCCCCCGCGCGCTTCTCCGCGTCGCCGATCGCGGATTTGAGGAAGACTACTTCGGCTTCCTTGCCCGAGAGCGAGGCTTTCAGACTGCTTATCTCGGAGAGGAGAGCGGATTTTAATCCCTCGAGCTCGCGCGGTGTGACGGAGGGCATGCTCCGCGGGGTCGGGGCGGGGGGGATATCGAAGTCCAGGAGGTTCGACATGCGTGTTGAAGACGGGACTTGGAAGCTGCGGTGTTTGTTAGGGGAGGGGGTCCGCGCGCTACTGCTGCTGCTGCTGTTGGTGTAGGAGCTTTGATTCCTCAGCGGAGACTCGTAGCTGTGTCGCGCGGTGCTGAAGTTGTTGAACTGCTCCGTGAAATCGATGATATTCGTAGTGTCGTGCTGTTCGCGGCGCGGTGTCGGCGACGATTCGTCCTGGCGCATCGGCCGACGCAGCGTCGCGGGCGTGTAGGAGGAGGCGAGGTTGGGGGGCGCGCGCGAGGAAAGGGATTTGGTCGGCGTGTGCCCGATTTGTGCGTACATCGTCATGTCGGGGACGGCGGAGAAGGCGCTGAATGCCGTTTCGTCCGCGAACCCCTCGTCATCGCCGCCATTGCGCGTCAGGACCGTATCGTCGAAGCCCGATTCGGCATCGGCGTAGTCGTCGCCCGTGCCGTCGTCGCTGTCTTCGTCCTCGAGGATCTGGATGGCTTTCGTGAGGCCCTCGTTGTCGCGCAGCACGTCGTTGATGGTTAGGGTCGTCTCCTGGATTTGTCGGGGCGCAGGTTGAGGTTGGGACTGGGGCTGGGTTTCCTGCGTGGGCGAGAGCGCGATCTTGACGGGGAAGCGACGGTCTGGGGAGGATATCTTGCGCGGACTCCTTTGGGAGGGTGTGCTTGCGTCGGACTGGATCGAGCGGATCTTCAGCATCTTCAGGGGAGACACCACGCTATTTCGATTCGCGGGCGACGGCGACGGTGAGGCAGTCTCCTGCTTCGCGGGGGGGATGTTCTCGGACTGGCTGTTGCCGTTTGCCATGAAGGGCGAGCTGGGTGGCCCTTCAGACAGGTCCGCGTCAGGGTCTTGGTACATATTTGTTGACATGTGCTGTTTGAGCGGTGATGTCGACGTGTTCATTGCGGTGTTGGATTTCGCGGAGAGGGGTTGCGCCATCCTCTGACTGCTGGCTTATCGGGGATATACAACTGTCTTTCGTCCCTTTTGCTGTGAATTTGCGCGTGTCACTTGGTGCTGGTAGCTTACGCTGACTCCATGGGCAGCGGTCGCGGAGTGTGGTTATCGGTGAATAAAGTTGGGTTGTGTTGATGTGCCAAGTAGTCGCCCCGGTAACCGAGCCAAAAAAGACCAGAGCCGCCATCTTTCTCGACGGTTTAACAAACACTGACTTATTTAAGGCGCGACTAGTTTTACATGATCTCACCATGCAGCTTTGAATGTTTAAGAAATACTCTAATATAGTGGCTGTGCATCTCTCTCTTTTTTTACAGTAGCTATATGTGTCTGCCGCTATATCGGGAAAGAGTCCGTGAGTCTGTGTGTGTCTTGTCTTGTCTCGTCTGTTCCGCAGTTATCCGCGGCCGAAACCGAAACATTTTAAATGTGGACTGAGTGATGGACGAACGAACCGCGAAAATCAGATCGTACTCTGATACGCGTACCTTGCTGGAAGGGGAGGCGGGCGGTGCAGTAGAGGTACAGCATCATGTGCTCTTTAGTACCGACAGACGCCTGATCCGCACTGGCAGTTGCTAGAGGATGTACGCTCATGCCAGTGATGCGTATCCGCGCATCTTACCGCTAAACTTCCCGCACCGTACCGTTGCAAGGGGAAAGCAAGTTATACCACAGCTACTGGTAAATCTGGTAGGAGCTACGGCTAGAGTACAGCTATAGTACAGCAATAGTACAGCCACACTACATCACGGCTACAGCTACAGCTTTACAGCTTACAGACAGAGCCGCCGTCATCGCTCGGGATGTCTCGGCGGGGAATAATAACCTTGGTAATGTGTGCGTGCAGATGCAAGGCATACATTAGCATTTGGAACAACAAGCGTTCAGCCAGGACGGGACGTCTGAGTTGGGGAGGTCGGGGAGGGAGGGGTGGTATGGTATGGGGGAGAAGGGGGAAGAGGAAGGGAGGGGGGTGGGAGTGGTTTGGTGGAAGGGTGGTCGGGGGGAGAGGGGGCGCGGAAGCGGGTGATGTTTCTGTGTGGTGCTGTATGTCTCTCATCGTCTGGGCCATGCATGCCTGTCTCCATGGCTCCATCTCGCACCGCAGCGCAGAGTAACAGAGCAAGCAGCGAAAGTATCCGGAGTACAGAGTTTTGAGGGAGAGCCTGTAAAGCCTGCCCTTGGAAGCGCAGGCTTTCAGTTCCTTGACACAGGGCTAGACTAGGTTGGGAAGGGGCAAGGTGGGGAGACAGAAGTGGGATTTGGGGCTAGGGTAGTTACGTGATGATCGGAAATGGCGGCGCAAGGAAAAGGAAAATCATGTCCCGCTGCAAGTAGCCGTCGCAAGCACAGAGGCTAGAGGAGTGTCCGTGGCAGGAACACAGCGATTTTTTTGTGGTTTTGTGGTTTTGTGGTTTTGTGCACGGTGTGGAGTATACATAGGACGCAGCATAGGACGGCATGTGCATATTTTGTACATACAGACGAGAGCATAGTACAGACGTCTAGAGTAGAGATGATGTGCACTAATGCTGCTGTACAGAAGAGTCGAGACAGTTCAGACGAGACGACTGGTCTCGGAGTGCATTTGCTGTAAAGAGCAGGTGGGAAGGTTTGGGGGAGGATCGGGATCAAGATCAAGATCAAGAACACACGATCTGGGGGCGTAGCTGAGTACTGGACTGGGTTAAGTCAAGGATTGGGTATGGGGAAAAGGTGAGTTGAGGAGTGTCTGATGGCCGATGGGCGGCCGGATAAGGGAGGACCGAAGTAACGAGGCTAGGAGGAGGAAGGAGCAAGGCAGAGTAGTTGAATTGCGACACGTATGAGCCGAGCACATGACAGGATAGGATAGGTAGAGAGAATAGTCAGTCTACTTAACAGGGCCAGTCAAAGTAAGTATAGGATAGAGTAGGATAGAGTAGAATATACATGTACTTTGGTATAGTAACTCATGGAAGTCGGCAGGGACAGAGAGACAGACAAGGCGAGACAAGGCAAGACAGAGAGACGAGAGAGAGGAGTGGAGAGTGGAGAGAGAGTGGAGAGGAGGAGAGAAAAGAGAGACAGATAGGAACTGACAGACTGACAGACGACGATTGAGTGAGTGTGTATAAAAGGCACCCGTGTATAAATTGATGAGAGTAATCTGTAATACACATAGTACCATCGTAGTACTCCTGAGAGAAAGTGTACAAGATGCATACATACAAACTCTAGGACTGTATTATACTGTGAGAGTTAGTAACTCTACGATGAGTATATTCATATATTCCCCTCTATCTACTCTATTCCTCCCCCTCTCAACCTCCGTACTATGCAAAGTACCATGTATGTGCGTTGTGCGTTGTGCGCTGTGCGTTGTGCATCTTCTATTAGTAGCTAGTTCCCGGAGTGCAGGTGCAGATGCCGCGCCGCGCAGCGCAGTGCAGTGCAGCCGTCCGTAGTCTGCCCGTAGAGCGATCCAAGCTTCTAGGGGACGCGCGCGATTTGATGGGAATGAAAAAGATGATGGATGGATGGGCGGACGGGGGGGTGGGCGGTAGGGGGGGTGGTAGGGTAGGGGGGGTGTGAGGTGTGTTGAGGTGACGAGGGGGAGGGATGAGGGGAACGAAGGGGAGTGGGTGTGGAAGTGACGGTGTGCGTTGTGCATGTATGTGTGTACTTAGTACTCTACTGTGGGGCGGGGGGTGGACGGAGGGACAGGGGGACATGGGTGGACGACGGGGGAAACGGGGGAAACGGGGGTTAGGGGAGAAGATGGGGGGGGCCGGGCGGCGGGTGGGGGAGCAGAGGAGGAACAGGATGAGAAGAGATAGAAAAGGCCAGCCACACAGCACATAGGACCACATAGGACCACAAATAACAGACCATCCAACGAGCACTAGAGAAAGTTGAGGGTTGAGGGTTGACGGAGGAGAGAGGAGTACTACTATAGGACTGGACTGGACTGACTAGATCACACACACATCACCAGCTCACACACCCACCTCCCACCTCTCACCCACACACGCGCGAAGGGCCAGCGTATAGACGACCCAAAAAGAGTACGTACCCTACCTTGTGTGTGGTGTGTACTTATAATCGACCAATGACAGGCAACCACGTCTGTCCTGCCCGCTCCTCTCGGGGCCATCCTCAGTCTGGCTCTGTCTGGCTATGTCTGGCTCTGTCTGGCCTATCTGCCCTGTGTCTGGCTGGAAGGGAAAGTCTGATCTGTATGGAGTAAGAAACAAAAAAAAAATACAGTACTCAGTACTCCAGTACTCCCCTTCCGGTATATGGAGTCGGGGAGGGGGGGGGGAAGAAAAAGAGAAACGAGGAAACGAGGAGACGACTAAACGACTAAACGTGTACTATGATGGGCATCTGGCCGGGTATCTATCTGTCAAACCCTGCCACGGAGCACACCAGGCCTGCCCTGCCTTTCTATTCCTTGCCTTCAATCGCACGACTCGTACGACTCGTCTGGTACGGTCCGAAGAGCGCGATAGATCATAGATGGGCTGGTACCTCCAAGTGCTTTGTGTTGTGTTGTGTTGTGTCGTGTTGTCTAGTTGACAGATACAGATACAGATAGATGGACACAGATACAGCAGGCACGGAGATCTGTGCCTCGCAGTCACGTTCACACGCACACACACACACATACATACACACGTACACATACGCACACTCTCACACATACACTCAAAAACTAAACTGCCATACATCGTTCCCTTAGATTACCATAGTTTCTCTATCTACTCTGCCACTCTACCGCTCTACTCTCCCTTACTCAGCTTCAGCCTCTCAGCCTCCCGCGCTTCGCTTCTCATGTTGGCACTCTCCTCTCCACTCCTCTGCCCTCCCATCCATCACCTCACCCTCCCCCCTCCCCTCACCTACCCGCTGCCTCCCCCAGCCCCTCCAATTGCCAATGGCCCCCCTTCGTTGGACGCCGATCGACCCCTTGTCAGTTTCTTATAGCCACGCCACACACACACAGCCGACCGCGACCGCGCCAAAGGTACTCACTCTACCCTACCAGCCTGTACCTGCTCGACTGCCAAAAGTACCGCGCTAAAACTAAAAAGATACCCTGGCGCCAGTAAGTGTACTACCCATACTACCCTCTCCTCTGCCCCCCATCCCACTCTGCCCCAACCGCCAATCACGCACGGTCAGACCCTCTATTCTCAACCATACCGGCGCTAAAAACAGAGCAGGGCATCTCGTCGTCAAAAGTACGATGAAGGGTACTCCGCCTACAACCGTCGGCTGTTCTCACACCCCCCCCCAGCCAGCCAGCCCAGCTTCAACCTTCCCAACCCCCATCGAGTCTTCTCCGCCCACCACCAACACCACCAGTGCCAGCCATCATCTTCATCCACCCACTCCCACTTACATTCCCACCACCACCACCAAATACTCACCACAAACACTCTACTATAATCTGCTCTTTCTGCCCTTTTACCCTTAACAACACAACACAACACCACTAACTAACTCGCTTAGTCATCATCAAGGTAAACGAAACCCTTCGCTTCCCCCACCATCTAACCAATTGACACCATACAACCAACAACACGAACTGTGAACTGTAAAAAAGGACTCAAATTCTTATTCTTAATCCCACACCCCCCATCCCATCATATCCCTTCCCCTGCCCCTTCCAATCGTGGCTTGTGTAGGTGTAGAGTAGAGTATACATAGTATTCTACTTTTGTACTGTACTCTCTCTACCTACACCCTCCTACCCTAACTACTCTACTAACTCTAGTAACTTTACTAAAACTACTCTACCCTACCTCTGCTACTACTACCACTACTACCAACCTCCTCTCTCCTCGTCTCTTCCTCCTCCTCCCGCTCACCACCCCCCCCCCCCCCCCAAATCCCTACCAACCCACCCCCCCCACTCCTCTAATCCTCCCAAAACCCTGCCTAGGTCCTTGCACCTCTGATCCGCGTGCTGTACAGCACTCTTGCCGTAGCGAGGACAGCTCTACTCCCTCTCCACCTACCTCCACTCCCCGCCCAACCACTCACAATTCCCGAAATCTGCTGTCGCTAATGCTCCTCCTCCTCCCTGCTATGACCTGTATACTTACTAAGGTAAACCTCCACACCCCGATACTACATCCAACATCCACTTGCATTTGCATCTTCAACCTCTTCTTCAAAACTCTTTCTTAACCTCCTCCTCTCCATAACCTCCTCCTCCCTCCCTCTACCCTCTTCCCCTTCCCCCCTCTCCCCGCGTCGTCTCCCTCCGTCGCCAAATCGAATTCTATTCCCCCATCGCTGTATCTATCTGGTGAGGTGTTGGCCCCGATCAGGTACGTCTTAGGCAAATCTCCATCTCGGCTGCTGTCGCCAATTCTCCTCGCGTCTTTGTCCTCCCAGTCTCACCCTCAAGACATACATTGCGCGTGCATTCGACGGCCGCTGACACTTTTTTTCTTATGTTAGAAAGTGGTGGAGGACATTGTCATCTTCACACTTCAAATATTCTTCAAGGAGCTCTACGAGCCTCCAGGTGGTACTACTGCTACTACGCCGCTGCTACTACTGTTGCCGCTGCTTGGCTCTCTTACTACGTTCACGCCCAAACGACCTTAACGACCTTACGAGCTCTTCCTCGGCCACATAAACGCCTACGCGCCCCAGGACCCTCGCCGCCAAAATATTCACGTCCCAGACTGCCTCAATTGGCAAGAGTACAGCAGCTTCCCTCTCCCCCCCCCAACGACTCTTAACGAACTCTACGATATACACGTTCTGCTCATTGAATATTCCCCCGCATTAACGAATACCAACTTGCGATATCCATCTTCTTTTACCCTGCAGCGAGCATAGAAGCATCATCACAACTCCCCCGCACGTTCCCACAAAAACTTTACCACATAGTTCTTTTCTGCAGCCTTCTTCCCCAAGTTGGCTCTAAGCTGTGCTCGTCCACTTCCTGCAAACGACGCCAAGTTTGTCACGTAAACATACCCTTCCCGCCTATACGCACTTTGCACCTGCGTTTTCAATCGCCAACGGATCGCGCGTCTCTTTACCTATATCAGGACCCAGCCCTACCGAAAAGCTGGATCTCCCGTCTCTCTCCCACGCCTCAACCCGGGGACCGAGCAACATTCCGTCCTACAGCCTGCAGTCTTATCAGCGGCCGTCGCATGTGAATGAGAGGTTGCCGTCGTTGCCATTGCCACAGCCGCAAGTGGCCTATTCGTCCAGTGCCTCATCCCCTCGGTTTGGCTCCATCTCGTCAGCATACACCAACAGTACCGCAGACACGTCGTACTCAGTTGAGTTAAACGGCGCGAAATCCCAATCTCCCACTCTGCCAGCTAGTGGAGGCCTCCAAACTCTGTCGCATCAGACACCAGCGAGCAATTCTGCCACTGGATATCAGTACAGCCCAGAGTCATACAACAATATGAACCAGGCGCCTCCTGATATGTATTACTCCACACATATGTCGGCCGGACAGGCCCCAGCACCGCAGACCGTGACATCTGGTGGCCTGGGTCATTACCCACACCACCAGCAACCGCCGTCGCTTCAGCCCGTGCCGGGGCAGTACTCGGCCGCACCGGGCTCTTATGGACAGTATGGATATTCTAATGGCCTCACATCGCCTCAGCAATCGGGGCAGGTCTCGGGCTCTTTAGGGTCTCAACCGAATGTCCTGTCGCTGCCGTCATTAACTGCAGCGCAGCCAGTCATGCACGGGCAAGGATATCCTCAACAGCAGCAGCAACCGTTCGATTCGACGGGCCAAATCGCGCCTCCTGGCATGAAACCCAGGGTGACGGCGACGCTTTGGGAGGATGAAGGGAGTCTCTGCTTCCAGGTAGAGGCCAAGGGCATCTGTGTTGCGAGGAGAGAAGATAACCATATGATTAACGGAACCAAGCTGTTGAACGTCGCGGGCATGACTCGAGGACGCCGAGATGGCATATTAAAAAGTGAGAAGATGAGACACGTGGTCAAGATTGGGCCGATGCACCTCAAGGGCGTCTGGATACCGTTTGAACGCGCTCTGGACTTCGCCAACAAGGAGAAGATCACGGAGCTGCTGTACCCCCTCTTTGTCCACAACATCGGCGCGCTCCTCTACCACCCGTCAAACCAGACGAGGTCGCACAGTGTCATGGCTGCGGCTGAGCGCCGAAAGCAGGAGCAAAACCAGATGCGAAACCCGCAAGCTCCCAACCTGCCTTCCATGCAGTCACATCATCACCACTCGATGCATAACTCTGGAGGTGGCTCGTTGCCAGGCCCGCAGCACTCCGTATCGGGGCACCAGGGGATTGGTGGCCGCCCAGACATCCAGCGCTCGCATACGTTTCCGACCCCCCCAACCAGCGCCTCGAGCGTGATGGGAAACATGGGGACTTCTGATGGCTCGTTCCAATGGGGTGGACAGAACCTAAATGGTGTTCAAGGGTCCAACCCGCTCGCGATTGATACTGGGCTGAGTAACGCCCGGTCGATGCCTACAACTCCTGCTACTACACCACCGGGAACCTCCATTCAAAACATGCAACAGTACCAGCAAACAACGCAATCATACGACACGTCTAGACAGCAAATGTACTCTGCGCCGCCTCTGCAACAGAGTGCGTATCCTCAACCGAATGGCGCTCAGACGAACATGGGCCGGTACAATCAGACTGGTGCATACATAAAGAATGAGATGGGCCCTCCTTCAGGGCGCGCGGCAGGGTCCGTGTCGGATGGCGAGCACCACGATACCAAACTCCCCAACGGTCTCATCCACCACAGCCAAGGCAATGATCAAGTGAGCCATTCTCAGCCAGAAGAGGAGGCAGAACACGATGGGGACTATGCCCATGATAACGCCGCCGCCTACGATGCGAACCGTGGTTCGTACAACTACGCGCCTGGTCCTCCAGTCGGTTCCATCACAGGCGAGCACGCCCATATCTCCCCCGAGTTGACAGGCTCGCCGAACCACAACGGCGGATCTGGCCATGTAACACCGCGCACCGCCACGACCTCACAGGCCTACTATTCCCAACACCAGGGCGGATATAGCACTCCTCCACGAGCCCAACCACCGTCGAGTAATCTGTATAATGTAATGAGCAGCGAACGAGGCACCGCCAATGGAAGCTCAACTAATGAAATGTACGGCAACCAGTCAGACTTGGGTAATCCATTAACAAACGGATTTGCAGGCCAGCCCCTTACCAACGGCGCCACGCCGAGCAGTAAGAGGAGCCGCGATGACGATGACGATCAACGGCCCTCAAGCCGCGATGCAGGAGGAGAGACCGATGGCTTGAAGAGGAGGAGAACAATCCGCGAAGACTCGGCGCCTAATCTCAACTACGACGCGCCCCTCAACCGCGCTCGCGCGACCATCTCCCAGCGCCGACGATGATGCAATCAAATGAATGACTTGACGCAGCAGTCCTTCCGTACTATAGACGTTGGCGATTTTTACCCCCATTTTTTTTACTCTTTGGCATAGCAACGGCATCTCAGCACCCCTCTCCACCACCAAAAAAATACACCTAAAAAACCTCTTTAACGAACGCCCTGATGGCAAGAAACAGTTGGCCAAAAAGACCACTGTTCTTCGCGCCTTATCAATGACACGAAAACTACACTCATTCGAACAATCTTTTTCCTTGGGACGTCTTTAACGAAAGTGTGCCTTCGACCTTTTTTACCTCCCCTTTGGTGTGTTTTGCCCCTGCTCACGAAAGGGGGGCATGCATACGCACCACACACACACACACGCACACGAAATACACACTGATACCGAACCCTATTTTTTTAACGTTTTTGCCCCAAGTTAACGAACGAAACACACACACACACACGCCGACCCTTTTTAACGACTACTGAAATTTTTGAGATGGGAAACATGAAATGAAAAAATGGACGCACGCCCCTCTCCCCTCCCTCCCAAACGAAGAGAAAGGGAGGGAGGCAAGGAGGGGGGAAATATCTTTATTTTCATGATCTGGGGCTTTTTTTTTGACAGATTATACAATGCGGTGCTTGCTCGGCTCGGGAAATGGGAAATGGGATATGGGATATGGGATGGGACGGCTGTCCCTGCGTCTTTGATGAAACCAGGCGTCGTGGACGGAGTTCATTCCCCCCTCTCCCCCAAGTCCCCCATTACTACTCTAGCCTCCGGTGCTATGAGAGAAGTTTTTTTTATGATGACCATGATGACACTATCTTGCTTTTTATGTTTTTTGCTTTTTGGAATTCTAACTTTTAAATGGGGGCTTCTTTTTTTATGTTGGTTGTTGATGCGTTTTTGCGCTTGGTTGATAGAGTAGCCCGTCGTTTCGCGTTTTTGTGGAACGATGTGATGAGCGGACAATCAAAAGCTTTTTTGTGTTGAAAACATGTGTGCGTTTGATGAAGTTGTGCGTGATGTGATGTGAGATCTCTGATGTTGTGCCTAGACGTCCTTTGCCCATGCTTGACGTCAGGCGGAGGGGACAGGCATCGATGTGAGAACCAGATTGAACTTTGACAACAAGTTATCCTTTTAATTCCCTCCTGTTGCGGTGTTGATAGTTTGCACGCCGCAGTTGCGAGGTAAATGGAACGAACCTCCCCAGGAAGCTTAGCTAAAGCTTATATCTCTGACACCTATGGGGAAGGTCAGACATGCACCGTTCTACATCGATTGCCCCCAGAAGAAATCTCACAGCAGGACGGATCGGGGATATAAGCGCTGTCATACTGCCATGACTACATCATCTGCCAACATCCCCGTCAACACGGAGACTATCTAGCCAGACACCGAAAATGAGAATACCATGAGTGTCCGCATTGACAAAGTTAGAAGATAAAAGTTAAAACCTAAACCTATTCCACTACACCAATAACCCATCCTAGCACCTATCAACACATCCAAAGCTTAATCACCACAGTATAACCCCCCCCCAATCCAATCCCCAAATAAAATTCATGTTTTCCCCAAATCATACAGATATGACAGTGTTTCGGTTGGTCGTCGGGTAAAAGGAACAACCCCAGATCACGTGCACCTCTATGCGGTAATCCAGCCGGGTCTCAGGACGTACCTTGTACTATAAAAGATGGCACATTTGTGCATCCCGAGCTTCGAGGCGGGGAAGTGTTTCCAAGCTTCATTCAGCGTATCGATCATTTTATTTCTACGAGGTTTATGATATTATACGGATTATTTGGCATTGAAGCGTGTGAGAGAGAATACTGAGAGCTTTGAAGGTAGGTTTGTGGGGTTATCCGTCGGTGCTTGGTTGGGCGTATGGTTCTTTGTGTTGCCAATTCGGCGATGTTGAGAAGGGGAGAGAGAGAGAGATCTAGCAGCAGCTCAGTCTGGCATTGCATTTACATCATAAATGGCATCAAACACTCACTAACACCTCACCAGATTACCACCCAACCACCACCAACAATGCCACCCCACGCCCAAGACGCCCTCCAGCACCGCTCCCTCACCGACCCGGAATCCTTCTGGAGCGAGCAAGCCGCCCAACTCACATGGCACAAGAAGCCCACCCGCGCCCTCACGCTCACCCAAAAGACGCTTAAATCCGGCATATCGCACGACCACTGGGAGTGGTTCGCCGGCGGCGAGATCTCGACTTGCTATAACTGCGTTGACCGCCACGTCGAGGCTGGGAATGGGGATAGTACGGCGATTATATGGGAGAGTCCCGTGACGGGGGGGAAGACGACGTATACGTATAAGCAGTTGCTGGATGAGGTGGAGGTGTTTGCGGGGGTGTTGAGGGAGGAGGGGGTTAAGAGGGGGGATGTGGTGTTGTTGTATAGTACGCCTCCTTTTCCCAGCCATCAATTAATCCCCGTCCATTTCCCTCAGTTACCCTACACCGATGGAGAGAGGGCCCTAAACTAACAAAACCGCAGTGCCCATGATCCCCGCAACCCTCATCGGCACCCTCGCCATCTCGCGCCTCGGCGCCATCCACGCCATAGTCTTCGGCGGCTTCGCCCCCGCCGCCCTCGCCCAACGCATCGAGGACTCCAAGCCCGTCGCCCTCCTCACCGCCTCGTGCGGCATCGACGGCTCCAAGCCCGCCGTGAGCTACACGCCCTTCGTGCGGGAAGCTATCGCGCTGTCGTCCCACAAGCCTTCCAAGACGATAATCTGGCAGCGCGACCAGCTGCGTTGGAAGCTTGATAAGCCGGCGGGGGAGAGGAATTGGCAGAGGTCGGTTAGGAGTGCCAGGTTTCGCGGGGTGAAGGCGGGATGTGTGCCGGTGAAGTCGTCGGATGGGCTTTATATCATCTACACCTCTGGAACGACGGGGTTGCCGAAGGGGGTGTTGCGTGAGGCGGGCGGGCATGCGGTGGGGTTGCATTTGTCGATTAGCTATGCCTTTGGCATCCGTGGACCAGGCGATGTGATGTTCTGCGCCTCTGATCTGGGATGGGTAGTCGGGCATAGCTACATCCTGTACGCGCCCCTCCTCACCGGCGCCGCGACGGTGCTGTACGAAGGCAAGCCCGTCGGCACTCCCGACGCCGGCGCATTCTGGCGTATCATCGAGGAGCATAAGGTTAACACCCTCTTCACTGCACCCACGGCGCTGCGGGCTATCAAGCGCGATGATCCTGAGAACGCGCGCTTCCGCGAGGTCGGCGAGAGAGGTGGGTTGAAGTCGCTCAATGCGCTGTTTTTGGCGGGGGAAAGGTCCGAGCCGAGTATCATAACGATGTATCAGGGGCTGCTGAAGCAGTATGCTGGTAAGGGTGCGGATGTGGTGGATAACTGGTGGTCATCCGAGTCCGGGTCTCCTATCTCTGCTATTTCGACTTTCCCCAACTCGGGGACGGAGCGTAATGCGAAGACGAGGGTTGCGCCGCTGACTGTCAGGCCGGGGGGGGCGGGGAAGGCGATGCCGGGCTTTGATGTTAGGGTTGTGGATGATGAGGGGGTGGAGGTGAAGGAGGGGACGATGGGGAATATTGTGATGGCGTTGCCGCTGGCGCCGACAGCGTTTAGGACGTTGTGGGGGGATGAGGAGAGGTTCTATGAGGGGTATTTGGAGAGGTTTGGGGGGAGGTGGGTGGATACGGGGGATTCGGGGATGGTGGATGGGGAGGGGTATGTTTATGTTATGTCGAGGTCGGATGACATTATCAATGTTGCTGCGCATCGGTTTAGTACTGGTAAGTCGTCTTGTTGTCTCGTGGTCGTCTCCCTTGGGGAAGCGGCAAGGGGGTCAGTCAGTATCAGAGAAAGGGATGAAAGCTAACCAAGCACACAGGCACAATCGAACAAGCCATCTCCTCCTCCCCCCTCATCGCCGAATGCTGCGTCGTCGGCATCCCCGACTCCCTCAAGGGCCACCTCCCCTTCGCATTCATCACGCTCTCCACGCCCTCGCACCCCACCTCCGCGACCCCCTCCCCCGCCGTCTTTGCCGAGATCCAAGGCCTCGTGCGCTCGCAGATCGGCGCCATCGCGTCCCTCGGCGGTGCGATCCAGGGGAAGAATATGATACCCAAAACCCGCTCGGGGAAGACGCTGAGGAGGGTGCTGAGGGAACTCCTCGAGAATGCGGTGCATGGCGAGTTTGACAAGGCTGTTAAGGTGCCGGCGACGGTGGAGGATGCGGGGGTGGTGGAGGTGGCGAGGGCGAGGATTAGGGAGTATTTCCAGGAGGGCGGACGGAAGCATAAGGCGATTGAGGGGAGGGCGAAGCTGTAGGTGGAGGGTAGTTGGGGGGGTAAGTTGGGGGAGGTTGTGGGAGGGGAATCGGCGGATTTGGGCGTTGGATGGGGGGAGATAGCTGATCTACCCTATCTCTACGCGTGGAGGAGGGGGGATGTGTTGATGAGGTCATATCAAAACAAACCTCCCTCCCCCACCAACTCCATAGAAACGCGCATGGAACCTCCTTCTCCAAGACATGATCCGGTCTTATCACAGACATGCATACATGTGCCGTCCCACACCTTACGTAGTTGGAATGTCAAGCAAAGCAAGACAAGACATGTAGTGTCAGCGGTAACGTAACTTCGCACTTACTTCCCAGTTTCCCAACTTCCACTCTGGTTTCCATGCATGAACGGATGGGTTACCCGCCTTTGTTTATCTCATATCTCACTCCGGCCGGAACGCTGGGAATGCTTGGAATTTCTGGGCGGCATGATCGGGACGTGCCATCCGCGTGGAAAAAGCGGGACCTTAGCGTATTGTATCGTAATGTATCGGTCAAAACAAGTAATGCGTTATCTCGGTATTGTATTGCCATCATATCCCGCGGCGCGCCGCGGAACCGGTGGGTTGATTGAGTTTCGCCAGATTTTTCGCCACTCTCCACCAAGGAAAGGGGAAGGGGAAGGCAAAACTTGAATGACACAGAGGGAATTGGAGCTCGTATTTGTGTGATTATTTGATTTCCGCCACAGCTGTGTATGGAGTGGGTAATAATAAGAGTAGTGAAATCATCGTAACCCTTGCCGCTGTGGGGTTATATTGTGTTTTTGTATTGTTTGGTATTACCCGTTACGGGTTCCAGGTCGGTTTAGGGGAGTGTCTGTGTGTGGTGGTTGGTCTCGTGTGGTGTGGTTATGGTGGTAGGTATGTGGTGTGGTGTGGTGGTCTAGACGGTGAACAGGGGAAGGTAAAATCCGGCCCGGGAGATAAGGAAAATCGATATTGAGGCTGGAAATAAAAGCAATGCTGACTAGGGTGTGTGTCTGTGTGTGGAAAAAAGGCTGATTGTCGATGATTGGGGTTGGTTTGAGCGGTGATGGGATGGTGGTAATTCGTTGGGGGGTTATTTATAGAGTAGTATTATTGTATTTGCTGATACGGGATGTGTTGAGGTAGCGGTAAGGTAAGGAGGGAGGAGTGTTTCTTCATACGAATTTGGTCAGAGCGGTGATGGTTCTTCATGGTGTTTTGAAGCTCTACCGACTTGACTGTACAGCTAGCTACAGCTACAGCAGGTGGGTGTATGACAGCTCACACCCACAACACACCCACACCACAACAGCACCAGCACCACTCTTCAACACCACCCACACACACACACACACACCTCCCCTCTCCCACCTCGCCCATCACATCAAACCACGGGTGGCACCAACCGTCCGCCCTGCCTGTTCCTCCACCACCATCCACCATCCCTCCGTCCCCCAAACCCGGCCTAGACCATATTGTCAGCCAACACATCCAGCCAATCACACCTCCCCTACCGCGCGCGTACCTGAAATGAGCTGTGGGTCCTCTACCGCACTAGTGAGATCGGAGAGGACGCGGACTAACGGGATGGAGGTGTTTCCGCTGGGGGTGTGGGTGGTTTTGGGGTTAGCGCGGTGTTGGCATTGTCTTAGTGGGTTGCCAGTGTACAGGGTGTAGGGGTTGTAGTGGGTGAGGGCGATTGGACTGGGGAGGGGGGAACAGCCGGCGAGTTGTGTGTGCGCTTTGGGATGAGGTACTGGGGGGGTAGTGTGACTTGCGACGAGTTTTAAGATTGCATTGTGTCCACTTATGGGGGTACGGGATGGGAGATGGGGGGGGGATGGGATGGATGGGGGAGATGGGAGATGGGATAAATGAGGGTGATGGGAGAAGTACGAGATGGGAGATATGGCATTAATGAGGTGTGGGTTGGTTTGGGCTGATTTGGGGAGGGTTAATAAACGGGAAGAGGTGAGGGAGGGACAGGAATAGAATAGAATGGAATTGGATTAGGAGGGAGAGTTGTGTGTGTTCTGTGTGTTCTGCGTGTTCGGTCTGTCTCCACTGTGTCTGTGTCTGTCGTTGTATCTGTCTCTGTCGTTGTATCTGTCTCTGTCGCTGTCTCTGCTTGTCTCGATCTCTATGTGTCTCTTGTCTCTCCCACCACCGTTTGCCGTCCGCGGTTACTCGGGATGGATTGATGCCTTCCCAGCTTACCACACACTTCAGCAGTAGTTTCCCAGCTTACCCAGTAGTAGAAGTAGAGTAATACACACTTTTAGTAGTAGTAGTTTCCCAGCTTACCACACACTTTACCACCAGTTTCCCAGCTTACTTACCCACACACTTTTAGTCTCCGAAGTAC
Source organism: Pseudogymnoascus verrucosus (assembly GCF_001662655.1). Classification (NCBI taxonomy): domain Eukaryota; kingdom Fungi; phylum Ascomycota; class Leotiomycetes; order Thelebolales; family Thelebolaceae; genus Pseudogymnoascus; species Pseudogymnoascus verrucosus. The sequence goes on from NW_017263669.1 coordinate 205,992, forward strand.
ATACAGTAATAATATACCCCGTTAGTCAGGCACAAAGACAACCTACGGCCCACTCCCGCCACGTCCAAGTAAGTCACGGAATCCTAAAAATACAACAACAACAACGACAACAACACACACTCCCCTACAGTAGTACCAATCCAATCCAATCCATCTCGACTCGTCTTTTTCCACCTACAGCAGTCATACATAGTCCCCTCCCTCCACCCACTCACGTCCACTCACACCCACTCTCCACCCACCCTATACGACAACCCAAAGTACCATCACACACCCAGTATATACAAATCCACACACAATAGCACACAACAGGTACATGCAGTAGCATCAAAGAATCGAAATTGCCAAATTCCCCTTCCCCATCACATCCAGCCAGCCAGGCCTTGATCTCTCACCATCCCAAAAGTACCGTACTCGTACACTTCGTACCAAACCTCGTACCTGACAAGACCCGCAACGCACTCACAACCCACACCCACACACCCATCACACATCCCATCCCATCTCCCCTCCCCCCCCGGTCCCACCCCCCCCTCCCACCCATCACCACCGGTTACCATTCCGTATAAGATCGTTTCCTCTCCCAACCCTCTCAACTTCTTTTCCTTCCTTCCTCACCCAACACATTCGCTCACTCACACAACTCCAGACTTTTAGTCACTTACTTTCGTTAACACACGCCCTCTCCACCTCACCAATACCATCTAATCAACCACCTTTTTTACTTTTAAAGTAAATCAATCCCAATCTTCAAGATGCAATTCTCCGCCGCCGCCGTCGCCGCTGCCCTCGTGGCCACCGTCGCTGCCCACAGCAACGTCACCTACGTCACTGAGGTCGTCACTGCTTACACCACCTACTGCCCGGAGGCCACCACCCTGACCTACAACGACAAGACCTACACCATCACTGAGGCCACCACCCTCACCATCACCGACTGCCCTTGCACCATCTCCAAGCCAGTCACCGTGACCCCAGTTGTCGTCTGCAACACCTGGTAAGCACGATCTTCAGTCCACTCCAGATCGAGAGATCTGCGAGATCAAAAACACAGAATGCTAACAACCCCTCCCTCTACAGCGTCCAGCCTGCTGCCCCAACCTACGTCAACTCCACCACCCCTGTGGTCACCCCCGTTGTCCCAGTCGTCCCAGTTGGCACCGAGGCTCCTCAGCCAACCCAGACTCCTTTCAAGGGTGCCGCCAACCGCGCCGTCGTCGGCTCCGCCGCCGGCCTTGCTGGTCTCCTCGGCCTCGCTGCTTACATCTTGTAAGCGGTGAAACTCTCCGAGTTTGACCTAGCGCGATGAACGGTTTTCCAGGAACCGGACTTCTGCAAAAGATGGACAAAGAATATACAACACACACCCTTGACGTGGACACGATGATATCGGCACATTTGCGATTTCGGGGAGTTCATGAGATGGAATTGTTAATATAATAAAAGGGATCTGTGGTGTTTTGTGGAAGCGGTCGGGAGGATTAGATGAGAGGGATTTTATTAATTTAAAGATGTGTCGGTGTTTTGCATTGCTCTATGGAGTCTCTAATGTGTTCTCTAATTCATGGCCATAAACCTTACCTTTTTATTTTCTTCTTGTGAAACCGCTTTTGATGGGGATGGATTGGAAGTTATTTGGTGAGAGAGAGACTTTTACTTCTCTGGACGAGCTCGACCTTTCTTTCTTGGACCTCTGGATAGATGAAGAGCTTGTACAAATATATGAAACGTTTGACATATTCCCTCGTCTGGTCCCTTGACATTTTGCTTCGACGTCACTTCCAAAAAGCCTCACATTTTCCTCCCGTTGTGTGCATCACTCCTCAGCTCTCCCCATATTCCTCACCACAGCACCTCCATAAACAAACACACCTCCTAAACAAAACAATAACAAAACCCCCCAAATACAGCCAACCAAAAGGGAAAAAAATCCAGGTTTTCGACCCGCCACCACCTACCTACCTACCTACTACCTACCTACCTACTCCATCCATCCAGTCCAAGCACCGCCAAACTCGCCCTACAAATCTCCACTTCCCACTCACCCACCCCCCAAGCCTTTCCACACCAATGGTCCAGAACCTTCCTTCCAACCAAACCCGCCGGCTCATCAAACCGTTACGGAAAACCCTTCACACCCCTTCACACACACACACCCCATCCATCCGCCCTACCACCGCCCCATCCTTAGTAGTGAGTGGGTGGCAGGGAATAGCACACACACTATCGAACCTCGTATCGCGTGGGGTTTGTCCGATACATAAGAAAAATCTCCACAATGGGAACAGCGGACGGGTATGTATTCTATGGATGAGATAATAGTGGGTTGGTACCCTTACGCCCTTGTCTGTCTGTCTGTCTGCCTGTCTGCCTGGATGTCTGGAAGGTTTTTCTCTCATCCCTGGTGAATATCTATTCTATCTGCCAAGTAATATGTGAAAGTGTGGTAAGGGAAGGGGAAAGGGTATTTTGCCGCGGTGCCGGTCGAGCCGCTTTTCGCCTTTTTCCTAAAAAGGAAAGGGGAAAACAGGATTTGGAGGGAAAATATGGTACCGAGTCGATTACTGGGCGTTGGTGGGTGGTGGGTGGTGGGGGTTTAGAAAAACAAAAACAAAAACAGGAACAAATAACTGGCTGGGTACTGTACGTACAGACAGCTATCTACCAGAGTACTACACGGATATGCCCGGCGCGGCCACATCATCCATTTCGGTCGGTCAGATAGATACCCTTTTTTTAGATGCGCGCGAATGATAGAACAACAAATCTTCCCGGTCAGTTGTGGCTGCACCGGTTACACCGGGTCGCGGGCGCCTTGGCCCGTCCGTCCCAAATCACAGCCAGCCAGCCAGTTGGAGAGTCGGAGGTCGCTACATAATACCCGCCAGCCTCGCTCTACACTCCCCCGATAATTGGAAATGGAGCTTGTTGGTAGGTAGGTAAGTAAGTAGAGTGGCTTTCGCCCGCCACAACAATAGGATGGGGAAGCAGAGGGAATTCCCCATCATCCCGTCTCCGTCCCGTCTGATCTTCCTGCACGAGAGCTGATGGCGAGATGAGATGGATAAGTGCTGATAGGATTGCTGATGCCCAGCACACACACACACACAGGCGCCACTGTGCGCTAACGCAGGGGCGTGATTGCTCGGCGCTGCGCTGGGCAGGGTGTAAGCAAAAGGCTCCGGATGAGGGCCGATTGGTGATGGGTGAACTACGGCGTCGATAGTGGTTAGATATGTTGGTTCACGTGACTTCCCACCTTATTTGACGCTGGTAATATGGCGAACAGACACATCAAAGCACAGGAAGGAAGCCAAATCAAGGAAAATCAAGGAAAACCAAAAGAAAGCGATATTTTCTACCCATCCAAAAGTTTTATATTTCTCCCCATCCCCCTCCCCTTCCCCTCCGCTCCGTATATAAAACTACATGCCAAACAAATGGGTTTGTGTACACAAATCAAAAATATGATCGAAAAATCGGGAGAGAGTGCCCACGCAAACAGCAAGGAAGGCAGCTCGCTCTTCTCTCTCCCCCGAAAATGAATGACAAGAATGGTATAATACTCCCGAAAAAAAAACAAAAGAACAAGATAAACAAGGTCCCAGCCCCCTTTCCCCCTTTCCCTTTCCTCCAAAAATTTTGGTGTGTAAAAATGATGCGCCAGTTGTTGTTATTGTTGTTGTTGTATCTGCTTTCTGTCGGTGGACTGGTGCTCCCAGCTACCGAATCTCTTCTGTCGGTGGTGGACTGTTGGTCCCAACCTCCGAATCCTCCCTCTTCGAACCCCCTCAACACGTTCTCATAACAGACGAACAGAGTCAAGTGATTAAGCTCCCCCCCTCAAAACCCTCTAAACGGATCATCCCTCCCACCCCCCCTCATCTCCTCCTCCCCCGCCGTCCTACTCCCGTACCAATCCTCCACATCCGTCGTCGCCGCATACGCCCCCCTCCCACGCCCATAATAACTATCCCTATTCCGACTCCTCCTTCTCCTCTCCTTACTCCTCCTCCTATTAGCGCCCGACCTCGTCGACCCGCCACCACCCATCCCCAGATCATCAATCTGGACTGGGTAATCGTTATCCGACCTCGGGAACGCGAGGGGGCTGATGAAAGCCTCCATCCGCACCGTCCCCACCGCTTCGAAGAAGTTATTCACCACCGCCCCGGGCCGCGACGACGCGTCAGAGGTGCGGATAGAGGTGCGGTTGGAGTTGTTGGACAGACCGTTGGAGAAGGAAATACTATTCCCCCCCATGACGGAGCTCGAGCGCTGCGAAGCGGTATAGATATCGCTCGACCCATTCGTCCCAACGCTCATCCCCGCCGTGCTCCCTGCAGGCGCGTGTCCGTAATTGCTGAACCCCCCTCCACCACCGCCGCCATTACTGCTCCCCCCCGTCGACATGGCACCACGCTCTGAGAAGCCACGGAAGGAGAGAGGCGGCGGGATGCGCGACCCGGTGTTACTGCGCTTGCGGCCGTGCCCGATGCCGCTGATTAGCGCGCGGTCGGTGAAGCGCGGGACGATGGGCGGGTCCGCGGCGTCGGGGACGAAGCCGTCACCGCCGTGTGAGCCGCCGATGTCCTTGACGCTGTGGTCAGTGGTGCTGGCGCCGCCGCGGGTGCTGGTGTCGGTGCGGATGCTGTATTCGCCGCGGTGGATGCTTGACTGGGCTGTTGTTGGGCCGGATTGGGTGGAGAGGATTGTGCGGCCCTTGGCTACGCGGATGGAGTCGCGGATGGGCTGTTTCTGGAGGCGCGCGCCGTTTTGGCGCAGGATGTCGAAGTTGCCGCTTTCGATTGGGGGTGGGTGCGGTGCCATTACCTCGGGGATGGCTTGGGAGGAGTGCGCGAGGAAGGAGAGGGCGGTTAGCCAGATGTAGTGGCGTTCTCGTGATGTTGCTGTGAATTTCAGAGCGCGTGCTGGGGTCAGGATGAGAATGGAGCGGTTGAAGAGGTTGTTAACGCCCTTTGGCGCCGCATTATCGTCCTTGACGTCCAAGACAGATTGGATAGTTACTGTAGCCTTGTTAGTTATGAATATAGAAAGGAGTTGATATTGCTTACGCTTGCGACCACTCTTCCCCATCAGAGCAGATCCAGAAGTTGGCTGTTTGCTACTCCACATGACTGCTCTCTCGTACGGTGCCAGCCAAACCCAGCGCTTGTGACGAACGCCATTCGACGCATCACTGTCCAAGGCTCCCGACTCGGGGACTCCGAACGACTTCCTCCTCCTGACGTACTTGAACATCCACTCGCCGACCATAGTCTGGGCAATCGCATCAACCACGCTAGTGGCTTGAACAGAGCTGCCAGCAGATTGTTGGGTATTAAATGTATTCGCCGTGGTATTCGACGGCTGCTTCCTGTGTGTGCTGTATCCGTACGAGCTTCGGTTATCGCGGTGCGCCATGTACGGCGATGTGATTTCGTTGTTCGGCATTGGCGGCAGCTGTGGGCTCTCTGGAGCTTCTGTCGACGGCGAAAACGGCGGCGGGGATCTGCTCCCACGACGTCGAGATCTGCCACCAACATCAGGCAGCGCGGCAGCAGAACGAACCTTGCGAATGCTATTGATCCGGTGATGTCCTCTAACGGATGAACGGCGAGACCACGGTTCCCGAGTTGGGCTCCTGCTGCCATCGCTGGGAGCGCTCGCGCTAAAGGGAGGCTTGCGAGAACTTGCACGCGTCGGAATGGGGAATGGTGGCTCCTTGACAGCATCTGGCAGGCTGGGGCTGCGAGAGCGGCCTTGGTGCGCAGCAATGCCATTGGATATAAGAGCAGCACGGCGCATTGTCGTCTGTTGGGGTCGAGCAGGTGGCATTACCAAGCTCAGCGGCTTATCAAATTGTCGGATAGTTCGCGTGACGGCCGACTTTACGCCGGACGTATTCGAATTGTCTCGCAAGATCACCTCGCCGTTGGCATCGTAGCCCCCTTGTGCTTGGCGGGCTTGCTTCTTCACGTGGTTTGAGACAGCTTCCTCAACAGGCTCCTCATCCTCTGGAACAGACGTTGGTGCAGTCGAGTTCCGTTTGCCTCTGTTAAGAGATTTTCTGGGCCTTGGAGCAGAGAGAGCTGTCCTGAAGTCGCTATCGCTCAGATCACCATCGGCAAAGTCATCCGCGTCATCGGAGCTGACATTCTCAAAGCCAGCGAACAAGCTGCTAATGCGAGGAGGGCGTCTGATCCCCTTGTCCATCGAAATAGGTCCATCATCATTGTTGCCCGGATATGAATCGTGTGTCTCGGCTGACATTGGCGGGGGAGGAGGTGACCGCATAGGAACGGGCGGCGACGAAGGCGGCTCTCCAATGCTCTGGTTGCTCTTCTTTCGTCGCGGGTTTCGAGGCGGCGGCACCACGCCAGGTGTGAAAAAGCCAGTGGGCTGGGCTGATGGCTCAGGAGATGGAGGGCATGATGATATTGATGATGGCTGTAGGTGCAGGGGAAGGAGATTTAATCGCTTATCAACTCTGATTTCCTCCGTTTGCACGGAAGCGGAGCTGTATGGAGCGGCTACCTGCATGGAGACTTGGCACGCAACGTCCTTGAAGTACTGCGGTAGCAGCGATTCCTTGGGGGTTGCTGGTCTGGAGGTCGGTGGGTGTATTGAAATTTGTGGGATTGTTGGTGGGACAGGGGGTGCCTTGACCACAAGGGCCCATTCACCTTCAGTCTGTGTTGAGATCGAGATCATACATTCCTTCTCCACCTCCGAGACAGCGATCGGTGTCGTGGGAGTTCTCGGTGGGCTAAGTGGCTCATCAACGGTCTGGCACGCACTAGAGACCATTGTATCCGCTGCGTTGGGAGGAGCGACCTGGGGAACAGGGGTACTCGCTCGGACGCGTTTGCGGCGTTGGTTGGCCTCCGTCTCTCCTCCTTGGACATTGTCAACTTGTCTCGGTTGCGGTTCGGCCGCGGGATCTGGTAGTACAGCTGGGCTCGAGGCAGAGATTGGTGGAGAATACTGTGTGCTGGAATCAACATAGTCAGGCTTACTGAGCACCAAGGTTTCATCGCCTTCCGCAATGCGCCCTTCAAGCTTCTCCAATACGGACTGGTTGGCAAGAAGGCGGCCGCGGGCAACGCTACCAGGTCTCCTGACGCTCTCAATGCTCTGGGAATGTTTGTGGTTCCTTGATATCATACTATCGCGGCTGAGATTGCGCCTATGCGTTGTGGAGAGAACGCTTTCACGCCCTTGCATGGAAAGCACGCTCTCGCGCCCATGAGTGTTGGAGAGAACGCTCTCGCGCCCATCCTGGTACATCTGCGACAACTCGTCGTCGTCTCCGAAGTCGAGCTCGTCAGCAAGACTCATACCATTCAGCTTCGACCCGTTAGGGAGCATAGAGAAGCGGACACTGTTTGTCATGCTCATAGAGCGTACGCTGGCCGTGTCACTACCATGACCTCCGAGCTCCTCAGCCTCGGACTCCTGTATAGGATGGCTGGCCTGATACGCTGCAACCTCATCAAGGACGGTCTTTAGGCGTCCTTCAGCTACGTGGACCTTGCGTTCGAGTTTCCTACGCTCATCGTCCCAGGAATCTTTGTCTTGCGCCCATAGGCTGTGAACCCTATCGGAATCCACCTCCTGCGCGCGAACCTTCTTCTGGGAAGCATCTAAACGTTTCTTGATATCAGAAATGCTTTCCACAGCCTCGTCGCGCTCTCTTGCCAGCTCCCCGAGCGCATTGGAAGTTCCGCCTTCCAGGAGCGCTAGTTGGCGCTTCAAAGATCGGTTCTCCTTCGCATTGGTAGACAGAGAGGATGAGAGCTCCTCCACCTCGCCTTTCGACGCATGGAGAGTCTCTTCCAACCCCTCAATGGCACGTATCTTCTCCTCCTGATCCCGTCTCAAGTTGAGAATTTCCGCCACCAGGTTCGCATGGAGCGTAGGGGTGAAACGTCTCGGGTCGAGTATGGATATGTTTTCGTCCTGCGACACGTCTCTCGACTCCCTTCGGTTGTGCATATCTGCGTGGGGTATGGGGCCCGGCGACGAGGCGTGCACTGGCGATACGGACTTCTTCCGCCTTGAGCGTCTCGAGTGACGCGACGAGTTCCTACTGGGTGTGTCTACGGGTGTAGGCAACGGCCGCTGAGCTGCCGAAGCATACTCGTCGTCCGTCTCCCACGCGTTCATCTTGCCCGTCGGAGGGTTGCTAATGTCATTTGGTTCGTTTCGTTACGGCGTCGGTTCGCCGATCCGTATTGGTTATGCTGAGTAGAAATTCGAGGCCCGAGTCTGATAACTATATAACGCTGGAGAGAACTGGCGGGGTATGATTTGCAAGACGAACGAACTGCGTGCAACCGTTAGCGCGTGTGAACAGCATGAGAGTTTGGCATTCTGGGGGAAACTGACGAGTCTACTCCGAATATTTTGAGGTTAAGATTGCCGACAAGGGGAAAACGGGCAGTACAGCAATTGGCGGCTGAGAATAAGGAGATATTTCAAAAATGATGGGCTCCAGCAAATCGCAGATAGAAAGGCGAGTGTTAGGAATAAAAGCTCGAGTCAACTCGAGGTGAAGAATGGTTTCGGATGAAAGTAAAAGGAAGCTGAGTAGAGTCGAGTCGACTCAGCAGCGTTGGTGGAATTGTCGAGTTGTTAATGGTGGAGCGTATGCGTAGGCGTTGTTGCTTGTGAAGGGGGGTGGCCCAAGCTGGCCAGACGGGATTAGGATAGGATGGGGGAGGGGGGTGGGATGTGAGGTAAGGTACAGGGACCGATTTAGGAAGTACCTCGTCGTAGGCCTGTCGCAGGGCGCACTAATTGGTAGATTCGCAAGTCGGCAGTGTATCCCATTGGGGCCACGGGGGGGGGTTTAGAGAATAGAATGGGGGTAAGTGTATTGGGAATGGGGGTAGATGGAGGCAAAGGAGTGGTCATAGGCAGTGTAATGCACCGTAGGTTGAGCTGTGCAAGGCCAGTATTGGAATAGCATCAAAGGTGGACTCGGAGGAGAAGAAGAACGATGCAACGATCCGAATAGTACGAGGCGCGATGAGCAGAGTCGGGTGTCGAGAGTGCTCCGTACGCAGGAGTTCAGTGGTTCTTGTTGAATCTGTTGGTTCTGTGGTGTTCCTGGCGTGTCCTTGCCCTGCCTGTCCCTTGTGCTGTCCCTTGTGGTTTGTTGTCCCCCTTGTTCCTGTTTCCTGTTCCTGCTCCAGTTGGCGTTGGTGTTCCCCCTTCCTGTTGGAGTGTTTGTGGAGATTTCTTTTTCCCAAATTAAGGGTGGATGTGTTAGCGTGTTTGAGGTGCATGCGACCTTAATGTGATTGCGACTGTGATTGACACGGACGATAATGTGCGGCCCTAGGAGAACTAGGGGAACGGCGTACGGAGGAACACAACAGGAGTAATGTTAATCTAGTATAACGGGTTGAGGAATGGAAGAAGGAGGATAGAAGGTACAGAGATATGTAGGATGCAAATACAAGATACGAGATGCGAGAATGACTCGCTTTTCGTCTTCTGTATTACTCGTACCTTACTTACCCCTTACTTTGTAGGTTGGGTATAGATGATTGTGATATATTATGCGTGTATATACGTGTATAGGCTGTCATAGGTATAATAGAATAGATAGCATGACATGACATGTGGTAACACACAAATGTGCCGCTGTACAGTACAATGGCATTAAGGTACGCCTCCTCCTCCTCCCTCGGGCTCCTGACAGCTCTCCCCAATCCCGTCATCCCGCTGTCCGCTGTCCCTGCCGAGCTCCTTTTTTTTTCCCATTCGCTCCTTCCTCGTCCCGAGCCAGAGCCAAGTTATACCCGTTAGGAACTACCCGTTCGTTATACGAGCCACAGTAAGGGACCACCAGAGCCACAAGAACCACACTCGGAAACGGTACACTACTGTAACTAAACTACCCAAACTTACCAACTGCCACCTTACATAACTGTGTGCCGTGTGTGCCCCAACTACTACCACTGCATACAATACCACTCACCTCATCTGACCCAACAGACATTGCTGATCACCCACGGGAACCAGCCGTACCAGCCGCACCAGTCGTATCATCCACAACAACCCACAGCCACGCATCCAACCACTTCTACGGGATACAACAGGAATAGATCCAGCAGGAATAGAGCAGGAATAGAGCAGGAATAGAGCAGGAGTAGAGCAGGAATAAACCGTGAATAAACCATGAATAGTAAGGAGAAGTAAGGAGTACTCCGTAGCAACGAATTACTGTAGGGGGCCAGACCCACCACTCACTCTCCACGCCCCATCAATCTGCGCTCATCTACCCTCATCCATACCCTCATCTACCCATCTCCATTATCTCCAGCAAGGGTTCGCCAGTCCGGCCCTTCCCCTTCCCACTCTTTCCCACTCTTTCCCACTCAGCAGGTACCCTAGTCCCTGAAACGGCCTCGTCCCGTGCTGTTTACAGCGTAGTTGACTTTCCCTAGCTGTGCTTGCTGTGCTCTACTCTACTGACTCTGCATTAACCTGCCCTCTAAACTGCGCTCCACACCAGTACCACGGACTAAAGTACCGGTACGCACACCCACCAAACTACCACGCTACTCCATATTTCTCCCTCTCGAACTGGCTTAGCGGGTCCATCGCCTCATTCGGCATCGGGGACTTGCCGTGCTGCTGCTGCCAAGATAAATATCCCCTTCTGCCAAGATATAACTTCCTCAGCCTCGTCATCGTGACCGAAGCCTCGTCGACTTTTATCAGTATCATATCATATCATATCCATAATCCATGTCGTCCGTCGCAAAGGCGTCCTCCTAACAATGAAGGAGTGGTCGCGAATCCCCGTGTCGTTCCTCAATCCGACAGCCCAGAGGCGTCCAATTGCCCAGCCCTCGACGCGTCCCAATGCTCCTGGTCTCGACGACGGCCGCCCATCAACACAACCTCCAAGAGCCAAGACCGAGGCTGATGGCAGCCAAAGAGTCCAAGATGTCCATCATCTATGGCGGTCGAGAGACAATCGAAAAGGTATACCCTCGCCAGCGCGCGCTCTGTTCGCAGATCCAGCTTGCTAACAAACTTCAACAGGCAGGCACGCCATAGCCGTCTCGCCCGCCGCAGAGGGCCAATTCCTCGCCCCGCCACCCTCGAATACCCTGCGACCAATCCTCCACAACCTCTGGCGCATGCTCACATACTACCCCGTCTGGGACGTGTCCTACATGGTCGCGCAATGGTTCACCTGGGGCTCGGTAGTCTGGGTCATAAACTCCTTCTTCGTCTGGCTTCCCTCCGTGCGCCCGTCTTCTGCCTTCCCAGGGGAAATCACAAACGGCGGGGGCATCACCGCCTTCATCGGCGCGACCATCTTTGAGATTGGCAGTATCTTCCTCATGATCGAAGCCGTCAACGAAAACCGCACACAATGCTTCGGCTGGGCCTTCGAAGAAGCCCTCGAGGAGAACGGGCTCCTGCGCCTCCGTCCAAGCAGCACGAATTGCACCCACCACCACCTCAACAAAAAGAACCTCGTCGGCAACCGCAAAATCCCCCCAGGACAACCCCCCCAAGAAAAACCCTTCGCCCCAAAAAAATTCGCCGAAGCCAAACTCCTCGAGACCTGGGTGTGGTTCCCCTCCCGCACCGAGCTGCGTCACCACTACCTCCGCGAAATTGGCTTCCTCGCCTGCCTCGCCCAATACATCGCCGCGACGATCTTCTGGATCGCAGGCTTCACCGCCCTCCCCTCCATCCAATCCTCGCTCTCCCCGCGCGCAGTCGACGGCGCCTACTGGGCGCCCCAGGTCATCGGCGGCTCGGGCTTCATCATCTCCTCTCTCCTCTTCATGCTCGAGACGCAGGAGCGGTGGTGGAAGCCCGCGCCGCGGACGCTGGGGTGGTGGGTCGGGGCGTGGAATCTGGTCGGGGCGGTGGGGTTCACGATGTCTGGGGCGTTTGGGTATTGGCATGGGAGTAAAGGGGAGTATGAGGCGGGGCTGGCGACGTTTTGGGGGAGTTGGGCGTTCTTGATTGGGAGTGTTTTCCAGTGGTATGAGAGTCTCGTGAAGCATCCTGTGGAGAGGGATAGGGATGCTGGGAAGGATGTTGTGGTGCCGAGGGGGGTGGGGGAGGTGCGTCGTGATGTGGAGGGTGCGGAGGAGGGTGATACGGAGTAGTGGTGGGGGTATTTCAGAGATATTTTTGGGTTGGACAACGCGTATATTATTTGATGATAGGTGTTTTCGGGGGTTATTCGGATCTATCAACACGTATATACATGTATTGTAGCACATCAGATATTTCGGGTTCGTTTAGGTTCGCCATGGTCATATTTTATAAATATACACAAGGTTGTGGTGCCGGAGCTGCTGTTTTTGGCTGTGGCGTTGGTTGCTTCTTTATGCAGCCCTGAACACCCAAGACCTAGGTTCATCTTTAACGTCACTATCCTATAGATGAAAGTAGTTTACTTTGATTTGGTTATTAGAATGGTTATATCATTTTACTTTCTATATATATAAAGAGATATTAAGCCCTAAACCATTAAAATCTATAAAACTAATTAATAAACTTAAACTAGGTATAATAATTAACTTATATTATATGCGTTATTATAGTTACTTATTAAGGCATAAATAATTATATTATTAGTTAGGAGTTAGGCTAGTTAGTGACTGGGCTAGAACATATGTCACAAAAATCTTCGTGACAATTAAAACTTCGTTAGGTAAAGGAAGTAACGAAATTCTTAGGAAACACCATAATAGATCTAGAATCGAACAACTATGCCGTGATCAACTAAAGCACTTGCGAATTTAGGCCTCTATCCTAACTTGGATTACTTATGAATCTCGTCATCGTCGTTGATAAGCTATATAAAGATTTTTGGGGAAATGTTGCTCTCTTCTTAATATTTATTTCTCGTGCTCCTTCTCTTCAGACCAGCTCGCCTCTGAAGGGTGTAACCTGCTTAAGAATCTCACCTCCTTCCTACTCATCTTCCTACTCATCTTCCTATGCATCTTCCTATTCATCTTCCTGTTTGTCTTCCTGTTTGTCTTCCTGTTTGTCTTCCTGCTTGCTTTCCTCCTCGCCTTCGTCAGGCGTAGCCTGCCTAGACGTCTCCTCCCTAATCTCCTGAAGCGATATACCCCAGTCTGCAGCTAATGCCTCCTTCCACGCCTCTACAGTGATATCCTCGCCATCGCCATCCTCGCCATAACAAATCTCCCATACTCTCTCGTCATCCTCCACGGCCCGCACCTCCTTCGGCACCCGCACACTCTTCGCCCTTAGCCCAACATACATGTCCGTTCCCTGCGGCGGGATGATCAACCACTGGTGCTTTGCGCTGCACACCATAATGTCCGCGCCGGAGTCAGGAGATCGCACGCGTTTGAGACATTCCCGGCAAAAGCCTAGGTTCGTGCAGTACATGCAGTGGTAATACTCATGTTTAAAGTCAACCACTATATCGCAGTGCTTGCCATCTGGGGTGCGGCCGTCACAAGTCAAAGTCACGGGGAACGAGTTAGGGTCGACCTTTAGTGTGTACTCCTGCTGCAGATTGAATAGCTTGTTATAAAGGAGGCTGTGCGCTAATGTGGTCTCGCCGTCTTGGCCTGTCTGTTCGCCTTGTTCGTTTTGGAGCTCCTCGCCGTGGCCGCCGTCAGCATCGGGTGTGGATCCAGTCTCTGCGACAGCTGCGAGATTGTCGACGTACTCTCTAGCGGCGTTAATGCGTTGAAGCTGTTGCGAAACGTCTGGGAACTGGATCTTGGCAGCTTGGATTGTTTCCTTAGCCATATTAGTAACTAATTCTAACACCCGTTCCCTATTCATGCCGTCGTCTCTAACAATGTCTTCGGCTTCGAAGTACAGTGCTTCAGTCACGAGATCTGGCTGGCCGAGTATAGACAGGGCAACAGCCGCATTCTTAAAATCCTGGTACTGATTCAGCGTATTGAATATAACCCAGAACCCGTCTCCATCGTTCTCGGGTATATCGTCCGAGAGGATCTGTAATGCTACTCTGATCCGCTGCATGAACACCTCTCTAGCCTGCGCCTTCTCGTCACGCAGCGCATACAGCGCCCCTAGGAACCCGACCGCGTTACTGAAGTTGCCAGATTTGGCCTCAGCCAGCTCGGTCAGCGCGTCGATGTGACCCAGATGCTTCCCCTCTACCATGCTCTGAAAATAGTGTTGCGCCAGCGCTCTGGTAGCGTGTTTCTCCGCGATAAAAGCGTTGCGCCCACCTAGTTGAGAGAGCAGGTTGCGGCTCAATCTCCACAACTGCAGCGCGTCGCCGACGGCCTTAATGCCGCTGAGTGATTCCCCGTACGTGTACGCCGCGAAGCCTTGGTCGCAGAGGAGCACCCCGCGGGCCTCGTCCTCATCGAAGCGGTCGTACTGGGCCATCTCGCCGATGCGGTCCCCCTTCGACGCTGGAATCGCCGTCGCTGTCTCCATGGTACAGACAATTCCTTTAAGGAGGTCTAGATGCCCCTTCGCTACAGTGAACATTTTTGAGATGAGAAAATCATGGTCGGCGTCTCGAGCAATCATTTTCAGAATGCTAACCATCCTCCCTTTTCCATCTTCCGTGGCTAGTGTAGTCTTTAGCAACTCCCGCATTCCTTCCGCATCCTGGAACTTTAATACGGCCTTTAGATAGCCTAGCTGTCCCTTCTTCGCCTGCGCTAGGTCCTCACTCTCGCCCACAACCGAATAGTGCGTTGTCGCAATCTCCGCATTGCCCGCCTCGTAGTTATACTGCCCTAAGAGCAAATGCAACTCGTCGACATCCTTCGCTGCCGGCTTAGGTGTAGCACTCTCTTCCTCTGCCTCTTTTAGCGCTAACTCCATGTGCTTGATGGCCTTCTGTGTCTGGTTCTGACCGAAGTGCGTCATTCCCAAGCCGCGGTGGCACAGCCAGCTGGGGTTTTCCTTTTCGATAGCGCGCTGGTAGAGTAACAGAACGGTGTCGGCCTTGCTCTGCTGTGTTGCTGCGGCCTCGGCGAGACGCTCGTACCAGAGTGAGTTAAGCTCAGTGTCCTGAAGCCCTAGGAAGCTCTGACACCAGATGCTTATGCTGTCCCAGTTGATATAGTTAGTGGCGGAGCCAGGCGAGCTAGCGGCGTCCGATATAGGGGGTGTTGGTGTTTCCTGGTTCCTCTTATGGTCCTGTTTCCGAGGAATGGTTAACATGCTTTTATAATGCAGTGGGCTAGAGTGGGAGATTTGAAAGGGGTATGTAACTCGAAGACTCACTAGATCTATGAACCTTTCGATCCAATAATAAGCGCTCGCAACCTCCCATTCTCTCTCCCTCAAGAACCCCTCGACGACAACTTTCACGAGCTCCTTCAAAAAGCCCCTTGTCGGCCTAGTAGCAGTATGCACCTCATCTAGCCACGTCTTGTCTAGCCTTCTGACAACAGCTGAGTCTGTCAACCACTTCTGCACGTCCTCCATCTCCTCCACCTCCCACCACACTGGTTCGAAATTGGCCCTGTGGCGCCGAATAACCTGATCGTCCTTGAACAGCTTATACAGGTCCCGACCTATATCTAACTTCTCATTCGGTGTTAGCGTCCCCATGTCCTTGTCCTCGAGACAGCGCAGCTGATTTAGGTGGTACGGCAGCCAGCAAACGAGGTACCTTCCGATATCCTTAGTCTGTTTCCTATACCCCTTTTCTAGGTACTTGAACGCGAGCTTGACAATGGTGTGGTTTGCCTCGAACTCGTCTACCGCGATGACCGCTTGGCTGCTACTATGCAGAGCCGAGGCGGCATCGAAATTAAAATTGAACTTCTCCCTAATCGCCTTGTGCGCAAGGTCCCATAGAAAATGCCCGCAGAGTTCCTGGTCCACGTTGTTAATGGTAATGGTCATGCTAATGGTAGCGCTGTCCTTGAACTTGCTAGAGGTATCCTTTTCCTTATGAAGATAGGCCTGGACGCCGTCTTGGCCATATACGAAGTCATCCTCGAGCTTTAGAATAGCTGAGTACTTGTTCGTAATAATATATTGCAGGGACGCTAGGGACTCTGTGTCAGAGGATAAGAACTTTAATGCTATTAGTTAGCTGTGCATAGGAAGCTACTTTGGGGATTCAGGAAAGCTCACCATAGCAGCCTCGAGATTGTCCAACGTCAAGGTCTCGTTGCTAAAAAGCACCCACTTTAGTAGCTCGTTCAGCTCGCGGATCTCGTCCAGCGTTAGAGACCGCTGAAGTTTCTTGATGGCCGCTTCATGGCTACTCATCGAGTGGTCTAGCATGTGGTCTAGGTCTTCGACCGCAGTCCGTGTGCTTAGCAGGCGGATCACGTCGTTCAGCCCAAACTGTAGCAGAGAATAGCTTCCGCTGACGTTCTGCGGCAGCTTCTCGATGATCTTGTCCCGCGCCCTTTGCTGGTCCGAGTCGGGCTTCGTGTGCTGAAGCACGCCCTCTTTGGCAAGCGCATTTTCGATCATGATGCGCATATCCGACCCGTTATGCTCCTCCATATTAATTCGCAGTGGACTTCTGCTCTCGACAACGTTCGTCTTAGTGTCGAACAGTTCATTTGTCCCGCTCAGAAGCACGCGTACCCGCCTAGACGAATCCCCAGCTATCTTAGGGCCAAAGACAAACGTTAGCAGCTCCTTAGCTTGCTCGTCGCGCAGGTTCTCAAGCCCGTCGAACACGAGATAGTACACGGCGCCTGACCCGAGCGACCCAATCTTCAGCTCCTCCCACAGCGTGTCTAGACTCTCAAGACTTGCCGAGCGGCGGAACGCGCCAGGCCCAGCTTCGCACGCTTTCCCAAGCTCTTTTTGAACAGTGACGTCGACGCGTGATATCTGGAACGCCATATACTTCAGAGCCGACTGCACAGGACTATTATCATCATCTGACTTCTTAATGCTAGCAGGAAAGAAGTAGTGCGCTACGTATATGCGTCCCTTTTGCTCCTCGAGGCGCTTCGTGATGAGAGCGCTAGCTGTGGTCTTGCCTGAGGACTGGGCCCCCGACAGAAGGAGAATGTGCGAAGAGATATCCTTGTCCTTGTTAGGTGTTGTCCAAGCAGTGTAGGCAGGGTGCTCCCAGATCCAGGACCCTGTGTCCTTAACCCACTTGTTGGAGATGTTGGTGCACGTCTGCGTGGTGTTAGAGTCGAGGCGCACCTTTTCCGGCACGCCGAGTGTGTCGCGAATCTTAATGAGCGTCTTGATGCGAATGGCATCGGCATTGAGGGATTGTACGCCTTTCTGCGTCTCCTGCGCCACCTGGTGCATCTCCTCATTCACCTTCCTGAAGACAATGAGATCCTCGAGGACCCTCGAAATATTGCGATGCGACTCAACCACCACAGCGAGAGTAACGGTCCCCTCAACAATGCGCTGCTGCTTTTGCGCCTGCTTAAACACAGCCATCTCGTCGCGTAGGCCTGAGTCGTCATCAAAGATAGACTTAACTTGCTGCAGGAGGCGGTTCCGCCTACTACCCTGGCGGTACTTGACAACGTGGGCGCAGAGCTTAACGAAGCTGATCATAACGAGATGGATCTTCTTGACAGGCCTAGGGTCGACATTTTCTATTGACGTGTAGATATGGAACTGGGAGAGTGCTGAAGACACTTCACCAAAGACCTGCCCGATGGCGTCGTTGTACCCTTTGATGGCCTCGGGAATGTTAAACACGAAGTAGAGCGCGTGGCTAGTGATGTTAGCTACCGATTCAGGGATAGGGATCTAGAATTGTTAGCAGGCATCTAGCTATACGCGTGGAATCTAACATACAGTCGAAGCAGCAAGGGAAGCAGCCCCGACAAGCATCTTCAGGTACTTGAGTGACTCGAGTCCCACGCTCTTCGCCTTCTCCCACTTATCCTTTTGCTCTGCATCGATGCTGTATGATGGTGTAGTAGCTTCCTCAATCATCCTCTGCACATCATCAAACCCCTTCACGTCGCCTCTCTGCAGCGACTGGTGGCATATGGTCTCAAACGCCTTTTCTGCCGCGATCCACATTTCCGACATTTCCGACATTTCCTTAATCCCGTTGGGCGGGCTCCCCCCCGTTGGTGCGTTCGTTTCTAGTTGAGCCTTCATCTTGCCCCTGGTCTACTAGAGATGGAATAGAGTATAACTCTATCTTAAGCTAGGAAGTAAGTGGAGCTCATTTTGCGTTAAATATATCGGAGGCGGTCCTATAAGAAGAAGAAAGTTGTCTTATTAGACAAGCCGGTTAGCTTAATATAGATGCATGAGGTGGATATGCACTGGCTTTAGGCTGTAGTAACATACCCTACATTTTAAAAAATAGCTCTACTAGATAGTGGTACAGGATATATCGACTCGTTGCAACGTGAATCCCTACAATTCGATGAAGCACTACTGTCTCATGCAGCGGACGAATGCCCCTCGCCGTAAGACGACCACTCATACTTAACAGAGCATGGGCGAAGTCAATTAGGGCCGCCACGGGGCTGTGGGAAGGGAGTGGCTTCCCCTTTGGGGAAGTTGGGGGGTAAGACGAGGGTTCATGTAATTGTAGCTTTTGTGGAGCCAGTAGCGGGCGGGAGCGGGGGCAGGGGCCATCCCATCCATGGTGGCATAAGACTAAGCGCGTTGCAGCTAAGTCTGCCTCACGTTTTCACCTCTGACTAATGATAACTAGCCTCCACGTCTACTTTACGTTCACGCTCATGGTGTCGCTGTTAACTACAAATGAGCCAAGTCCTTGCGATAGCAACCTTGCAATGTTAGATATATAACAGTAAATTTGATTAGACTTATTTGAACTTGTGAAGACAATATTATTTAAATGGTAAAATTGGACTGGATGTTACAACCATAGCCCCTGTGCTACAGGCTGTCGCAATCGAGTATCTTCGTTTAATTGTGGTATTAGCAATAGTTTTAGTATCTTATCACGTAGCAAGACCAAACATCACTTCCTCTTGATGACAGAATCAACCGCCCCGTCAGAATAATACACTCATGGGCCAATAGCTTATCATATTCTAGTCAAGTAGCATCCCCAGCAGAAGCGCAGTTTACGCTGACGTTTGGTAACTAAACCTCCCAGGAGATAGCTACAAGCGCTCCAAGAAATATACATAGGCGAATTTCTTCACCTCCTCCATATTGTCCGCCTCGACAACCTTCTCATCGTTGAAGAGGACCCATGACTTGGCCTTCTCCTGTTCAAGCTGCCGCCTAATGAAGGCCACATAATGACTACCGGATGTTAGCACGTACTATATTATAAGAATGGACTACCTCAGCTTACCCAGCGTGGATGCTGCCCCCCTTATGGCAGATAATCGACTGGAGCTCAAACCTAGCAGGCAAAGCGTCAGAACCAGGCGTCTCATTCGAGCGACCCGTATCCGCAGCCTGTCCACCCTCATCAGCATCGCCCTGGTCATCCGGGTGACTAAAGAGCCAGTCAACAGCTCGCTCCATGTCGCCCCCAGTTTCCTTCAGAGCTTTACGGGCGTGATTTGGGCTGAACCCCATATTGCCAAGGTTTTCGAGTTTCTCCGCATCCACAGGGGCTGCTGGTCCAGCAGAGCTCGCAAGAACCAGCGGCTCGTCGATATCGGGGTCCTCCATATGAGCAAATAGCCATTCCATAGCTGCGTTCGCGTCAGTGTTGCCAGTCGCATGCAACGCCTTCTCGCAGCGAGCGGCGGGGAATCCCATCTGCTCCAGGTTTGCGAGAGCTTCTGGGTTTGCGGTGAAGGATGGTTGGGCGCTTGCTGCATCTTCCGGCATGAGCTCCTCCGTGTCTTGTTTCCCGAGCGACTTGTAGCTATCTAGGGTGATAGGATCATCGCCGACGATAACTGGGACGTCCACCTTCGTCGGCACCCAGTTTACGGCCATGATTCGCCGAGCGTTGACGGCTAGGACGGCGGGGAACGTTTTGAAAAGGGATCTTTTGGTAAAGCCGTCCTTGCTTCCACAGGAGACACAGGTTAATTCGACAACCTCCTCTGCAGTAAAGCTGTCCAGGCATTCCTTGAACGTGACAGGCTCGTATTCCCCTGCAGATGCAGATGGTTCTTCACCGGCTTTCCGCTCAATCTTTCGGACAGGAAGTGGGACCGAAATGTTATCCTGCTCTTCCGTGCTGTACCTAACTTTTTTACATGACAGGCATTGCAGTCGCTGCTCCATGACGAATCGGAATGCATCTGTTGGGTCGCCTAATGCGGGCGGATGCTGAGATCGATTGATGAGCTTGAAGAGATGCAGCAGGAACTCAAAGGCATCCTGCTGGCGCATTGTTGAAAACTCGACGTGCCCACGACCAACTAGATGTTTCAGCATTGCTGGGGCGAGGCCTTTTTGACAAGGAATCTCTGCCGAGTACTCCGATGCAATGACGTCTGAATCGGGCTTTGAGTATCTGCCAGAGAGAAGGCCATCGGCGATCTTTCGCAATTGGGTCTCAAGGTCTTGTGCCGGCTCCTGAACTTGTGAGGGTGCTTCATTGGGGTGGAAGTATCGTTTTTGAAACTGAGGCAGCGAGAAGAGGCATTGGGCTGTACTGGCCAAATAGCAGCTGTTGCCAAGGTTCATGAGACCCGTTAGACCAGGTCCAAATAATGGCTTGAGCTCCTTGCCGTCCTCGGTGGTCATTGAAAATTCCCACCTAAGATTCTGCTCAATCTGCATTTCCGTGAGACTCTTTTCTGTCTTCTGGCGCTCAGCAAGAATGATGCCCCAGTGGGCTAGATGCTTCCCGAGATGCTCATCGACTCTCTCCTCGTCGCACTGGTAACAGTACACGTCGGCCGTGCCTTCAGGGGTGATTGATCCCAGCTTGACGGCAACAGCGTGGTGCGATGCATCGGCGTGTGCCAAGCCGTGAGACTGCCCGCCAACCCCGCCAAACTGGGATCGGCCACAACCCAAGTTCCCACACTGGAGACATAACCAAAGGTTTTCCTGCAAGTTGCACATTGAGCAGTGGCCAAGGTTTTGAGACTCGATCGCTCGTGCCGGTTCCTGGGCGAGCGTAAGGACATGCTCGCAAGACGTGATTTCCTGTTCCCATGCTTTGACTTCTTCTTGTCTAGAAAATGTGTTTGCCTTCATGACTCCACCGACAACCGATGCGATCAGGGCTGAAGTTGTATCCACATCAGCAATCCCGCATTCGTAGCAGCGAACAACCAAATGGGTATCAAAACGATCGGCTTCTGTTTCTGCGGTTATGGCGAGCTTCGACATCTTTTGCCTGGGTTCATCTCGAACAATTACTCGCTTGGTCCGGCGGATGTTGAGAACGAGGGGGTGCTGTGACCTGGCATAATGGAGCTTGCTATGGTTCCTGTCGCCGGTGCACCCCCCATTGAAGCAATAGAGGCAAACATCTAGCCCCGTCGAGTCATCCTAGATGAGGATATTAACAACAAATCTTTGTGTTATTCGAAGGTTGGCATATGCTTACAATAGAATCAAAGCACTGCGTGCAGTCTTCACGGTAGACAGCTTGATTTGGGCCTGGCGGGCGCAGCTCTGTTCGATCCAGTTAGCAGGCTGGCAATAGTGACACTCGCAGGCAACAGATTAAGCCCATGAGATACCAAAATGGGCATAGAAAGTGGGCTGGATTGCGACTTGTCATCAGCTTACCCAAAGATTCGAGATGTTTACACGCCATGTTGTCTTGTGCCTGGAGCGAGTGTATGGAGAAAGAACGAGGTTGTGGAAGATTACAGTATTGTGGCTTTCGGGATTCACAAGAACTTGAGACAATTAGACGTCCATAATAAAGTGTTTCGGGGTTTGTAGTGGATGATGAGCTTGGTGCTATCGAGGGGAGCTGTTGGTGTTGTCCAGACAAAGATGTCTAAACTTGAGCAAACATGACAAAATAGCGGGATGACGAAGAGGGGCGGGGTTGTAGCCTGGAGGTACTGTAGGTACTCCGGATTTGTAACTTTGTTATCTTTACTATGGGGGTAGGTTTATCAATGGGTGGGAGGGGTTGCTTACTGGACTCGTCACGTGCATCGGAATTTGCCACCCATGGCCGGTGATTTCATATTTCTGGATCTCCCGCGGATACCGTTTATCTGATCCTCCATCCTCTTACTCAATACCCACAGACCTCGAAATTCTACGACCACCTACCTCATCATCAACCTCGATAAACGTTAAAACCTATACTATTTCGACTAAATTGATCTATTACACTACCGCGGGATCTAAGATGTTTCAACGGGCTATCGCCACTGCTCCGCGGGCGGCCGCGAGGGCATTATCAACCCCGACCCGGGCATTTGGACCTTCTTCGGCACGGATTGCAACACCCGTCATCGCCAACCGCATCGCAAATGGCCGCAGACAATACCATGAGAAGGTGTTAGATCACTATTCTAGGCCGCGCAATGTTGGAAGCATGTCCAAGGCTGATACCGATGTCGGAACCGGACTTGTTGGCGCTCCAGCTTGTGGTGATGTGATGAAGCTCCAGATCCGCGTGGATCCCACCAACAACACCATTTCCGATGTGAAGTTCAAGACCTTCGGATGCGGTTCAGCAATCGCCTCATCATCATACTTGACGGAGTTGGTTCGGGGAATGACCCTGGAGGAGGCCGGAAGGGTGCGGAATACGGAGATCGCCAAAGAATTATGTTTACCTCCAGTGAAACGTAAGTACTACCTCTACCATACTATACAGAACCCTTTGCTAATTATACTATAGTTCATTGCTCCATGTTGGCGGAGGATGCAATCAAGTCGGCAATTTCAAACTACTACACTAAGAACCCGGCGTCCAAGGCTACTAATCTCGGTGGAACCGGCTCAAGCATGTCGAAGATTGATATGGAGACTGTGGCCCAGGGATCATCGGCGACCGCTTAGGTGTGAGAATACTTGTCATGGAGAGTACGTGTGCGGCCATGGATGGATGGCATGACGAGAGTTTTCAAAGTCGGGGAATCCACGGGGAATTCACGGGGAATTCGTATGTAAACGAAAAACAATTGGTAAGCAGAGCGACTTCTGCTTAATGGCGGGCTGGGTTCTATGAAAATTGGTACCCGGAAATAGTATTGGACCAGTTGAAAAGTGCCATGCGACTTAACTCTCCTCCTTGGATTATGTATATTTAGGGGTTCGATATTGCTCACTGTTCCAAATTGGGATTACTTAGTTTGAACGCAGGGCCGTTCTATGAAAAATAAATTCAGAACCTATTATAATTGATTAATCACATGACTCGCTGACTGTACACGGCGAAAATTTGATCCGATCGGTGAAAGCCCAGAATATTTTTTGATTTAGTCTCGTTCCTAGCCGGAACTTTTGAGAAACTTGATAGATTTGGCATATTTGCACAATCGCGCAATCATGGTCAAGAGAGCTCTCGAAGATACCGAGGTCGCTGCTGCGTCCGCCGGAATACAGGCAACTGCACCGGCAAAAAAGAAGAGCCGTAAGGAAGCGAAATCAGGTGGCGCATCAGACAATGGAGCCGATGATACTGTAAAAGAGACCAAGGAAGAACGCAAGGAGAGGAAACGTCGCGAGAAGAAGGAGAAACTTGCTGTTGAGCAGGATGGCGATGAGTCTCCGGAAGATCTGGCTGCTCTGAAAAAAGAGAAGGCCGAGAAAAAGGCATTGAAGAAGGCAAAGAAGCTGGAAAAGGCTGAACCTGCCTCAGTTACGCCCCCGTCCACCGAGTCGACTACACCAGCGACTACACCAGCGACTACACCAGCAGAGACTACCAGCACTGGCAGTTATACCCCGGCCGCTGATCTCGCAGCCCTTCCACAGTCCAAGGTCGACCAATTCTTGACTGATAACTTCATTAACATCACCGACCCGACGTCGCAGCCCTTACTGAGACCCATTATCGACTTTGCCCACCTTCCAATTACCGACCCGAAACAACGCGCGCCCTTCAAGGACTTCAAAAGCCCCACACCAATTCAATCGGCAGCATGGCCCTTCTTGTTGGCTGGCCGAGATGTCATTGGTGTTGCGGAGACCGGCTCAGGGAAGACAATGGCATTCGCCGTGCCATGTATCAGGCACATCAGCGAGCAGCCAAAGTTCAAGGGAGCCAAGGCTGTGGTTGTTTCGCCAACCCGTGAGCTTGCGATGCAGAGTTACGAGCAAATCAACAAGCTGGCTGCCTTGTCTGGCATGCAAGCCGTCTGTGTATACGGAGGTGTGGCAAAGGACGAGCAGCGAAGAGCGCTCAAGACTGCCGACATTGTGGTCGCAACACCCGGTCGCCTGAACGATCTCATCCAGGAGGGGTCGGCGGATCTTAGCAAGGTCAGCTATGTCGTTCTGGACGAGGCAGACAGGATGTTGGATAAAGGTTTCGAAGAGGAGATTAGAAAGATCATCAATTCCGGCCGCCCATTGGGCAAGAGACAGACACTCATGTTCACCGCGACCTGGCCAGAATCTGTTCGCTCGCTGGCATCGACGTTCATGACGTCGCCAATTAAGATTGCTATCGGAGACAACCCCACGGGAGATCTCCGCGCGAATACCCGCATTGTCCAGAAGGTCGAGGTTGTCGACCCTCGCGGCAAGGAGTACCGCCTCCTGCAAATCCTGAAGGAGCACCAGAGCGGCAGCCAGAAGGACGATAGGATTATCGTGTTCTGCCTCTACAAGAAGGAAGCAACCAGAGTCGAAGGTTTCCTCCGCTCAAAGGGCATTAGAGTTGCCGGTATCCACGGCGATCTGTCACAAGAGCAGAGGACGAAGAGTCTTGACGCTTTCAAGAAGGGAACCACACCGGTACTTGTCGCCACCGACGTTGCTGCGAGAGGTTTGGATATCCCAGCGGTGAAGCTTGTCTTGAACTGCACGTTCCCCCTTACCGTGGAGGACTACGTCCACCGTATCGGTCGAACTGGAAGAGCTGGCAAGGAAGGATTGGCAATCACTCTGTTCACGGAGCATGATAAGGCACAGTCAGGAGCGTAAGTTTCTCTAATTGATACCCCATAATTTGACAAGTATCTAATGTGTCGCAGTCTAATAAATGTCCTCAAGGCTGCAAACCAGCCAGTCCCAGACGAATTACTTAAATTCGGCACGACTGTGAAGAAGAAGGGTCACGAGGCCTACGGTGCATTCTTCAAGGATGTTGACACCTCAAAGGCAGCGACCAAGATCAAATTCGATTAAGGACCGTTACGATATTGGGATCATGTTGGCGGCGTTCGGACTGAGCGGTAGCATTGCAAAAGGAACTTATGCTCGGACAGGACGCTTATTATGTTAGCGGGTATATGTTCAGTAGATTAGTGGGTTTACTTACAGAAGAATGAAGAAGCTACCTCCAATTACAGTAGTGGTGATGAAGTTTTTGATGTCGCTGCCCTCTTGTGAGCTCTGGTGATAATATATCGCAATAGTCCCCATAGCAGCAGCAACCGTTGTTGCTGTTGGGAGTATCAGACCCAAGTTCAATTGACTGTTATGCCTGCGGAAAAAGCTGTTGATAAAATTATAACTCCATAGTATCCGAAACACCATGTTTGCCATATTTGCATAAACAAGACCTGTCGCGCCGAGGTCGAGTAGACGGAGGAAAACATAGCCAGTACTTGCGAATCCCACAGAAAATGCCAACATCCAAAGGGATTGCCTGTTCAGTTGAGATTCGGTCGCGACAACTGACACGAAAGCTTCCAAGACGCCATTGTATGCCAGAAGGGGTATGTAGTAACAGTACTTGGAAAGAACATCTCCTGCACCACTTGACGCCCATCTACTGCCAACAACGAACTTCAGAAGCAGGGGTGCCATGGTTGGTCCAACGGTCATTGCCGATATTGACATGAGTGTGTATATCCGCAGTAACTTGTGCAGATCGTCTCTAGCAGATGATATTGTCCCACTCGAACGCTGGCCGTTGGTGGAGTAGAGAAGTTTGCCAAAATAGTTCCTGCTGCTCTCTTCGATGGGTTGGAAGACCATGCGAGCAACAAGACCTCCATAATTTGATGCCAGAGCATATATTCCCTGAGCAGAAAGAGATGCTAGATACGATATCAAGAGCACATCTCCTTCTGTCAGAATATGTTTGACAACCCCTTGAACAAAAAGGCTCGCCCCGAGCGTCACCAGTGGTTTTGAGAAATATGACATGATGTAAGTTTCATTACTACTAGTTATTGTAAGTAAAAGCCCAGTGCAATAACCACAGCCAACTTACCTCGGCGCTATCGGTCTCGCAAGTAATGAAAATTTGTCTGCAGCTGATATAGCTGAGACTCGCCAGAGATAACATAAAAGTATTGACAAGCCATACGTCCATTGACCAAGTGCGAAGGGAAACACACCCAGATCCAAGCCAGTCTTGGAAGCGAAGATGATGGAAGCGCATGTCACGACGCAGCGAAGTAACGCTCCAATAGACTCAGCAAATGCCCGCGTCTTGTATTCGGACTTCTGCTGGACAACAACAAAGCACGGTTCGGCCAGCAGCTCAAAGACTGCTGCGATCGCATAGAGCTGGAGGGTTTCTTTGAAGTAGAGGGTGCCAAGAACCTTGGGGTTGGAGCGCAGAGAACGCACGTATGCCCAGGCCAGTCCCCACGCAAAGAAGATCCCCAAGCATATTGAAACGTAGGCCAGATTCACAAGCGCCTGTGTCTTTTCTATGGCCAGCTTCCTCTTTCGTTCTGACTTTTCTCCATCCTGTATAGATTTGTCTGCCTCCCCAGGACCTTCAGAAACCTCGGATTGACGTTGTATTGCTACTCGTAGGGACTCTCGGGCGAAAAACAGTACCGATATCAGGTACACCTCGAACTGAGTCGATATCCCTAGCAAGTCTGGAGATATGAATCGGAGGAGAATCTGGTTGGCGGCAAACGTCAATGCCCGTGAACCTATCTGTAATGCGATGAGGAATGTCGCGCCATGAGCAGATTTTTCGAGAAGAGACTGTTGCTTCGTAGAGCTAGCCGTCCCTGTCGCGTCCATACCTGTCGATTGACTGTGAATAGGGAAGCTGGCTGGAGGTTTGGGCGGCGGACGGAGCGGAATTTAATTAGTCCGAAATATTTATAGCGCTCTCCAGGTTAAACCCCAAGAAACCCGGCCTTTCCACCCCTCTTGTCTTTTTTTAATGGTGAAAACGCAGCATTAGCAATACCCGCACCGCTTTTGCGAAGGAAAGCAAGGTTTCCTCCAGGTTTAGCCAGAGCCGGGGCAAGGGATATCCTTGCTGGTCGCTTGTCTGCCTCGTTATAGTCTTCGTCAAATATCGTCTTTGCCGCCCCGAAGACCTTGCGCTTCTTCTTCTTGGGTTCTGCTTCGTCAGGGATTATGGGCGCTGGAGCTCCTGATGACTTCTTGCGGACGTTGTGCTCTAGTTCATCCGGGATTATTGGCGCGGGAGCCCCAGATGACTTCTTGCGGACGTTGCGCTTTGTTTCGTCAGGGATTATTGGCGCTGGACCTCCTAGTGATTGTTTGTGGATGCTGCGCTCGCTCTCGATGGCTAGCTGTCGAGTGTTCCGTTCCTTCTCGAGGGCAAGTTTCTTTGCGCTCCGTTCCTTCTCGAGTGCAAGTTGCCGGGTGATTCGCTCGGTCTCGGCGGTAAGTTTTTCAATGCTTCGCTCTTTCTCGAGGAGAAGTTGAGAGTTTCGCTCGTTCTCTATGGAAAGTTGAGTATTTCGCTCTTTCTCGAGGAGAAGTTCTGTGTTTTGGTCGTTGTCGACAGGAAGTTGTGTGTTTCGCTCGTTTTCTTTGGCAAGTTGGGCGTTTCGCTCGTTTTCTTTGGCAAGTTGGGCGTTTCGCTCGTTCTCTTTGGCAAGTTGAGTGTTTCGCTCGCTCTCCATGGCTACTTGTCGCTGGAGTTCGTCGTTATCATCTTGAAGCAGGAGGATTTGAAGTTGAAGGCGCCTCGAGTTTTCGTCCTTGGCGATGCTCTCCTGTTTTAGCAGGCTATTAGAATATTCCAATTCCATGCACTGCGATGTTGACATGTGCTATAAATTCGTTAGTAAACCCGAATAAACCCCACCCTGTGCATTAGAACGCACCTCGATAGTAGTCGAATCTTCGAACATCAAAGATGAATCCATGGTATGCATAAGTATAGCTCGAATAGCTGTAAGTATTAACTAGACATAAAGATGCGATACTCCGGTAAAGTTGGTATCTATTTACTTGATCATGGATAGATACCTGCAATCGCGTCAACTGTAAACAACGCTATCGATACCCCTGTTAGCTTACTCGAAGCTTACATAAGCTTGGTTTGAGGACAACGAGTAGCTGTGATGCCAGCTCAACTACAAGTGTCGTACGCAATCGTAGCTCTTCAATTGAACGACACGATTTCTTCACGATGCGTCTCTTCGGCGATCTGATATTCGCCCTCCTCTTGGCGCCATGCCTCGCCGCCAAAAAGGCCGCCACGGACCGATTCCCCGACTTCCACGCCAAGTCGCTGGCGTCGTCACCATTGAAGCTCACTGATGCGAGCTATGGCCGATTGACTAAGGCACCGCGGGATTACTCCGTCGCAGTCCTCTTGACGGCTCTGGAGCCAAGATTTGGATGCGTGATGTGCAACGAATTCCAGCCGGAATGGGAACTTCTGGGCAAGAGCTGGACCAAGGGCGACAAGAAGGGCGAGTCTCGTCTGATATATGGCACACTGGACTTTGCCGATGGCAAAGACACTTTCCAATCTGTAAGACTATAGTGACCTGGAAATATATATGTGCTAACAAGAATAGCTTGGGCTTCAAACTGCCCCAGTATTGTTATTCTTCCGACCCACCACTGGCCCTCTTGCTGTTGCAGGCAACGCACCTATCAAATATGACTTCACTGGCGGGTAAGTTCCACCTACTCTTCTTACGCATATGATAATCTGCTAACATTGATAGACACCAAACCGCCGAGCAAATCCACGCCTGGGTCAGCCGACAAATACCGGATGGCCCTCACCCTGCGATAAGCCGCCCTATCAACTGGGTACGCATTATCGCAGTGTCAACGACTGTTCTCGCAACGATCACATTCCTGGGCGTTGCGTGGCCGTACCTGTTGCCTATCATTCAGAACCGCAACTTGTGGGCGGCTATCAGCTTGATTGCCATTCTCCTCTTCACGAGCGGACATATGTTTAATCACATTAGAAAGGTGCCTTATGTCGTCGGTGATGGACATGGTGGCGTCAGTTATTTCGCAGGAGGCTTCTCCAACCAGTATGGTCTCGAGACTCAAATAGTTGCAGCCATGTGTAAGTTATTTGCTCTCATTGTCTCTGATGATGAATCTCCACACTATGAACCATGTCTAATGGAAACAGATGGCCTTCTATCCTTTGCTACCATCTCGCTGGCCCTCAAGGTTCCCCGCATATCGGACCCGAGGACTCAGCAAGTTGCTGTGATTGTGTGGTGCGGTATTATCTTCGTCATGTACAGCTTTTTACTGAGCGTTTTCCGCATCAAGAATGGTGGATACCCATTCTGGCTTCCACCTTTCTCATAGACGTACAATATTCTAGATACGTCGTGATGACAAGATGAGAGAAAACAATGGCTTCGTGGTGTGGGGTGGCTGAAGAAGTCGAAGACTGTGGCGTTGTAAGAATTACTGGGTTTCCAAAAAATGAGACTTAGAATGTATAGAACGGGCAATGTATGCCTTTATGTATTTGACCAATTGCTCATCCCTGACTGCTCGCTTCAATGTGAGATTTGTATTATTATGTTTCTTCACCAACCAACTATGTTACAGTGCTTCCCAGAAGCTGTTATACCCCATCTCCCCCGAAAATGTCCGCATATTTGGCCGCCTCTTTTCGGCGTAACGCCACAAAGTATGCCTCTTTCGATTCCTAATCTCATAAGCATGAAGTCCGAGTGCAATTTTGGGAGTACATACACTTCTTGAAGATTCCGGCTTCTCTCTATGAACGGCGCCAAACAGCTTCTTCAGGCGATTCTCCAACTGTTTATCTTCGGCGCCTTGGTAGAACTTGCAAACAAAATGGCCGCCAGTTTTGAGAGTGTCGTACGAGAACTCTAGCGCGGCGTTGCATAGATCCTCGGACGTGTTAGCCGGAACAGAAAATGAAATGGAATTTGGCTCATACCATGCTCCCTGTGTGGTCTCTGAACGGTATACCGCTCGTATTCATCATCCTAATATACGGATTACTTAGACTCCTCTTCCAAAAACCACTCGTTTGTTCCCAGGGTGCGGACATATCACTTAGAACAATATCAATCGTCTTCCCCGATTCATCCTTGAGCTTCTTTCCCTTGTCCGCCGTTGGCACATCTTCTTGGGGATCGTCCACGCCGGGCTCCTGAGCTATAGGGGCGTGCATCTGCTGTTGAGGTCGACCCCTATGTGGATCATTAAGAAATTTCTTGATCTCTGCCTGCACATCTTTTGACAAGAAGTTTCCTTGAATAGTAGATACGCCCTTCGGCGGCTGGGCCGGAATGATGTCTATTCCAATAATTCGGCCATTGGGCTTGGTGCGTTCCACAGCAACCTGAATTGAGCGTCAAGCGAGTCCCCACTGGCATCTCCAAAAATGACTTACCTGTGACCAGCTTCCTGGTGCATAACCCTATACTGTCAACAATTGGAACACCACAGTAGATCAGCTGCTCCTTACCAGATCTATAACAGTCTGTCCCTTTTTGAACAGCTTATATTTCGTATCGATCTTTCAATCTATTAGTTGCAGTTACATTTATTAAGGGGGAATCTGGATCCCACCTCTAATAACTTGAAGGCTGCCCGGCTTTGAAGACCTCGAACTTTAGCTTCCCTCGCAAATGAATCTCGGCCTTGCCTGCTCTTCCACCGAGTCGAAGAGGACGAGGAGCTTTGTCTTGTTACGGGCGGCGTATAGCTAGTTCGGAAACAGCACTGTGCAACCAACCGGCAAGGCGTCAACAAATGGTGTTGCAGCCTCCCATGGCGGATGACCCTTGCTGCCGGCAAAACAACGAAGGGTGGCATGTAGAATTAAATGGTCAATTGTCCACCTTCCATAACCAGATGGCTATGCTTCTGGTTGGGTTTGAAGTTCAAGATCATGGGAAATTCGCGAAATTCGCGATAGGTTTCTTTCGAGCGCCGTAATTAGAGCTCGGACTTGGGGTTGTCTCACAAGCTTTTATGGGTGGATTTGTGCAGATTTGGGTGCTGACCAGGTACCACGGGTTCAATTGTGATCGTGATCTCCCAATCCCCCACAAGTTACACACTCGAGAAGGTAAATATTGTCTATGAGGTGAATAACTTCTTACCCGGAGCAAAGTAAGTAAGTAAGGCACAAGGCACAAGGCACAAGCCATAAGACGCATGTGATTGTGAT
Organism: Pseudogymnoascus verrucosus; assembly: GCF_001662655.1. NCBI lineage: Eukaryota > Fungi > Ascomycota > Leotiomycetes > Thelebolales > Thelebolaceae > Pseudogymnoascus > Pseudogymnoascus verrucosus. The sequence goes on from NW_017263669.1 coordinate 237,328, forward strand.
TGTCTTAATCCCGTAGCATTCCATTTATACCCCCCCCAGCGCACAACTCCCGAATAGGAAGCCACATCGGCATGTTTAAAGTATGGGGCACACACGCAGAAAGCGGGGAAAGGGCTGATGACGATGCGCGCCACGCCAAACCAGTCACGGGAGGATGGCTGGATAATGCAAGTACATAACACAACTTATTATATACCAGCCACTCAGGGACACAGATGACGGCGGTTGGCGCACGCGGGACCCTCTTCAGATCAGAGGGGAAGCTGAAGTGATTCGGTTCGGGGAGCGAAGCGATGCGGGTACTGTCCTGTAGCCCTGCACGTTCGTCTCGCCTCGCTACGGTGCCTGGTTGGTGAGAGGAGAGAATAGGGTGCTGCATCGCCGGTGCTTGGACACTTTGGGGAGGGATCAGACGGTGGCTGCCAAACTAAAGTACGAAGTATAACAGGGATATACTGAAGATATACGATGGATGCAAAGCTTGATGGCATGCTGCCGAGGTGGGGTAGCCGAAGGCAGGGCTGGGTGGGTATTAAAGATGAGCAGGCGCCACTGTGGTGGGTGCAGACACGAGAGCTTGTTGTGAAAGAGCTATTCGCTATGGATGAGCACGAGAAGTATAATCTGCTTGATGACGCTGGCCGCGAGGGCGAGCCAGCGAAAGAGCGCACGCGAAGGGGGAGACTGGCGGCATGGGTCGCGCTGCCGTTAGTGATAATCGCTGTGATATATGCGGCCTGGGCGCTGTCGGTTGGTATTCAAGACGAATCCGGCAGTAGCTGGGCGCAGAGGTTTGGAGGAAATGGCCACAAGGAGATTCGAGAGGTGGGCAAGCAGGAGTACCTAATCGGTGTTGGCAAAGGTGATATCACTGGGTATGTAAAACCATCCTTCAAACCTCGCTCAACGTGCAAGACCTAAATACTAACAGCTTCTAGTCCAGTCGTAGAGCTCAACTTTATGGGCTATGCCAACACGGCGCAGATTGGCACGGGCTTGCGCCAGCGCCTGTACTGCCGCGCCTTCATCGTCGGTGATGTCAATAAGCCAGCAGATAGGTTCGTCTACCTCATCACCGACATTGCGATGGGTGACACTGCGATTCGATACGGAATTCTCCAAGGCCTTGCCGCGTTGGGACCCGAGTATGCCGTGTACTCGCAGCAGAACGTTGCTGTCACGGGGACGCATTCTCACTCTGGCCCGGGCGCTTGGCTCAACTACCTCCTACCGCAGATCACGAGCAAGGGATTCGACCATCAGAGCTACCAAGCCATTGTCGACGGTGGGGTTCTCGCCGTCAAGAGGGCCCATGAGAGTCTTGGCCCTGGATACCTGCGCACCGGTCAGACAAAGGTATTTGGTGCCAACATCAACCGCAGTCTGTTCGCCTACTTGGCAAACCCGGCTGAGGAGCGAGCAAGGTATAATGCCAGCTCAGAGGATGATGGATCGGTCGAAAAGGACCTGACAATGTTGGCTTTCCAGAGCACCGCAGGCAAGGACCTTGGCGTTCTTACCTGGTTCCCCGTCCACGGAACGAGTATGTTGGGAAACAATACTCTGGTAACAGGTGACAACAAGGGTGTCGCCGCATACCTCCTCGAGAAGTCTATCGGCGGAGACTTTGTAGCAGGATTCTCACAATCGAACGTTGGTGACACAAGCCCAAACGTCCTTGGAGCCTGGTGTGAAGACGGGTCAGGCCAACAATGTTCCTTCGAGAAGAGCGTCTGCAGCGACGGGAAGAGCGAACAGTGCCATGGGCGTGGACCATTCTTCCGCGAAAAGGATAACGGCGCAAAGTCGTGCTACGAAATTGGCCGGCTGCAGTACCAAGCTGCCGCGGACCTCTATTCCAAAATCAAGAATGGGAACTCTTACATTGTCGGCAGCTCGGTGAAGTCGTATCACACCTTCAACGACATGTCGCACTTCAAGTTCCCTCTCGCCAACGGCACGGTCGTAGAGACTTGTCCTGCGGCTCTGGGATACAGTTTCGCGGCCGGAACAACGGACTGGCCAGGCCTGTTCGACTTCACGCAGAACGACCCTGGAGAGCCCGACGCGAACCCGGTCTGGAAGCTTGTTTCCGGACTCCTCAAGGCGCCCAGCGCAGCGCAGAAGGCGTGCCAGTACCCAAAGCCGATACTACTGGATGTGGGTGAAATCACCGTTCCATATCTCTGGACACCGAATGTAGTCGACGTGCAGTCCTTCCGCGCGGGCAATTTCTTCATCATCGTTAGCCCCGGAGAAGCAACCACCATGGCTGGCCGCCGCTGGAAGTCTGCCGTCCACGATGCTGCCATTTCCATGTCGCTCACCGGATCCGCCTCCTCCGTTGAACCCATCGTCGTCATCGGTGGCCCCGCAAACACCTACAGCCACTACATCGCTACGATCGAGGAGTACGGCATCCAGCGCTACGAAGGTGCAAGCACGCTCTACGGTCAACATACACTGAACGCGTATATCAACCTGACACTGACCAACTTGCCGTACCTCGCCCCCGGCGCCACCGACCACCCCGCCCCTGGCCCGCTCCCACCCAACCACGTCAACAGCAGCGTCAGCTTCATCACGGGCGTCGTGTACGACAACCCGCCAATCGGCAAGAAATACGGTGCCGTTAAGGCCGATGTTTCTACGACGTATACCCGTGGCCAAACCGTCTCCGTGACCTTCATCGGCGCGAACCCGCGTAACAACCTTAGACTTGAGGGCACGTACGCAGCTGTGCAGAAGCGCGACGCAGCAGGTGCATGGGCTACGGTGCGTGACGACCGCGACTGGAGCTTGATGTATAACTGGAAGCGACTGGATGGACTGCTGGGGACCAGCGATGTGACGATTGTATGGGAGAGTGAGGCGAATAGCGAGGCGGGGACGTATCGGATTAAGTATTTCGGGGATGCAAAGGCGCCAATTGGGGGGAAGATTTCGGCGATTGAGGGCACGAGTGGGGTGTTTACTCTTGCTTGAGTGAGAAGAGATGAATAATACGCGTTTGCTATATTGCTAATTGCATTTGCTTTGAAGGTAGCTTTACTTTAAACTCGCAAACAGGGACTCTACATCCAATTGCAATAAATAAAATAACTCTTTATGATATATGGTATCCGGGTGAAACTAAATACAGCTAAACTTCACTATATAACTTCGAACAGTCCTCCATTAAAATCCAAGCGCCTTGTTTCCCTCCTCCAAAGCCTTCCTTACGCCCTCACTTCCCTCAACATTCCACTTCTCAACTCCGACGGACCTCCTCGCCTCCTTACTCTCCTTTGCTAGATCGGCCTCAGATCCACGTCCGACATGGTGTTGCTCTCCCACCCCGCCTGGGAAATCTGGCGGCGGGATGCCTTTGAGGAAGTTGGCACGCTGGCGCGCGAGGTAGGCAGCGTTGGCGGGGGTGAGAGGCGTGGCGGGAATGTAGAGGACGCTGGAGTCGGTGGTTCCGGTGTGAGAAGTATCGACAGAGTGGATTACTATAATATGTTAGCTAACTGTTGGTAGAAAGGGTGAATCTGGGGGGGACTTACTGTCGCAGTGCCATGCAACATAGTCGCCAGGACGAACGGCGGGGATGTTAATCATCGACTTCTCCAGCTCAAGATGAGGATGCAGGGTATCATTCAACTCAAGACACAGACTCGGATACGCGCCCTCCAGCGTCGAGTCCTGCTCTCTCTTCAACCTCCAGTTATTCACCGCCAGGAAGTCATCCCTTGCCATACCCTCCGGGCCCCTTACTGCCTCAAAAAACGGCCGAAGCAGGTAATACGCCGTCGCCCTATCAAACAACGGATTAACCCTCAACGTCCCCTCCCCCGGCGCCGTAGTCGACATGCTCATCCACCCCTGAAACATGCGGAACATACTGCACGCCCCCGAGCCACCATAATTATCGCTTACAGCCTCCAACCGACTAGACGACTCCCACGGATCGAAGGCCGCAAGATCGCCGCGGAAGACAGCGTCATAGACACCTCCCAGCCCGTATCCGTGGTCCTCCCATCGCTCGACGCTGCCGCCGTCGCAGTGTGGACCGAGCGCGAACCGGTTGTCTCCTGGGTTGCGGATGCGGAGGCGGTCGGCGTAGGAGACGGGGTGGGTGGGGGAGAGGGGAGCGGTGGGGGAGGAGGACCGCCAGTGGCTCATTAGGAAGGATTGTGTGGCGAGGAGGTTGGGGTGGGCGCGCGCGCGGAGCTGGGGGCGAGACCAGTAGAGTTCGAAGACTTGGGGATCGTCGGGGGGGAAGGCTGGGAAGAGGGGGTTAGCTTGGTCTGTGGATGGGAGTAAGAGGGGAGTGGGGAAGTACCTTTGGTTTGGGGGTTTTGTTTGATGTATTCTCTGATCTCGGCCTTCCAGCCTAGTGCTTCCTCTTGGCTTACAACATCTCTGATGACGGCAACACCTGTCTTCTTCAGGCGTTTAGCAAAGTCTTGCTGGGTATTTGGGTGGTTGATGTCTTTGAAGTCCAGCTCTGGGACAATGGCCGGGCCTGTACTCTTAATCTCCTCAATCTCTCGACGAAGTTGGGGGAGGAGAGTGTTCCATGCATGCCTCACTGCATCTTCATTGCCGTTAATCAAGCGCTGTTTCTGCTCTGCAAAACGCTGAGGAAGCGGCTTTTGGACTTCACCGCTGAGTGAAGAGAAGACAGATGAGATATCACCTTCCTTCCTAGATTCTGTAGATGCAGACTGCATGCCACGCCTTCCAGCCCGGGTAATATGAGAACGCAGGGGCTGAGAGAGCCTATTTGGGGATCTGAGAGTCGAATGCATAGCTGCGGTTTGGAATGAAGTTAGAATCTATTATCAAGGGGAAATCACAGAGCCAGGACATATTTATAATTTATTAAATGCTATAGAAAATGTTCTCATAATTCCTACAGTTCCCCATGGACTGCAGTGGTCCGGTACGTCACTGTGAGAAGTCTTAGTAGAGCCAGCCGGGTGTGGCGGTGGCTGGGTGGGGCGGACTGTTGTACAGCGGGGGGTTTAGCGCGGGGTAAGTCTTTCATCACCTCTACGGCCCGACTAAAAACTCCGGGTATGCTCGAGTGCCAGGCCGTTTTGGAGATCCGACTTTCTTAATAACCTCGTCTTCGTCATTTGTTTATTTATTATTTGTTTGGTTTATTAAGAGTGCATTTTATATCTCTTATATGTCATATGTCGCGTGGTATTGCATTGAGGCGTGAGGACCACTCTTTTTAGTCTTATGTTCTGTCTTATCTTGTATTATATCATAAGCCAAACAGCTGAAGCTTATATGAAAATTGGCCCGTACCATCCGCGTCAGTACTAGATATTTGTTAAATTATTAACGCTTGTGCTATCTCTCTCTAGAAGTTCTACATAACTCTGCCTATCCTAACTTGTTACGCTTATGTCTCAGATTGTTGGGCTGGTTGTTTGCCAAGCTTCCAAATATTCGCTGTTCCTACACTCTATGACGTCATCGGTCGGGGACCATCCTTGCGAGAAATGTTCGTGTGTACCTGGAAATCCACGACCATAGAGCGACCACAAATGCTTCAACCACAAGCCAAATCTAATTGTTTCTGCAATACATAGAATCTCCGATGCGGAATTATACCACTACCTAAATAATCGTTTTATCAACTTCCTGGACCAGTAGCTCTACATCTATCAAGACAAGTCGACGAGGAAGTCCAGCCTTGACGCGCGACGAGGAGCTCGTCCCGTGGCAAATGTCGAACCTTCCACCGAACTACGAGCTAGCAGATGAACTGCCAGCAGTATTTATCGGACCAGATGGTACAATCGAATACCCCTCCCTTATCCCGCCTCATGTCGAATTCCCCCGCACCACACCACGGGGCACACACATACAGCGGCCGGCCAAGGGAAAGGCGCCCGCTGGAGAGGGACGTGGGGTGAACGAGCCTTTTCCGGATCAACGGCTCTGTGATGCCTCGGCGCACGACACATCATTACCACATAGACCGTTGAACCAGGAGGCGGGCGGGGTTGGCGAAACTGGCTCTGAAGCCCTAGGGAATGCACCGGGGGCTGTACCGCCACCTTCGACTTATCTAAATCACCGCCCTTCCCCGGTGACAGGATGGCGGACAGAGCAACCGGAACCGCCGAGGACATATAGGGCGTCGCATGGCCGTCGGGCAACCGAGGGTTCTGGGCCCACTGGCCTGGTTTTGACGCCTGCAGCTAATGGGGTTAACGCGGCTGATTCAGCTGATACGAGTGATACATCGAGCTCACCATCATCATCCGAAGAATCCTCGTCAGAAGACGAAGAACCTCAGGGAGTGCTTATGAAAGCGCAGAGTTGGGTTGGGCGAGGACGCAATGAAGCAGATAGCGATCCCAAGTCGCCAAGGAGGTCATCTACAAGCGCTAAAGCTCGAAGCCGCTACAGGAAATTCAACCTTGGGAACGATAAATACAAATCGTCAGGAAAGGTATCGAAAAATGACGGGCGACTGAAAATTAGTGTGAGCGACACTAGCAATACAGGGTATCTGGCGAAGGCACTGGGGGCAACGTTTCGAAGACGCGTAGGACTTGAACCTGAGCCAGGCCGGCCCAGCTCCAGTGGTACGGAATTAAGTTCAAGACACAAACCATTAGCGACATGTTCGGATTGGAGCTATCTTAAGCAGCAGAAGAAGCTCTCACTGAATGTTGTGATTATGGTGATTGGTAGCAGGGGAGACATCCAGCCGTTCCTCAAGCTCGGAAAGGTGCTCAAAGAGAATCACGGACATCGCGTCCGAATCGCAACACATCCAGCATTCCGAGATTTCGTGGAGCAAGACACCGACCTGGAGTTTTTCTCAGTCGGCGGCGACCCAGCAGAGCTTATGGCCTTCATGGTCAAAAATCCTGGCATGATCCCCACTATGGACACTCTCAAGAAGGGAGAGGTGGGAAGAAGACGAAGTGCAATGGCAGAGATGTTCGAAGGTTTCTGGCGCGCTTGTATCAATGCTACCGACGACGAGCATGATGTTCGCAACCTGAAAATGATGGGCACAAAAGGGCCATTTATTGCCGATGCCATCATTGCAAACCCCCCATCATTTGCGCATATTCATTGTGCAGAGCGTCTTGGTATCCCTCTACATCTCATGTTTACCTTCCCATATACGCCAACCCTTGATTTTCCTCATCCGCTTGCGAATATCAAGAAAACAAACGTTGACCCAGGGTATACAAACTTTATGAGTTATCCACTGGTGGAGATGATGACTTGGCAAGGTCTGGGTGACTTAGTGAATGACTTTAGGGTTAAGACTCTTGGCCTCGAGCCTGTTTCAACACTTTGGGCACCAGGCCAGCTCTATCGACTAAGGGTTCCATACACCTACCTGTGGTCGCCAAGCCTGGTCCCCAAGCCAAAAGATTGGGGCCCGGAAATTGATATTGCTGGTTTCGTATTTCTCGATCTCGCGTCCTCCTTCGAACCGCCAGAAGAGCTAACGAAATTCTTGGACGATGGGGAACCACCAATATATATCGGCTTCGGTTCAATCGTGGTGGATGACCCCAACAGGTTTACCCAAATGATCTACGAAGCGGTAGAAATTGCTGGTGTTCGAGCTTTGGTATCCAAAGGATGGGGCGGATTCGGTGGCGACGATTCCCCAGAGAATGTCTTCTTGCTGGATAACACGCCTCACGACTGGTTATTTCCTAAGCTTAAAGCGATTGTTCATCACGGCGGAGCTGGAACGACAGCCATAGGCCTTAAATGCGGTAAACCGACCCTCGTTGTCCCTTTCTTTGGCGACCAGTTTTTCTGGGGGAACATGATTGGGAAGGCAGGCGCAGGAGCCGAGCCGATTCCATACAAGGAACTCACAGCTGAGAAACTAGCTGAAGGGATCAAAACACTACTGGAGGGCAAGACACAGGAGAAAGCCGAAGAAATCGCTAAGAGTATCGAAAATGAAGGTGATGGCGCCGAAAACGCGATCAAGACGTTCCAGCGTGGGCTGGCTATTCGGAACGAGCAGTCCATGCGATGCTCCATCCTCGACGAGCGATTAGCTGTTTGGACGCTCAAAAAGACGAACCTTAGATTGAGTGCTTTGGCAGCAGACTTTCTTGTGGCTTCGAAAAAAATCAAGTGGAAGCAACTCAGACTTTTGAGGCATGTCGAATGGAACGATTTTGAAGGGCCTGGGGAGCCTGTAACGGGAATCGCCTCTACTATTGCTAAGAATTTTACTTCTGCCGCTACAGGAGTAGCATCTATCCCATTTAAACTTGCTCAAAGCGCAAATAAACGCAAGCACCATGAGGAGAAGCGCGAAAGAAAAGAGCGTAGGGCTATAGCTAAGGAAAAGCGAAGGCAAATGCGTAGTGCGTCTGTTCAGACTGACTCAGCTTTTGCTCCTGGACATTTAAACAATAGAGCTGGGCAGCCACAAAGTCAACAAGGCGAACCCCTTGAAGCTGCTGTTGCAAGGCGAGATCTCCTTCCTTTTAACCAGGTCCCGAATGTGGTAGCATCCACCCAGAGTGACAGGGCAGCAGAGCAGATTCAAGGAGGACGCCCTGAGGGGTCTCAGGCTGGAAGAGATCAATCTGTCACAGACAATGACTCTGTCCTAACTGCAGAAAACCCTCATGGATGTGCTGATGAGATTGCTGGGGATATTACGGGCGGATTGAGAAAGAGTGGCAGGGCAATAATAAAGAGTGAGTTCCCCAAACGCTCTATATGAAATCAGCTCTAACTATAAATTTTCAGCACCCATCGATCTATCGACGGCGGTAGCCCAGGGGTTCCACAACGCCCCCCGCCTTTATGGTGATGAGACTGTTCGCCGCCCTACGCGAATCACAGGCATACAGTCTGGTCTCAAAGCCGGAGGCAAGGAATTCATCTTCGGCATCTATGACGGCTGGACCGGCCTGGTACTCCAACCGTACGACGGAGCCGTCCGCGATGGGCCCGTGGGCTTCATAAAAGGCACCGGGATGGGCCTCATGGGCTTCGTCCTCAAGACCCTCTCAGCGGTCATTGGGCCATTCGCGTACACGGCCAAGGGTGCGCAGAAGGAACTCCACAAAGGCCAGCAGCCAACGCAGTTTCTCCGCCGCGCGAGGATCATCCAGGGGCAGCGAGATCTCGTTGCATTGAGCGACGAGAAGCGGGCTGTGGAATCGAAGAGGGTGGCGCACGGGTGGGCGGTGATGGAGGAGCTGTGGCACGAGATGGCGGAGGAACGGCGGGGCGGGTTGTTTGGCCATATCAAGGCAGTGCGGGAGCGCAAGACGTGGCGCATGGAGGTGCGGTTTGACAACATATTTATGGCGGAGAAGGCACTCGAGGCGCTGCACCGCGGAGATGGAGAGTGTCTGGAGACGATTTTCGAGCAGCAGAGGAGGCAAATGGAGGAGGAGCGCATGTTTACGAGGACGGCGGCGAGAAGAGATAGGGATGTCAGGCGTGACAGAGCAACGAGAGCAAGGAGGGTGACTGAGTTCTTGGCGAGGGAGGAGGAGCAGCGTAAAGCGGAAGGGTTGGGCGGCGTGGGCCCGGTTATTGAGCGGCCAAGGGGGCATAGTGATGGTGATGCGGAAACTTCACAGAACCTGAGGGGTACGGTGGAGAGAGTGAATATCGGAGAAGTTTAGTGCTATGGAGGGATGGGTTTGTACTTTGGCGAAGGTCTTGAGAATGGCTGGTTGACCCGGGCATACAGGCGGGCTGAACATATACCCCCTTTATTTATAGACATCTATAGCACATACAGTATATATAATATGTATAATGGAGATAACAGTAATCAACTGTGAAAGCAAAATCTGATATATTATCTATTTATTAGGTTACCTCCAGTGTTGCCCGAATACCGCTCCGAGTACTACTCGAGCATCCTCGAGTAGAGTACTGAAAATTGAAGCTCGAGTACCGGTATTCGAGTACCGGTACTCGAATACCTCGAGTAGTACTCGAGCTTAAAATAGATATTGATATAAAACTGTATATTACTATTCTAACTCTCATTATCTGCATCGTCGCCGCTGTCTTCGTCGTCGCCTTGTGATAAAACACCCTAATTCCGTAAGCAAAGTAGATATCTAAGTGTAGAAGGCGATAATCAGTTCCGTTTCTTTGTGATAATATCACTACCGACACTAAATACTCGTTCTAAGTCTGCTAAGGTAGCTGGAATAGCTAGGTAATCCCTTGTAATAGAAGCAATTAATAGATATTAGTATTGCTTACTCTACTAATACTTAAGAATATCTGTATCCCTACTAACTGTCAGCTCCTTTATCTATTGCTTCTATTCTAGCTTAATATTGTAGCAGCTTTGTAATACGTATAGCTCATCTTCTAAGTTGATATTGATATTTATAGCTTGCTCTATATCTAGATCCTTAGCTTTAATACTATTTATAACGTCTGCTGCTTGAATATTAGACTTGCAGCCTAAATATCAATAGAAGTAGTCCTACCACTATGCTTTTACCCTATTCTTCCTAGTTAAGTGCATGCTATCTTTCTATATAATATTAAAGACGTTAAAGTTATACTAAGGATTATAGATCGTAGCAATTGTAAAGTGGCTCTGTTGCTGATTTATAGCTAGAGTATAGTAATCATTAAGCTTCTTTAATGCAATTAACGTAGTAGTAGCAATTAGGCTTCGTTCTAGTAGCTTACTTCTTATATCTTTAAGCTTCTTAATTATCCTTATTTACTATAGAACAGCGTAGTTAAGAGATAGATAAGAAGAGCCCTATAACTTCTTAGTTAGGCAGACAAAGATATAGAATAGCTTTAATAAGTTATGTAGTGTAGCCTAGTCTACTACTATTAAAGCAATATCTCTTATACTAATATTAAGTTGCTATAATGCGTATAAAGCTGTAATTAGAACCTAAAGCTTTAAAGCTATATTAATTATATAATAAGTTAAGCTCTATTAGACTAGCATATTAAGAGTTAACTAACAGACTTTAATACTTATAGCTTTACACTAATTCTTTAAGGCATCTTTCTATCTATAGCAGTTCTAAAATATATATATATAACGCTAGAGCTTAGCAAGAATAGTAACGATATCATTTTTAGAAGTAAGTAGTATTTATACTACCCTAATCTTAAGCTAATATACCTCTAGGCCTTTATCTAGTGTTGCTTTTAAAGAGGCTAAAGTAGCTTAAATAGTAATATTAATAATATGCCTAATATAGCGTACGTCTCCTACTTTTGCTATAAAAGCCTATAGTTGTTTTAGAGTAACAGGTTGTACTAAAGCTAGCTTCTTATATTCTAATAGCATAGTTGTATTCGTAGAGGCGTTATCTCTTATAATAGTAAAGATTGTAGGCGTAATACTATAATCGTCCGTTACATTTATCAACTATTTAGCAAGGTATTCGCTAGAGTAGATTAGCTCTTATAGGTGTATAATGTTAAGTATAGTATTTCTCATTTGCTAATTATCATTAATCTAGTGTACTATAACTACTATATACTTAGAATAGTTCTAAGTAGACTAAGTATCTATCGTTATTACTAGTTGTCTACTGCTTATAATATGCTGTTGTAATTCTACTTAAAGCTATGCTTTATAATAGCAGAATAGTCGATATAGATCCTGTCTAATTATAGTTCTACTAACTATTAAGACTATAGGATTTAGATAGTAAACTAATTACTAGAAGGATTAGCTTTTAATAAGGCGTAATAGTAGGTTATTTGATACTATAAAAGAGAGAACAAGCTCTTTATATTTCATCGAACTTAGTGCATTACTAAGTGCTTAGCGGGGCTAGAAGAAAGCAGAAGTAGAAGTAGAGGGTGTTGATGAGCTTTGAATTGAAGATATTGTATTATATTCTACATGCACTAATGGGTGCTGCTTCTAAAGATGCTTCTATAGATTGCTCGTTGTTAGGTTCTTTAGGGGCTAGCTCGGCGTATATCTACAATTAGTTTAAAGGCATTAGTATTAGATTCTAGCAGGTACTATATCTAATAAAGTACAGTAGAATAGTCTTTTAGAAAAGAGTATTGATGTAGAATTAGGTAATTGAACTCTTAGAGGCATATGTAGCATCGAAATAAGGGGCATTAGAATAAGGGGCAGCAGCTCTAAAGCATCAGACTGATACTCAGCCGGCACTAGCGACAGCGAAGAGTCACTCATTATAGGAAGTAATATAGAACGCTCAAGTAGAAGCTTCAATTATCTATTCTACAATCTATATTACCCCTCTTTGCCAAGGGCTTGGCAGTACTCGAGTATTCAGAGTAGTACTCGGGCAACACTGGTTACCTCTACTAATTAATACCCATCTATATAATCAAAAACACCAAATCAAAATAAGTGGTGATAACGTAAAATAGGCATCCTCAGTCCGTACTTTCCAAAACATTCCTAGCCTGCCGTGGAATTCGACCACTCCTCCTTCAGGGAAAGCCCCAAAAAGGCAGATATCAAACACACGATCTGCCTTCTAGCTGGCCATAACCAAGTGGATCACAGATCATGCTTGGTTGTTGCCTTGCGCCGCAAGCTTTTGCTCTTCAAAGATGGATAACGGGATTGGACCACCACTCTCGACTTCCTCACTTGCCACCGCGACTACGCCGCTTGCTATGGCGGGTGCGTGGTGAGCTTTCATCCAGTAGGGCGCGTCATGGGGTATTGTGAAGCTGCGTGAGTATGCCGGTGGCGCCTCAACAGGAAGGGTCTCTTTTACCAGATTTCTAGGTTGCGTTTTGGCTGGGGTTGGGATCTTTGAGGCTGCTGGGACCTTTAGAGGTTGCCCATGTGAGGGCGTAGGAACTGAAGCTGGCTTTGGCTGCTGCGAGGGCTGGGTAGCCTTGTAGGAGTGTACAACCACTGGGGTTGGCTTTGGCTTTGGGGTTTGAGTAGACTGGTTGAGGTGTACGGCTTTTGGAGTTGGCGTTGGCTTTGAGGGTTGAGTTGGCTGGTCCGACTGCTCAGACTTTGAAGTTGGCTTCATCTTTGGGTCTTGGTCCATCTCCGCTTCGGCCATCCCCTTCCTGAACGTGGCCTGCAGTTTCAAAAATTCTGAACCTGGAAGCTCCGCAGGATCCTTGGCTGCTTCACAGGAACGCTTTTCAATAATATCGTCTGCGATCCCCTTCCTTTTGTCAAGACGCATCCTCATTGCGTTTGCCTGTGCTTCTGTAAGTGCGGCAAGCCCCTCTGGTGCCCATCTACCACCGACTTGATTTTTTAGAGGATCACCTGGTAGTAGAGCAATGTGCTTCTTGTCTCCCTTTACCAACATATGTTTAGCCGCAAGAAGTTCCTCACGAAGATCCGAAATTTCTTGCTTCATCGCATCAACTGTAGCTTTACACTGGCTCTTCTCCAGTGAGCCGTTGTCTCCCATTAAGTCGAGCCTTTTTTGGAGCGTCGCTATCTCTTCCCTTAATACAGCCTCGTTTTGGGAATGGCTGTCGCAAACCGACTTGTGGTCGTTGACGAAAAGCTCCATAGCGTGATGGTGTTGTACACCAAGTTCACGATTCTCTTGGAGTAATTTCTCATGTGCTCGATGATAGTTTGTAGCGGTATCCACCACCACTGCGTAAGATTGTTGCGCTGTAACCAAATGGGCTTGAAGATTCCCAATCATATTTTCCATTTGACGAATTCGCTCGTCCCGGTTCACTAGAGCAGTTTGAGCATCTCGACCCCATGTTTCAAAGTTCTTCTTGTTGGTTTCCTCCATGTCCAAACGACTCTTCCTCTCCAATTCTAGCTTGGCCTCGATGTCTCGGAATTTTTGTTGTTCGTCCGAAAGCTCAGTGCTCAAACTTTGGAGCTTTTGCTGAAGGTTGCGAGATTCTTCGGTGCCTTTGTTGAGGCGGGCCGTTTTCCTTGCCACTTGATTTTCCAAAGTTTTGATTTGATTCTTGTAGAACTCTTTTTGTGCATTGGCGTCCCGTTTTAGGTCGTCGATTGTGCCCTGCCTCTGCTTATGGGTATAGACTGACCCATCTGGAGCCTTGACTTGCTTAAGTACCTCAATATACCCTGATACTCTGGCGTTAAGTTCATTGATTTCATCATTCTGATCCTTGATTTGCGCGCAGGCTCTGCGATATTGCACTTTCAGATGGTCATTCTCGCGAAGAAGTTCTTTCCTAATATTCAGAGCCTCTGCGCGCTCAGTATCGAACTGGTCCTGTTGAGCTTGCATGGATTCAGCGTGCTTGAAATATGAGTCGTTGAGTTGTTCTTTGAAAGCCTTGTCGTTGTCTGATATTTCCTTTTCAGCCGTCCTTGCCCTTGCCTCCATAGCCTCACAGATACTCGTCATATTCTGTATTTGGAGCTCATGTATCTTCAAGTTGGCATCAGGCCCATCCTCAAAAGTCCAGCTTCCCCCATCAGATTCATTATCGCTGTTGAAGCTATTGACGCTTTCGGGGTTATCCTCAGCGGATTGTGAAACCTCCAGCAGCCAACCGCGCCTCTGCCATTCTGGAGTAACCACTAAGATAGGGTCGTCGTGCATATTTCCGTCTGCGCTTGGATTGATAACACCTGTTGTCTCAATATCACAGCCATGGGTCTTCACAGGAGGCTTGCCGTTGTCACTATCAACATCTTTCTTCAGGCTGTGTATTGAACATTCATCCGAGTTGTTGTATTGGTCTCCTACTTCGGGAGGCCTGAACTCAGGCGATTCTTGGAAGCAGTTTTCGTTGACCGCCTCGCAGCCCATCTTTACTGTTGCAGAACTGGCGTGATTCACCCCCAAAAATGTAACAAGGGCCTATCCAAGCCAAGGGCTGCTATTGCTAGCCTCCCTCTTGGTTATTTCTTGCTGGTAATTATAGTTTGTGACCTTTATTGGTAAAGAGAAGCAGTTGGGTATAAGAAGTGATATTTGTGTAAATACAGGGAAATATGAGCGGGGGAAAGAAAGACTCGGACCATATATAAGAACACAGCAGAATCACGCCGTTATAGCTTTGGAAGCTTACTATCAGTCCCATGGAATCGAAATCAAACTGGCGCCTGATACATCTCAAGATATGTGAATTTAGTGCCTGTCCTGGCCTAACGGGACTGTCTTATGTTTGAACCATGAACCCCACACGTCCTCTGAAAAACCATGCACTGACGTTCCACACACTGCCTGTTATTCTCCATGGGTATCTCAGTGTCTATCCTGGCATTTTGGGGTTTGTGCCTTCCAGTGACTTCGACCCAGTTGTAATCCCAAAATGGCAAAACATGCCATTTTTAGCCAGATGTCTTAAACAGCGGCATCTGACACGTCTAGCGGCGGGTAACCCTTGATAGTGTGTCAGTGAAAACTCGGGAATCCAATTACTAAATTAATATTCGTCAAACGGATTTGTGGCGTGATGGTTACCACCCAAGCCATGTTGTCATCGCTGTCATCGAACGTATGGTGATGTTATCATCCACCAATAAAGAGGCAGCACCAGACTGGAATCAGTTGTAATGATATACACAATTTCCCCATCACAATATAGTAAGCTCTGAACCCAACCGTCAACTCACTTTGGTAATGGGATAATGTCTTGCTCTCAGTACATAGACTAGTTAACACCACCATGAGACCTACATGAGATATCTCTTCGGACGTCAGAAGAAGTATACGGTTCTGTCAAAGTATGAAGTATATACTATCTAGTCACCCTACAGATGGCGCGAGTGCACCTGCGTCTGGGCTGATATCAGCAACACCGTTAGATACTAACTAGATATAATATCAATTCATTGGAACGTCTAATTTAGGTTCTAGGATAGCATTGATGTGGATAAATAGCATGCCATCTTGTAGTGAGTTGGTGGGTAGATCTCGCTCGACTACGCTGGCTGTGTTGGTTCGTAGATCATGGCTAGACTCTACAACTACTGTACGAGTTCACTTAATAGCAAGTCTTCGTGGCGTAGGACCAATTTATTCGAATTGTTAAATCTACAGCCTCGAATATTAAATTCCAACAAAAACAATTTCTGTGGTATCCAGGTATCGACACCCCAAAATGACCCCGCGCTTCGTTTACCCATATGGATACCACCACAATGCAGCCGGTAAAACTCCATCCTCTCCCATACAGGAAAGACCGTAAGCCACATCCGACCATCACCTCTGAGCCCTTTTCATATATCCGTAACTCCTGTTAAACTCCAACATTGAACTATGCGTCCATATCCCGTCCCTTCATTACGTATTCACATCCATCATTGCCGTCATCATGTTTTTAATGCAGGCGGCCCCGAAGCGTTTAGCCTCTTGAATTCATTCCCTCCAGCCAGATCCTCCTCGTCTAGTGGCCGTTTACCGTTTTCATTTGTGTTTGTTGTTGGGTTACTGCTCCCTGGTTGCTGTGTGGTGATCTCCGACGACTGATGCGCAACCGCAATCGGTTGCGGCTGAGCAGTAGCCCCGAGAGATTCGGTATTGACCGCCGATTGGTGCAGCAGTTTTTGGTGGCTTTCGTTAGATTCTGTGCCAGGCACATTCTGAACTTGATGTGGTGGCAAGTCACCTGAAGCTGAAGTGGTGCTTGCAGCTGGAGGAGGAGCCGGTGATGCGCTGGTGGTGGCCCGGAAGGAGGGGTTAGCGGAGCTACTGGAATTGGCTCGAGTCATCCCCGGAGTCATCATAGGCGGACGAGGAACAGAAGGGCCGTTTGGTCGATTGTGGGATTGGCCAATAAATGTAGGTCTTTGAACAGCGGGACCTGGCGTTGGGGCTTTCTTGGCGACAGAGACGTCGGAGGCTGCGTGAGCTGCGTTTCCTGTAGGCGCAGGGGTGAGTTGGGCCAAAGCCTGTCTTGGCGCAGCATCGGTCTGTTGCGTGCTTTGTTGCATTGTGTGTGTCCCTAATTGGGCAGGAGGTTGCTGAAAAGTGCCATTGTTAAACTCGGGGAACCTTTTAAGCATCGATTTCAGGGCAGCCATAATTTGATCCTCTAACTTCAAATCAGATTCTACTACCGTAGCTGTGCTCTGAGAAGTAACCCCCATGACACGGTTGATGGATGACGCAACTAAAGCTTCGGCCTTGTTATTCTTTGGCTTCATAGTAGCGACCAGATTTGTCCGAAAGCTATCAATGGCTCGCCACATTGCATTATCCGGTTGTGGGGGCCCTTGCTCAATTGGTCGGGGCTGTTGTGGAGTTTGGTAAGGCACACTTTGAGGCGCTTGGCTAGGATTGTGAGATGTATTTTGTGGCGCTTGTTGAGTTGGATTAGCCGGTGGCTTCGGAGCGTATGGCGAACTGTAAGTATTGCTCGTAGCACCCATGGGCTGAGCAGTCGGTAATGCGGAAGGGAATCCTGGAGGTGGTGCGCCGCCATTCATGGAGTGCTGTCCTGGTGGAAGCGGGTATCCATTCATGGGCTGCCCAGCGTATTGTGGAGGTTGTCCTGGCCGTAAATGAGGTGGCATGTGGTTCATGGCATAGCCAGGAGGCGGCATCATACCAGGAGGCCCATGCATCATGTGAGGATGTGGTCCAGCACGGTATATCGGTTGATGTAAATGTGGGGGCAACTGATGAGGAGGAGTCGGCCGTCTCTTTTTCTCCTTCTCGATGGAAACTCCGTCTACGATAGCCCACATCCAACCCTTCCCGTCTCTCTCGACCTTCCTAAAAGCGTGATGTTGAGAAAGATTGTGCCTGACACTACTTTGCCAGCCATTTGTGTTACACTTAAGCACGAAGAAAGGATATCTACGCTGTATTGCGCGATATATCTGTGGCAATGACATTTGACCTGTTGGCGAGTTGCTGAGAGCTTCATGAATAAGGGTGACGTAGTTTGCTTGAGGCTTCGCCAGCTGCTCTGGAGTAAGATCTGCTTCGTTGAAAGTAGGTGACGGGGAGCGAGGTGGTTTTGTGGACTTCTTTTCCTTCTTTTCTTTGGACGGCCTATCTTCTTCCCCGGAGCCTTCCTGCTTGGCTACGAGAGCATCCGGGTCCTTAGGCTTCCGCTTGGTGTACTTCCTTTTTTCGGTCTTGACCGGAGATTCATCTACTGGATTCTTCCTAGGTCTACCAACCTTGTTCTTTCCAGACGTATCCGGCTGTGAAACTGTCTTTTGCGCAGCCCTCTGCTGTGCCTCCTTCTTGGCTAGCTGCTGCTCTCGTTTCGACATGATGCCATTTTTCGGTGGACGCCCGGGGCCTCTCTTCTTTTGTGGCATGGGCATCGACTCTGGAGCTTCTCTGGATTGCTCATCTTGGTCATCATTTCCATCCTCCGCCTCATCCGGTACCTCTGACAGTTCGCTGTTGTCTTCATCGATATCGCTCCCTTCTTGTTGCTCTCCAAGTTCATCTCCGTCTCCTTCTTCGTCGTCCTCACCTTCAATCCCCAATTCGGGCCGATCTGCATCGTCCGATACTTCGTCACTGCTATCTCCAAGTAAAGCGCCTTCACGAGTGGCATCGTCGAAATCGAAGCTCATTTCCTTTCCTCCTTCGACATACCGATCTTGTACACCAGATTCCCCGTGCTCAGCTGGGATTTCAGCGCCTGTTTCCCCAAGTGCAACGTCAGGCAGCACAAAGCGCACAACGACCCCGCCAATCTGAAGATAGCTGCCACTCTTCAAAGGAATAACATCCTCATGATAGTAGAAAACTTCGTCCACAAACGCGCCATTCCGCCCGATGATTTCGGCTTCAAAGAGAGATTTCTTTGAGTTGTAGGCAATCTTTACATGCCGCCGGGAGATGGCCTTGTAGCCGCTTGCAGGAGTGGTGGCGGGTGGATGGATTCCCACTAAAGGGCAATCGTGTGGAGAAGGGCGCAAGGATGCCGGGTCGACAGGTACTGCTCCGGCGGTTTCGGGGGCGTGCCGACGAGCTTGGGGCTGGGCCTGATACTCAATTTTGCCGCTTGGTTGAACCGACGACTGCCTCCTAGACACTCGGATTGACGAAGATCCGGTAGATTTGGACTTCTTGCTGGCTTTGCGGTGCATGCGACGTCTCGAACGTTCGTCGCTGTCGGAATCATCGCCATCTCTGAGAATACCACCACTTTCACTAATAACGGACTTTGTATATTTGCTCTCCTCCCTTTTGATACGAACCGGGGTTTTTGGCTCCCCCACAATGCTGTGCTCGTCCATATTCGCTTTTGCCTCCTCCGCATCTCGCCTCATGGCATTTCGGGCTGCTTGGCGATCTCGCCCCAGTATTACCGAGTAAGTGTTCATGTAGAATTGCCCGTCCTCAAACTCGAGAAGAGCATATGCCGAGATTCGAGTCTCATCATTATCACGGGTAGGCTGCGACATCTCGGCGTAAGGTCCGTTGAGGTCGTTTGTGTTATCCATCGAGATGTCGTTCCCAGCGAGAGTCGCCATTGCAGACGCGTTCAGAGCTTCAGCCAGTCCGGGCGGGGCCTGATATTGAAGCATATGTGACAAAGCACGTAGTTGTTCGTAGTCGCCCAGGGGAACGCGGGGATATTCCGTGTCATCGTCGTTGTTCTCTGGTGTCCGAGGGATTGCCGGCTCCATGATAAGGTCGCTTTTTATTTGGATTGGTTGGGTTTGGGCCGCGGCGCTTTCCACATTTGGCTCAACATTATCATTGTCTGCACTGATCTGGAGCTGCTCAATTGAAGTGACTTGTTCTGCGTATTCCGGGTTCGCATCTTCTCGCGCCGTGGTTGCTGGGATGTCATTCGCCCCCGGAACGGCGTTATCTGCAGCGGTGAGTTCGATGTTGGTTGGGCTACCATCAAAAGCAGTTGTGACCATAGTGGCAACGGCCTCATCTGAGGCAGCATGCGGTGAAGTCATCGCTGTCGCTCGATGGTAGTGACAGCTCTTTCACCGGCAGTGAATCCGTCCGATAGGTGTCAGGGTACGCTCAGTCGCGAGAAGGCAAACGGCGGGTTCTGATTGCGACAATCGTACTTTCTGCGCATCCATGTTAGCGCCACTGTCACGTGATATTATGGAGGAGGGGTCAAATGTAAAGTTTGACACCCCCTCCACGTTTGACCCATGAACGACATACGAACAATGATGGAAGCAACAAAAAGACTAGGGATTCCTATCTCTACATTTCCACGGGAATGAAATTGCTTTATGGAAACCAGCAATGTTAGTTTATAGTATATCCCGGAGTTTATTTTTAAAGTTTAGAGTTATCCTCCGGATGGCTTGCCTCGGGGAACTTAAAAATGGGCTCACGCGTTCTGGCCTATGACTGACTTCCTTTGAGAAGCACGGATTGTAATTGCTCATGTTCTGATCTGGAGCGTTACTAGCCTGACCAACGGTCGCGTCTACCAAGCGCAAGTTTAGACTCAATTTCTTCTATGTGGTCTCACTTCCCTTCCATTCCGAGCTAGTACTTCATTGTCGTCCTAAATCCAGCGGCGGCTTTCGCTGACGTCACATTATCCCTAAATCTTGATATCAACTCTTGATATCAACGGTCATTGTGCTTTCAATGGGTCCAAATACACCAGTTACTATATTTCAAAATACTTTTATCTCACCAATCTGGTGCTATTTTGCCAGCAAGTAGCTGACGTGGCCGGCATGTCGATTCCTTTTGTCCCCATCGCCTTTACAAATGACAATCCTTGTCACATCAAAATTGTTGGACCATGCCTTGCAATCCCAGTGGTTGTTATACTAGCTGTATGATTGTCACTTCTCAAGCTTTCATTGTCTCTATCTGACTCTTTTAAGGTGGTATGTTGGCCGGCATCGCTCTTCTGTGGATGTTGTGCTACCGAGAGGGGAACGCGGTATGTTAACACAATGTTCTACTCTAAAAATACTTGAGCTGATTAGCTTCAAAAATGAAGCACTGCGATGCTGCCTAATAAAACATACGGTGATATCGTAAATGCAATACCTATATAATGGGACATTCTATCCATAGTGGCTTCCAGTCCAGACTAGATATCTTCCAGCATCATTTATTTCAGCCCGATTGATGGTTTTGTATTAGGAACGATTAGTTGATCAGTACCATATATATACTCCATATATATACTGGCAGGAGACCTTTGTATAAACTCAGAGTTGAGTATCGCAAGCATTACCATTAAATTGTGATATTGGAACTGCTGTGGGAAATAAATTTATAAAATATCAAGATTGCAACTGCTTCATTATATCTGCCTGGAATACCTATATTGAAGTAGCAAAAGAGGGAAGCAAAGACGGCCTGGTTTTATTTTCAAGCAGAGATGATTTGGAGCTAGGCTGTTCATACCTCTTCTAAGCATCTATTTGTTTACAACTCCTTTCGAAATTACCTGACACGTCTAATCGTTCGCTTTATTTATTCCTTACTTCTCAAACTAACTTTTCACTTCCATTACTTTCATTTCCTGCCGCCTTTGAACCGTTCAGTTCGTGCATCCGAATGCCGAACGAAATAACTTCCACAGGCCTCGTTGATAGCCACCTTCAAGCCTGCAGTTTTTGCTTCCAAAAGCCTCGATACATTCACGTCTACCACACCCATTAAATTGTTTATTCCAATATTACAATTTCTGCATTGAAAAGCTGTACACATCAACTTCTATTACGCACATTGCCTATCACCATCCAATCTTACAATTCTTGTATCCGAAACTCCATTGTCCACAACTCACAATGGGCAGGGTGAATAGAAAGAGAGCTCAGAAGAGCTTGGATGCTCGTCATCGCAGTACACGCTTTCACCGTGCTACTCGTTTCAGTATGACCTCTGCAGAACATTTATTTTATCCTACTAACATAAATAGGAGCATTCAGATCTGTACTAAAAGGCGGCGAGAGATTACCTGATGGATTCATGAAGAATCTCAGATGGTCCACACCACATCTCGGTGAGTGGCCTCACTCACTACTTGATGAAGTCTATACTAATTCTTGGCAGGCCATCACCGCGAGGCTTCTCAAAAAAATGCCCGCCTTCTACCCAAAGGGTATCTCACTAACCACGCGGGTGCACCTAGATATGTTCCTGTTGGAAATAGGACTCCGCAAAACAAGCAGAAAGCTTCGAAAAGCTCTTTGTTTTCTTCTAGAAAGACCCGTGTACGCCGCCACAATGCACGAAACTGCAGTCTACCTCATCCAAACTATATGGGAATCTCACCTGCCATCTTGCTGGAGATGATGGTCAAAGTCGCAAAGGTCAAATGGAAACCTCCAACTGTTTTGGGAAACGGAAGGACAAAAAATTCGATTATGCTGCAAGCTGCGATGTCAAAGGACTCGCCAACAATGGTATCGGTGAAGAATATTGAAGGAATACAACATGCCCTCAGTTTTCTGAGAAATCTCCCAGAAAATGGATTGCCAACATTTGTGCAGAGAAATTCGGTGTTGAAGAGGTTTATACGGGGAATGGAAACACACAATACCTCTGCCGCATCGGGCAATAGCCAAAAGCCGAAAAATGATCTGGGCATTATAGAACAGACAGTTTACCAACTGCAGCGCCGTGGCTTGGTAAAGCCGTACCTTGACAAGTTGACTGCATATTTTTCAGAGCAGGAGGATTTAAGTGCGGATGCAGAGACTTTGGTGCAGAAAGTTCTCGTTGACGCAACAAATAGTGCTGCTCTAACCCCATGTCCAAGAGAAGGCGAAGTCGATATGACGATGGTGGATTCCAATGAGCAAAATGCGCCAAAACTTCACCTTGATACATCTCAGAAGCGAGTGGTGATCTCACTCCAAGGCAGCCGCTGCAATCCTATTAATCTTGAAAACCTTGGTTTGCCTCGAGATCTTTTTCGAGGGCTGCCAAATCCATTTCTTGACAGGTCTTCGAATGTCACGGCGATCAATCCCATAAATATTTCTCAGGGACAACCGGATGCCGCTCTTGGCAAATGGCCTCGAATTGTCTTCACGAGAAATCCCGAGCTGTTGGATCTTTGTCCTGAAGAGGCAGCCATGCATTGGAGGTTTGACCGTACGTTGTACGTAAGAGCCCCCGAAGCAGCTATAGCAGCAATAGCGGCTCTACCGCCTTGCCATTATGCGCCATGCATGTATATCACTTGTGAAAATTACTTGAAGAAGCGTACCACGTCTCCTTTTCGCGAATCCCCTATGCTAGGTGGACCAGGAGGACAGTATATAACAACCCCGTTTAATTTCGGGGACCACGTCGAAGGCGTGCAGTTTTATCAAGCGGCAATCAATGCCAAAAGAACGCGTCAACTGGGTAAGTCATGAAATTCGTTGTTGCGCTATACGTAACTGACGAATATAGAACTTGAGAGACAAAAGACAGCCCAAAAAGCCGCTGAAGATCAGAAGCATAAGAGTCCGATTGACCGATATTCCCAGGCATTGCAGCAGTCGAGACTTGCCGAAGGACATCCTAACTGGCATGACCTGCCATATCCAGCAATATCTCGCGAGGAAATGTCGTCTTTGGAATTGGAACTTACTGAGGCTGACAAGAGCGTGGCCCACCGCATGCTCATGGATGAAATAGTTAAAGATATACCTGGGCAACGCAAAAAATTAGAGGAGTATGATATCCGGACCCTTTTTCCTGAACTCCAGCCAATCCAGCACGAGTTCGAAGAAAATGGGTACTCCGAGCTACGTGCAGTGAAAAATGAGCCTACCAAGTCATCCCAAAAGTCCATTGCGAAAGACCACTGCAGCAAGAAGGGCCAATCTGGACACGGATTGAAGCGTCGTCGAGCCTTTCCGGAAGAAGAACCGCGGCCACAATATTCCAATTTTGAGCTGGAAATCGATGGCCCTCTTCTCAATGGTGGTCCAATATTCCGTCCAAGGAGTCCTTCGCAAATGTCCACATCGTCTGAATCTGATGTCTTTGTAGACTACGAAGAAGAAATCTCTCTCGTTAGATCTTCTGCACCAAAAGGAGAGGCAGAACCCCACCCTGAGATATATCGCGATGAGGTTATGTTGCGCCATCAGCTCGCTTCTGGACCGGTTTACACCCAAAATCCAAATTTGTACTCGACTTACAGTTCAAGCTTGCCAAAGAGTACAGAGTACAACCAGTACCCCACAAGGACAAACCGGGCCATCAAGGAGCCGATATCAATCTTTGCCGGAGAAACGACATTCTCCAACTTAACAATTGCAGATATGCAGCCGAACAGCATGTCTGGTACTGGATTTCCTTCAGAGACATCACCACAAGCAGCATTGTCTACTGATTCTATTTTGTTCTCAGGATCGCCATTTGCCCCTACGTCCCTGGCTGGTGAGCCAATGGTCGCTGATAGTAAATCATGCCCCAAATGCGAGAAGCCGTACAAGTACAAGGGGGCCCTTACAAGGCATATGCAGAACTGTCAAGTTCCAGGTATCCCTGAAGAATATAAGAGCTGTCAATTTCCAGGTATTTCTGAAGTGTCTCCCTTACCACATTCTTGCCCCACTTGTGGGAAAATATACAAGAAGCTAGGGAACCTCTGGCCTCATATTGTTTCATGTAACTCAAAAAACAATAAGTTTCAAACCACAGAGTTTCCAAAGCAGGATATTGGAGAAGTGAAGGCTCGTGGAAGCTTGGTGCCGTTTCCACGCGATAATGCGAGAACTTCCTCTGGAAAGCCATTTTGTGAGGCGTGCAGATCCGAATTCACTTCAAAGAGGGAGTTGGCCAAGCATATCAAGGCCGAATGTGCGGCGTTGCGTGCCCAGGGTTCATACGGCAGAAAAAATAATAAGCAACCTGGGACCCCGCTTGCACTAAGCTTCAAGGAGCCGATGTATGCCTCGGATTTTGAAAGCTCAGATTCCGAGAGCGTTGCTGAAATGACTTCTAGCATATTCGCTACTTCAGTTGGCAAATATGGGCAAAATTCTGTACGAGCAGAAAGGCAATCAACAAAGGGCGATGCTTCTGGAATGGACTGCGCAGTGAGGAAAGGCTCCATTGCAGAACAGATGGAGCTTATTTATGGACCACAATCCAACTATCATACTCCTACTAACCCAATGTCCTACTACTCATCCAATATCATGAAGAATTCAACTCTGGGTGATTATTCCGGAACAGGTGGAGTTAGAAATGGTGATGATTCTGATATGGATGCCAGCCCGACACCAGAGACGAAGTCGCACAATATTGGAAAACTCTCCAGGTTTGCCTCGACCGTGAGACCAAGGCGACCGCCAACCAGAATAGGAATGTCTCCAGGCTCGAAACTAACCGTCGATGGCGAAACTCCAACGTCTGTCTCACGTGTCCGCGCCCTCGACCCTGGATTGTCAGAGCTACATGATACCAAGCCCCAGCCACCTAGCCGAAGGCTTTTCTCCCACGACACTGGCGTGGCTGGTATGTCTAGTCCTTTACTTCATACAAATCAGGATGAGCAAGCTTTCAAGGCATTCGACTTGGACTTTCCACCACTCCCCACCCGCTTCTCGCCCCACAAGGATCCTGCGACCCACCGCAGCAGGCTATCAAAGGAGTTTGGACCATATCGCAGCAAGCTAGGATCTTTTGGGTCGGAGGTTATCACTGTCCGATGCTCAACCCAAATTGTTTGTGATAAAGTAGTCAATTTTCTTGGTAAATTCAAGGCAGAAGATGCCAGACGCCAGATTGTATCTGTGTCGGGTGAGAACGGGTTTACTGCGAAAGTCATTGTGCGGCCAGGGTTTGATATCACTGAGGTTAAGTTTGAAGAACTACCTGGGATTTTTGTAGAGAGTGAGATTAAAAAATTCATATTTGCGCAGACAGATCCAGAGACGTTGGGAGCAAGAGTGGGGAAGGATACCGGCGAGAAGCAAGAGCTTGAGTTGGGGACACCTGGGGAGAAGCCAGTGGATAGAACAAGAGGATGGAATCTCAGAGGGAAACACGGGGAGGAAACTCGCCGTCAAAAGCGCCGCCGATAGGTGCCGATATGATGGTCATGAGTGGTTCTAGATATGAGAGATAAGAGATGCTAATGCTTGCGAAGGCGAGCATCTATGTAGGATATTTGTTTGTATGACCACATCACAGCGTGTCCAACCATCTGAGGTTTGAGGAATGCAGGTGAAGGCAAGAAAGGGATGGCAAACATGGAACCTATGGATATTAGTTGCTGGTTACCTCGCAGTAAGAGAAAGGACGGTCTTGCTCACGAGCAGCCTACTGATGCGAGTTGATGGATATTACAGATATTGGTCATTACACTAAGCACGAGGGCAGGATAGCAATACAACACACTCGTTTTTAAACCCAGCCTGGATTACTTCGACGCTGTTCAGTCGTAAATTTTCTCCTCGGCCTGAGACAGTTAATGTGACTCTTCAAATTAAAGAGTTTGCAGGCAGAATGGAACGCCTCTATTTGACCTCCTGCACGTAAGCGCGAACCTTATCCCAAACATTGAGCCGAAAGGTATATTAAGAGCCCCAAAGAGACATACATGAGTATTAATAGATTCAAAAACATTCAAATCCATACATACTTTTCTCTTGAATGATTACACTTGTATTCTATTTCCTCCAACTTCTTAACAACCTCTTCATGGAATGTTATGCTCAATGTCGCAACTCCCCCCCCCCCCCAATTCTCGCGCGTAACCCGATCACACTGCTGTCATCCAGAAGCTTTGCCCGGATAGTTTCAACTAGCTTCGGGTCTCCACATGCACGCTCCAGATCAAAAGCCTCGCCCCCCACGATGCTGCTGCGAGCGAGAATGCTGCAGACTATCGGTACCAGGCCGAGCCGTTACCTTGTCGATACTGGACCAGTATGCAAGCTTAACCAAGATAACTCCGAAGGAGCAAATGTCGAAGCTCTTCTGATATGTAGGTCGCTCTGGGCCTATGTTGAGTGTTCACGGATGGCGGCAAATTCTAAACTCTACATCATCAGCCAGTTCCTCAGTGAATTCACTAGAATGTGCTGGTTGCGCTAAGTCAAATTAAAGAGACAGGGGCTCATTGTAGTCCAGGTCTGCTCTACGGTTCTGCTGAACACCGCACCGGGTAAGTGGGAAGAAGATAATGTTATCGCCTCGGAGTGAGTCTCTTGTGGGGCCAATTAGCAGAACGAAGATACATAATGCAGTTTGCCAGTGCCTTTGCAAGATCAACACGGTCGGTGATGCTTGGTTTTGAGAGTTCAGTATCTTGTAGGAGTTGCAGAAGCGAAATTGGAGACGTGGATGGATCTACTCCAAGTGGTGCACGCTCATTTGATGCTCTTCCTATCTCTCCTGTTCTTGAACCCAAGTTGAGAATACAGATTTAGCGATTCACTCCTTCCTTCTCTTACATTTGAAAGCCTTCTATCTCTCAAGAAATTTGCTTCTCCATATATAGTCATTCTGCGGTCCACACATAGGTATGGGAATATGCACCGTATATCAAAGTTATCTATCAATCGCACAATGATTTAACTAGCGCAGGAAGACAGCTAATGGTGTGGTGCTGTAGTCGAGACTAGGGTCGACGGTCTACGGATGACCCTCGTTATGGCGCTCAGAAGAATGTCCGAATGTGCACAAGAAAAGGGGGGAGAATGTACCCCACATAAACCATCTCAAACCCCGCATACACTCTTTCGGCCAACGCCTGCAACCACAGACCCCCGCAGTAATCATGGGGAAGTTGATGATATCCTCTTCATACTTTTATTCGAGCATTGAAAAATAGTAGTCGTAATTATTTCTATTCTCTCATAGATTTACTCTTACCGAAAGTTTCACGATGCCATTCGTCACACTTTTCAACGGCCAGACCGATTACTTCGAAGTTGACGATTACACGGATCCTTGGAACCGCGATGAAGCAGATATTGTGATATTTCAGCCAGGGATATTGCGACATACAGACTTTACATATCACCTGGTCCCTTTGATGTGCAGAGATGTACGATTTATCCGTCGTGATCTCCGGGGCCATGGGAAAAGCTCTAAAGGCGACGCCGAAGGCTATCAATACACTCTGACAACGCTGGTGGATGAGATGGCCGATTTTGTCGATAAGGTCGCGGGTCGTCCTGTTCACTGGATCGGAGAGAGTACGGCTGGGATGGTAAGCATCGCCTTTGCAGAAAAATACCCCGACAAGCTGAAATCTCTGATCATTATGTCGTCACCTCTCACATTGAAGTAAGTTTCTGTTACTGTTTTAAACTTCAAGTCGAGTTTCCATTGATAACTTGACAGTGACACATTTAAGAAGATGGTTTCTCAGCCATATGCGAGTCAGGCTGAGGCAATGCGAAAAATGGGCCTCGTTGAATGGCAGAAGTCCCGCCCAGTATCTAAACTGAGCTCGAATCCGAATGCTCCAAATACGAACGAGATGGGCCGATTCTCAGGCGAGAAGTATCTAAAATGGTACGAAGAAATGCTGGATCGACATGACGTGGAGGGTGTCGCATTATACTGTGCGTTTATTGCTGACGTTGATGTGTCCTACTGTCTTGAGAACATCAAGGTACCCACTCTGATTATGGCTCCCCGACACAGCATGGCTAGCCCTGTGAGTCTCAATGAGGAGATGGCGAGAAGAATTGAAAAGTCTCGCCTGGTCATTATCGATAGCGTCGGTCATATGTTGTATATCGATGAGCCTGAGAAGACGTGTGATGCTATTCTTGGGTGGGTTACGGACATTCGAAAATAGTGAAATTGTATCAATTTTCTTAACTCACCGGAGCTGTCTTCATTCAGAGGCTTTCATTGCGAGGTGTAGTCAGTGGTAAACCAATTTAATTTATATAGTCTTCATAGATACCCTACTGGCAATCTTGGAGCAATATCGAATTAATTACCGAAGTCCTTAGAAAACAATGCTTGGCCCTTTGCTCCTGGTTTGACGTCTTTGCAACCCAGCCTTACTTGTCCCTCGTCTACTGATTTCGACATTGCCTCACCTAGCCACAAAGGCTGAGCTTTGTCCAAAGCGTCCTCAACCTCAACAATCTCATTGCCTCCAACGAAAAACCCTTTCCCTAGAATATATTTAGTTTCTGGCTGTTTCTCTGTGATCACAAGCAATAGTTTACCATTTATGGATTTATCTGTAGCAGGTAACAGAAGTGCTTTCGCCACACTAAGTGGCGTATTAGTTGGAAGAGGTTTCCAAAACTCTTCGATATTCTTAGCCATATTGGTCACTAGAGAATAGCGCAGCCCCATGCAGGGACTTTTAGTCAGTTGCGGTTAATATAGCGATAACAAAATATGCAAGCACTCACGTGTCATCCAGGGTGCAACTGTATTCAGAGTCCAGCTGTCCTCAATAATAGCTTGACTTTTCAGGGCTCTCATCAGCCCGATAGCTCCAGCCTTAGCAGCAGACTAGGTCCACAACGGTGCGGATGGTAGATAACCTGCGGCTGATCCAGTCATGACTAAGGAACCAAATCCTTGTCCTGAGGGGTGGTTGCGGAAGTAATGGAGTGCAAGCTTGACAGCTATTGTACACTGTTAAATAATTATAGAACAAATGAGGTTGCAATGAAAACTAAAAGAATAAAACACTTACTGTAGACAAGTCCCTTCAAGCAAACATCAAGAACGTGAAGTTTAGGTTCCGCTAATGATGTGCCATCTTGTTCGAGTTCATCAGAAAAGATGTCTTTCAACTCGGTTATGCCTGCATTTGCCAGCACGACGTCAATCTTGCCATGCAATTTGAATGCTTTCTCAAACATAGCGCGTTGATCTGCCCAGGATGTCACATCGCAAAAGACGTAGGTTAGATTGCTAGGCCAGATTTATTAATACGAAGAGCTGTTTGGAATATCCAGAAGCAAAAGTAGAGTACCTGGTTTTTGAAACTGTCTCAATAGCTTCCCCGGAGACGCGATTTACATCCCCAAAAACGACCTTTGCACCACATTCTAATATCAATTAATCAGCTTGGGAACAACAGAGTATGATCTTCAAAAACAGTTCATACCATCTGCAAACTCGACTGCAGCCTTGCCAATTCCTGATGCCCCTCCAGTGATAACAATAACCTTTCCTGAAATCTTGGTCCAGTCTGTGCCATCGATGTCAACCGTCGTCATTTTTATTGTGTTCGAAGAATGGGATTTCCAATGTTGTCAAATAGACACGCACATCACAGTACAGTACACAACATATTTATATCCATATTCTTATGCGGGGTATCAAATTGATCTATGACCAGATTGATCGAACAGCACGGGGAATGTGGGTTGTCGGAGCCACCCCTCATCACAATGAAATCCGAACGCCACATTTATAGCTGGAGAGGCATAATATTATAGACATAAACCAAAAATTTATTTAATTTACTGCCAATCCTACTGCTGTATCTTAAATTTACAGTTCATTCAACATAGAATCTGGCATAGTGCCTCCATCATTTGGTAGCCCGCCCAGAAACTCAACCTTCAACTCATACAGTCCTTGCTCACGTATTACACTCCCCATACTCGCAACATAACCAATGTCCTGTTCACAATCAAAGTACCTCCCCTTCAGTGCCGTACCTCGTCCCGCAGCTAGGAACACGCATGTTTGTCCACACAATGCAGGCTCGCACTTGAATGCCTTGGTGAACTTGGCATAGGCGGCAGCGCCTTCTGGGTATGCTTCTGCAACATCCTGGTCGAGAGCTTTCTGTATGCCAGTCTTGGTCGCGCCCGGGTGTAGCGAGTAGATTTCGATGTCGTGGAATCCGTCCATGTCCTGCTCAAACTGCAAGCAACCGTTGGCGCGTACGAGTGCAGCTTTTGCAGCGGCGTAGTTGGCGCTGAAAGGACTGTTCACCGTTGCAGATCGAGAGGCGATATTGATAATCCTGCCGTGTCCGCGGCGCCGAAATTCAGGTATCAGCATGTGCGTCCAAAGCATGGGCTACGGCTAAGGGTCAGATGGTTTTCCTTTTCTCCTAGAATGTGATACTTTGCTTTTTACTTACTGCCTTGAAGTTCAAATCAATCATAGCCCAGAACTGATCAAAGGTCTCCATATGAAATGGTCTATCAATAGTCCTGCAACAATGTCAGCAAGAAGTACTTCTTAATATGGATCTCCTTACCCTCCAGCGTTATTCACGAGAACGTCCACCTCACCAAGGTCTGCCACGATCTGCTTCAACGTCTTTCTTGACTCTACCGCATCCATAACATTGCAGAAGTAGCTTTTGACTTCAGCACCCAATGCCACACAATCATCCACTGTAGTCTGTAAGGCTGAGGCAGCGCGCTCAATATCGAGCAGAGCAAGCTTTGCACCAGCTTTAGCGAATGCCACACATTCGCCACGTCCAAGGCCACCTCCAGCGCCGGTCAATACCACAACTCGCCCTGCTAGAGAGCCTTTCAGTGTTTCCACGCTGATGGCATCGTAGGGCTTCGTATTAATCGAGGGCTTTCGAATCTCGGCTGACATGTTGAGTTTGATTAGGGTGCAAGCTTTACAGGAGAAGTCAAAATTTTATGATGTGACAGCAAATTACATAAAACAAAATACTAAGGATTTAAAGGTTTGCGGAAACGATGGATTTCTTCTGTGTACCGAGACCATATTCGTCGAATATGGTCTCATATGCTTCAAGTCCAGACTCGGATATTGCATTCCAAGAGCCGAACCGCCGACATGGACGGCTGGCTCTATGGGGTAGGTCTAACTTAGAGCGGAGGCGGGGGTTTGCAGCCACCCCCACCCCCTCCCCCACCCCCACCTCCACCGCCACTCATCAGATCCCATTATTGCTGCCATAATAGCAACGTCCATAATGCTAGTGCGTCTCCAAACAGTAATTATAGTCCCCATGTGAAGCGAGGATCCAGACACAATAGTTGGATGTATAACCCTCGTGCTGCGGGGGTGTCTCGCCGTCCCATGCGTGGGATGCAAGCTTGATATCCACTGCCGCCGTTGCAAAATCTCAGTAAATAAGGGAACTCCACACAAAGTTGTGTTATGGAAACAGCATGTCGGTCCCTGTCTTTGACAAGTGGACTGTATCCCCCGCACAAGGCAAGATAATACTAGGCCCACCCCGCGATACAAGTCACGCTGGGCGCCACATCAGCAAGCTTCTTCCATTCGAAAGTTGTTTCAATTTCTTTGAGATTTGATACCTCTACCAAATTTTCTAGACCTCATTGTTATTTCATCATGACGCTTAACGAAAGTGCTGCTGCTCATGCAGCGAGTTTTCTCTACCCACATGGATTTCCAACCGCCCCTTCGCCAATCAAAATTATCACACTTGCTGCAGTCTTGATATTTACAATCAGCTTCTTCGTGAGGGGCAAGAAGACGAAGTACAGCTACCCCCCGGGCCCAAAGGGCAATTTGGTAGTGGGAAACACCTTTCAATTAGACCCTCGGTTCCCTGGTGCTAAATTCGCATCATGGGGACAAGAGTACGACGACATGTAAGTGCGATTCTATACCCGGGGCAAAAGTGTGACTAGTTTGCGTGGAGCTGATTCTTTCTCTGCGATAGGTTCTCTATATTTCTCGGTTCTACCAGATGGGTCGTTGTCAATTCCTCGAAGATGGTGCGCGAACTGCTGGATCGGAAGGGTAAAATCTACCTCAGTCGTCCATACTTCCCGGTGACACAGGAAATCTTATCTGGTGGCATGCGAATTGTCTTGATGCCACATAGCGAGCGGTGGAGAAATCTGAGGAAGATCATGCATCAGCTATTGACTGCCAAAGCGGTAAATGATTGTAGCCATCTTTTGGATTGGGGGACTTGACGCTGATGAGCAAATAGGCCGATAGCTACAAGCCATACCAAGAAATTGAGTCGAGGAAGCTGATATGGGATTATTTAAAGGCACCTGAATTGTTCTACCTCCATGGTGCGCGATTTGCCAATTCTGGTCAGCAACATCCCCACCAATGAACACACAAACCGCTAACTTCGTTTTTTAGTTATCATGTCGGTGTAAGTTACTTGAAGTTAGATATCTAGGAGTATAGAGCTAATTCTCTGCGCTCAGTGTTTTTGGTCGAAGAAGTAGCATGAGCGAAGCAAATGTCAAGGAGTTATTCAGCTGCATTGACGAATTCATGAAACTGCAGGGATCGCCTTCAGCCAGCTTTATCGACGGATTCCCTTTCATCGCTCGATGGTTACCCGTGAGACTGCAGTGG
Source organism: Pseudogymnoascus verrucosus (assembly GCF_001662655.1). Classification (NCBI taxonomy): domain Eukaryota; kingdom Fungi; phylum Ascomycota; class Leotiomycetes; order Thelebolales; family Thelebolaceae; genus Pseudogymnoascus; species Pseudogymnoascus verrucosus. The sequence goes on from NW_017263669.1 coordinate 270,408, forward strand.
TATCGACCGAAAGCTGAGAAGGTATTCCACGAAACCTTGAAGTAAGTTCTCGACCTTGATCTGTGTCATCTTCTTTATCTCAACTAAGAACCCTGAAAAAACAGAGTGTACGAGAACTTCTTCGACGATCTGCAGAAGCGAATCGATCAGGGCGAGAACCCGGAGTGTTTTGCGCGGTCTCTAGTCGACTTGTCAAAGCAGTACAACTTCAGTGACGAGCAGCAATATTTCTGTGGTATGTTTTCCAGATTAAAACGAAATGAAGTGCCCAGCTGTCAATCGACTAACTTTCCTATCAGCTGGTACCATCATTGAAGCAGGATCTGATACGACCAGAAATCAGATTAACCTCATGCTTGCAGCCGCAGCTAAATACCCGGAATGGGTAAAGAAAGCCCGACAAGAACTTGACAGTGTCCTAGGAGACGCCAAAAGACTTCCCGACTTTGATGTGAGTGCCAGCAAATCTGTACTTGCCCTCATAAGCTGACCACCTTTGAAAGGATTGGGAATCTTTACCATACATACGGGCAGTTATGAAAGAGACTCTAAGGTGGCGCCCGAACATGATCGCGAGCGGTGTGCCACGCGTACTTGTCGAGGATGATGTCGTTGGGCCCTACAGATTCGAGAAAGGCACCGTGTTTACGTGGAATCATTATGGAATTTCCCACGACGAACAAGAATACAAGAATAATCAAGTATTCGACCCAGACCGATTCCTTAATGAGGATTTGAACGATATGTTGAAAGGACATTGGGGATTTGGCATGGGTGAGCATTGCCTAACTATTTATCTAAACCAAACCATAGATTGGGATTCTAACTTTTGATGTAGGACGACGCGTTTGCGTAGGCTGGCATGTCGGATCTCGAAACATGTTCATTTCCTTCTCTCGCCTTCTTTACTGTTTCGATTTCGCGGAAGATCCATCGGAGCCCATCGACGAGACAAGGATTGATGCCTTTGCGCATAAAGCTGCTCCCTTCAAGCTCAATATCAAACCCAGGAGCCAGGCTCATGCTGATCTGATCGAGCGAGAATGTCGTGTTGCCGGCGAAGCTGTTTCGTGAAACGCAAGGACGGGTTCAGAAAACTTCTTCGTAAATAACCATTGAAATCTTTCAATAACCATAAAATAAAAAAATATGACTCAAACCAGTGTTCCCCAAAATAGTAAGAGTATTTGTGGTTTTCGAATAGTATTCGGCGATGAGCAGTATTCAGGCCATATTTAGAGTATTCGGCGAGTATTTGCCTAGATCTCGAATAGTATTTGGGCCCTCGAGTCCTTAGCGCTAAGATGCCAAGCTACGAAGATTTTACCCCGCCCTTATAGATAGATCCGTAGAAATAGATCTGTAGATACTATATTACTTGATATTTCCACTAGAATGAGCGACTCTAAGTTATTAGCGATTCTAAGTGACGAAGATGAGGATATATAGCGCCTACTACCCCTTTTTCTAGAGTCTTCACCGTTAATAGCTCTACCATTACTACAAATACAACTATAACTCCTAAATACTTAGTTACCGTTGTTCTTAAAGAATGTATTTAGTAGAACATTGTTAAGCACTAGCCCTATAACAATAAAGATTGTCTGTATGTAAGATGGCTGTAATTATAGGCTAAAGCTAAAGCTTTTAACATAGAATATTACAAGTAATTTATAGAGGTATGTTGAGAGCATGCATCCTTTATTATACGAAGCTATAAAACTAGGATCTTCATTGCTATAGCGTGCTTAGAGTTCATAGAGTTAGAGTTCACAGGATTCGTAGGGCGCTCTAAATATAAGAACTGCCTAAAACACCTAAGCATTCTTTACTCCTTAAGTAGGAGGATCTAGCTTAGTTCCTATCTCTCGATATAGAGAGTTATTACTTACATTTATTGTATCTAATAACTTACTAGTAAGTCTAGTTAATCGGCCTTCGTTTCGTTAGCTTATTTACTAGCTTAGTCTATTAACGTTAGCTATATTAACAAGCTCCTTAATGCGCAATTTATATAAGACATTCTATAATTACTATATAAAGCTATAAATTGAACTCTAGGCTTATATAGCAAAGGGTAGATAGTTATTACTTACAACTAATACATAGTCTGTAATGAATGGCGTAGAGCACGCTATAATAACTATCTATTAGATAAATAACGAATAGGTTTACTAGCACTATGTTCTTAATATCGTACATCTAAAGGAGCCTATTCATTCTAGTAAATATCTTATAGAGCAGCTTTAAGCTGTTACTAATGACTTTAGTATTATACATAGAGTCTTTACTATTACTAGAGATAACGCATTAAACAATACAGTAATGCTTATAGAGTTTAAAATAGGGGCATGCATAAGTGTTGTTTCTATGTAGCAACTATAGAGCTTTATAGTAAAGAAAGGCAACGTCTAATGTATAGCACATATTATAAACCTTATAGTTTAAGTAGCTTTAACTATGTTAAAAGCTATACTATTAGAACAAACAGAATTATATAGGCTTAAGTAAGGCTTAGCTTATACTTAAGGCTTTATTTCTAATTAAGAAGAAGTAGTAACAGTTCTTATAAAACTACGCTAGCATATCTATGTCTTTTAGAACTGTTAAGCGTAGAAAGATGTATTAAAAGTACAAGTATCTTCTATAGGTATTTAGGTAGTTTTAATGTCCCTTAACATGCCTATATAATAGAACTTAACATATTATATGCTTAAGAACGCTTTAAAGCTTAAGTAGCTAATTAATGCTTTATGTACTTTATAAACGATAGATTTAAGTATACGTAATATTATTATTACGTTAATAGAATAGTAAGTGTTATATAGACTAAGGGCGTTCTTTAAGATATTTGTTAAACTAGTAGAGTAAGTTTAAGCTAATAGTTATCTAACGTTAAACGTCTATATTATATACTATCTATAGCTTTTAAATAAGCTTAAGGTAATGTAAAAAGCTCTATTAACAATAGCTATAATTAGTGTAGCTTATAAAGTAGCATATAATAAGCTTAATACTTATTATAACCTTATAACAAATTAAGGCTTAAGCTACTTGTTAATTGCTACTATCTACAACCTAAGATTCAACCTAAGTATATATGAATTTTATATACTAGATAGTATAAACGCTATAAAACGAGATAGAGCAAGAGCATAGTTTACAGCTTGCTATAACTAGTATAAAGACTGTAAGAACGATATATAGGTTACTGCTATTAAAGCTACTATTACTACTAAAATAGAGCAGCTAGCGATCCTAAGAGAACTTGATTCTAACGACGAGATGTATTAGCATTGTAGGCCTTCTATTAAGGAAGTTAAGTGGCGACGATGGTTTAAAGAGAATAGGGTCAACTATAATACTAATATCCTTAAGTATTAGTAGGCAAAGTAGTATTAGTATCTAGTTATATCACGGATTACACGGGACTATTTAGCAATTCTAGCCTCATTGGTAGCGTTAGAGCGTATATTTAGTATTAGCAGTGATATAGTTACAAAGAAAAGAAACAGGTTATTACCTTTAACTCTTCGATATCTACTCTGCCTACGGGATTGGGGGGTTATGGGCGACGAGGATAAGGAGTAAAGTAGAGTAGACAATTATCATATTTCATTACTATATACTATAGTATTCGGCGAATACTCAAATACTATTCGGCGAGTATTCGTACGAGTATTCGCCGAATACTCTCAGATTACGAGTATTCGGGCAAACCCCGAATACTATTCGAATACTATTTGGGGAACACTGACTCAAACAAATATATTCTTAAGAAGTACATAGTTTAAATGTTTATTTTCAATTGCATTCGCCTTGAAAGCTTTTTCTTGCGAAGTTTTAGTAAATAGGGGCTACATATCTAAATATGGGCATTCGCCCAACCTCTCTTCTGTGCCGTTTTAAATGTATATGGAGAGTTTAAAGAAAATTTCATAAGCCTCTACCCTGGTTTGCCAAATTCGTCTCTATGTAATGAAAAGATAGTACGTGGAGTCAATGCAGCATGTATTCAAAGCATGTAGAGAATAGAAAAGATGGCACAATAAAGGATAAATGTTTATTTGTCATCTAGAGGCACTTGTTCGTGTAAAACAGTTGAACATTGAAGATATTCAGATCTGCTACCCAAATATGTCTCTGTACTATAAAAAGAAGCTGGAATCTCTCTCACTCCTCGAAGTCATCATCCATCACCTCGTTCATAGCTTTGGCCATATTTATGGTTGCCTCTGGATCATCAGTTATATTCTTAATAAAAGCCGCCCGCTTGGTCTTGAACTCATCGTCCTGACAGTGCAACCGGAGCTTATTCTCGATTGAGGCAGTATTCGTGTACTCAACAAAGGCCTTCTTTCTCACTGTAGAGTATCTCTCTAAGAGAGCTGCTGGATCGGGCTCATTCTTTGTCAATATTCGAATCATGCAGTTGCCGAGAGCAGTTGCATCAAGGAGGCCAGTTGTGAGTCCTAGGCCACCGATGGGATTGTTTGACTGCAAGCATCCATTTAGTATCAATACAACAAATCTGCAGTCTGTGCTTGGGTAACTTACGTGTGCTGCATCTCCTGTTAATACTACTCTACCGGACGTCAACTTCTCTGCGACCCTTTGATGAGCCCAGTATGGATTTGCTGCAACGATCTTGTAGTTCAAAGGTCTTGGGCCAGGCATGAGTCGCTCCAGCTTTTCTGGTAGCTGAGCCAAGAGTTCTTTCTCGGGGATGCTGCAGCGGACACCAAATGCCACACGCCATAGGCCCTCCTTATCGATACGTGCAATCACGGCCCAATCTTCTTCATCGACCACCATGACGCCAGTAGAGTAGCCATGGCTCGCAAAATCGTACTCGATGTTGACTGCCATAAACCGGAAATCGTTCCACGTGAAGCCGCGGAAAGGAATACACTGGGAGCGGCGGACCGATGAACCAGCGCCATCTGCACCAATCAGATATTTGGCCGCAAAGTACTTCTCACCACGCGATGTAACTGCTGTGATACGCACGCCGTTGTCATCCTGCTGAACGCCAGCAAAAGTATGGCTGAATTTGACATGGAAATTAGGAAGGCGTTGCGCGTGCTTCAGAATCAAATGTGCGAGACGATCTTGGCCCGTGTTAATGCCTATGAATGGATATCGCTTGAAACTTTTTGGAACAAGGTTGAGTTTGACGGTTGTGAGAAGTTCGTCACCCTTGTTGTGGGGTGTGCGAAACTGAATGCCGTCGTTGTTCTGATGGCCGAGCTCGACCAGATCATCGAAGATGCCCACTTTTTCAAACTCATTGAGGACGATAGGCATGTACCTGAAGGGAGTATTAGTATAGGAAGCACCATCTCGAATATTTTCTACGAGGGGTTTATGACTCACGCAATAGCTCGTGGAGACTCCGAGATTGCAGAACCACTCTCAATGACCAGTACATCGATGCCCTTCTGGGCCATTTTCAAGGCACAGAACAAGCCACTCGGTCCCGCGCCGACAACAACGACATCGTGTTGCTCAAATGGATCGTCGGCAATTGGGTGCAGGTCCTGGCGGTATGTGGTTGAGTCTGGATCATCATTCTGCGGCTCGTGTGTTGAACTACTGTTGTTGATTGCTGACGGCATTGTGTGTGCTTAAGGAGACGGACGAGAATAGATGCAGAGGATTATGTCGAGGGGGGCGGTGAGGAGGACGACGACATATAAGGTTATGAGGGGAACCAGGCATGATCTGGCATGGATTGTGTATATATATTTCCTGAATAGGGGTCACCGTATGTGCACCATCCATTTTGAATGACCAGTGTGAAGCAGCCGCACGACTACTACCGATTCGTATCACTGGATGTGAGGAGGGGTTGAATGGTGGCCCATCATCAGCTGGACCCGTGGGGGAGGCGGTCGGGGTGGGGTTCGAATGATGCGGGGGATGCGGGGCAGGAGAGGCTTACCACATCTGGGCACGGCAGGCTAGGGGCACACCCGCCCGAGTAAACCGAAAATCCCAACAAGGGAATGGCTGTGTGCATGGCTGCATCTGATACGCATAAAGTGCAATGCGAATGTTTTATTTATGCTCATGTTCTATTGTTTATCAGCAATCTCTACACTGCGGAATTCGAGCCTCAACACCACAGCAACACAACACCACAACACCACAACACCACAAAATGTCTAACGAAATCATCCTCGACACATCTATCTTCGCTGACCTGCGGGGAAAGAACGTTATCTTCACTGGCGGTGCAAGCGGCATTGGGCGGGAAGCCGTCATTATCTTCGCCAAAGCTGGGGCGAATGTGACCTTTGGCGATGTTAATAAAGTCGAGGGCGATAAGCTTGCTGCTGAGCTGGGAAGGTAGGACTTGGTTTGATTTTGATTTTGATCTTGAGTCTAGTTCACACAACCTGATTTTAACACTGACTTTCCTGTAGCCACGTGCAATGTAAACAAACAGACGTTACCAGCTTCCAAGCACTGAAGGACTTGTTTGCAGCGGGTGCTGAGGCACACGGCCCAGCAGACATTGTATGTGCTAATGCAGGTATTCACGAGAAGGAAGACTGGCTGTCGGAAGAATATCTCGAGAAGGATTGCGCATGGCCTTCCATGCAGGTAAACTACGTTGGCGTTCTCAACAGTGAGTCACCCGTTGGCCTTGTGTCAGCAATCATGATAGCCTCTTGGGGATATAGCTAACGAATAAATAGCCATTAAGCTCGCTCTTCTCTCCTTTAAGCGCTCTGGGAAAGCAGGTTCCATCGTGCTTACCGCATCAGTGTCCGGATACATGGACTCGACACCAGTATGCGCATACACTGGAACAAAGCACGCCGTGGTAGGGCTTCTCCGTAGCTTCAAAACAGTGGCTCCTGTCTACAACACTCGCATCAATCTGATTGCGCCATGGATGACCAACACGCCTTTTGCTGGTGATACGGCGATGAAGATGTGGGGAGAACTGCCCATGAACTCTCCGGAGGGATGCGCCAAAGCGATTGTTTTTGCAGCCATCAACCCTAAATTACACGGCTGTGGTATCTGGGTTGGCGGGAATCGCTTGTATGAAGTGGAAGAAGGTTATATCCGCACTAGACCGGACTGGCTTGGGCAAGAGATGTCAGATAATTTCCAGAAGGGTTGGGATCGTCTCTCAGCCCCTTATGGCAAAAATGGCGCCTTGAGCACTCTTCACTAGTATGTAGATTTTACAAATGAGCTTGAAACTATAACATGACGCATATCTCTAAAAACATTGCTATGATTGTGATGTTCCAGACTGTCTATTTATTAAGCCTGTTAGTTTGATTCTGGCTGAAGATTTTATGGATTTTCTACATGATCCAGTGCATGATATAGTTACTTGGTCTCGTCGGACGGCTTCTGGGGAAGGAGAGCTCAGGGTAACTGATTTTCGAATTCAAAATGGATGGGTCCTGAGCTATGTGTTGGTATTGCCGCCTGAATGGTCGCTGTGGGGATGGCACGCACAGCTAATTCTTACAACTATGTCTGAGTTAGGAGGAGTGTTTTCGTAGGTAAAACAGAAGTAGGAGGGAAAATGCACATGTGGAGCATGTGATTACGTCTTGTACATTTAGACTGGGTGCTCTCTGCTCTGATCTGCTAGAAGCGTACTAGGAACGTATGCGGGGTAATATTTGCGGCTGGGTGGTAGGTGGTATATGATACAAAAAAGACACCCCCATATCCCCTATAGTGGGACGAAAGCGATGGCACATAAATTAGCGTTATTTCTGTCCAGAAATTCAACTATTATACCACCATCGTGGTCCATTCTGTGGTCCATTCTAATTCTACTCTTTCCCCCCAGAAATACCTAGGATCTGGAAGTCTCCGATACGTGCCCAACATGCCTTCATTGTTATCAACCAACATGGCTTCATTGTTATCAACAGTTATGGAATTCGGCAAAGTTTCTGTGACCACGCATATGCCACAGACAGCTATTGGCATGTTGCTTGTCTTTACGCTGACCATTTGGTATTTCACCGATGCAAGGAGGAGGAAGCTTCCACCGGGTCCGCCAGGAATCCCTCTTTTGGGTAACTTTTCGGACATGGCAGATTCAGAGAAAGTTCGAAGCAAGGTGGTCGAATGGGCTCAAAAGTACGGCGATGTTGTTTACACCAAGATCGCTGAAGTCGACTACATCTGGCTCTCGTCTCCAACCGCGGTCAAAGATCTCATGGACAAGAAGTCGGCCATTTATTCATCCCGTCCAAAAATGCCTTTTGCCATGGATGTTGCCAGTGGTGGAAAACGTCAGCTTCTTATGCCATACAATAACGAATGGCGAAATATTCGGAAATACAGCCACCAGCTACTCAACCTGAATGCTTCCAAGGCATACCAACCCATCCAAGACTATGAATCTCTTCAGATGATGTATGATATGCTGAAGGTTCCGGCTGAGTTCTATAAACACAATCAACGATATTCTGCCAGCGTCATTATGACTGTCGCGTATGGTATCCGGGTTCCAACATTTGACAGCCCCATCGCGGCCCGCATTTACAAGGTCCTCGATAATTTGACGGAGATGTCAGCACCTGGAGCTCAAGCGGTAGACTCCATGCCCTCGCTTCGTTATCTCCCCCAGTTTCTCCTTGGAAATTGGCGTGACAAAGGGCGCCGGTATTTTGAGCACGACTCGGACGTCTACTTGACCATGTGGAATGATTTGAAGAAAAGGGTGGATGAGGGAACTTCCAAGCCATGTTTTTGTCGTGATTTCTACCTGAGTGATCCTGCCAAGAATGGTATCGACGACCTGGCTGCGGCATATACCTGTGGTGGTCTTGTATGTCCCCAGAAGTTCTTTTGCGATATCGAATTCAACTAATACATAGTAGGTAGAAGCTGGCTCAGAGACAACTGCGTCATCTCTGAACAACTTAATTCTCGCCATGTGCCAAAACCCCGATGTTGTCAAGAAGGCACAAGAGGAGCTAGACCGAGTGGTGGGGAACACCAGAATGCCTACCTGGGACGATGAATCGAATCTTCCATACATTCGAGCCATTATCAAGGAACTCCTTAGATGGAGACCCGTGAACAAGTTTGGGATGTTCCATGCAAACACCGAGGATGACTGGTACAAAGGAAATTTTATTCCCAAAGACAGCGTTGTCATTCTTAGCTGGTGGTAAGTGGTCATCTCATTTTCGTTTTAGTCAGACGGCGGACTGATAATTACCTACAGGGCTATCCATTACGACCCAAAGAGATATCCAGAGCCGGAGAAATTTAAGCCAGAGCGCTACCTGAATTACAAACTATCGGCTGCTGATGCTATCAACCTCAAAGACCCACTAGATCGTGATCATTTCTCATATGGCGCGGGACGTCGTGTCTGTCCTGGTGTGCACGTGGCTGAGCGCTCGCTATACATTAACGTGGCGAGGTTTCTCTGGGGGTTTAATATTTCTAAAAAGCGAGGCACTGATGGCAAATTTATTGAGCCCGATGAAAGGATGGTCAGGGGCTTGCTCAGTGTTCCTAATCCCTTCGAGTGCGATATCCAGGTCCGATCAACCAAACACTCGGACTTAATCGTTAACGAGTTCCAAGTAGCAGAGAGCAATCAACAGGCTTAAGGAAATTAGATGCTCTTTTCGCACAATACAATTTTATGTTATCATCATTAAGTTTTTCATCCACTGGTTACAATATATTAGTGACATAGATCCTCCTGAGATCGGTAGACCTAGCATTTCTATGGTGTGAGGATCTTGACATAAATAAATTTAAGCAAGTTGCTCAACTGGTAAAAAGGCACAATAGCGGGGACCAACGCCGAATTACTCATCTTACAATTAAAAGGAGGCACTCAAGTCATGTGTAACACGTGATCGTGGCATATACAGTGTCTGCAAATGGACCATCATGTCACACTCAAAATAAAAAAATTGCCATCGCATGATCTTCAGGCAACAGTTAACCAAACACTATAGCGCAGATCTTGCGACCCTGCATGCTTCATTCGCTTTCAGTACCCGTACCTGTCCACAACATTGGGTAAGAGGGGGTAGGCGGTTTGCGGAGGGAGGTTTGCGGGGTAAGAATCGCCCCCGCCCCCGCATTTGAAGCGTCCGCCAGCATCCACAAGGGATGGATTCTCCGCAAAATCAAGGAGAATTCTATCTACGCCACGTTCTCCATGGGAAATGCCATTAGTTGGTCAGCATTAATTTCTCGTCGTCAATTCCCGCAATTCATTATAACTTATTCTGCCCCGCACTGTTCACTCCAATCCATTGTCCACTTCAGCACCATAACTTGAGTAACACAATACCACAAGCTAGAAACTTTATACACTTTCCCCTTCTTTTTTACTTCAGGTCAATTTCTGCAAATCTCAAAATGTCCGAATCTACCGCTCGGTCTGTGATTGCCATTGTTGGTGCCTCTGGTACCTTAGGAGCGTATATTTTCTATCAGCTCAAGCATTCACCATATGACTTTGAAATCCGTACCTTGTCGCGGAAACTCACGCCGCCAAAGGGTGGTGACAAGCAGAATCACTGTCAAGTTGATTTTAACAATGTCAAGCAGCTCGAAGAGGCTCTGAAGGGATGTAATTTCCTGGTTAATTGTATGGGTACTGAAGGGGCCTATCACGCAGCGAAGGTCAACCTCGTCCATGCTGCTGCGGCGGTTGGTGTCTTTGGATATATTACCAGGCAAGCTAGTCCTGTTAGAAAACAAATCCAGTATGGCTGCTAAGACAATTTCACAGCGACTTTGGGGTTGACTATAATTTTCCCGGCAAGCACTTTGACCATCCTTGTTGGCATGAGAAGAGGGATCATATTGAGTATTCTAAAAAGCAGGGGTTGCGCACCATTGCCATTTTGTAAGTGGTGATATTTTTATACTCTTAATTATTATCATTGAAAGACTGAGTCTTTAATGGCAATACTGGACTCGGAGTGAGAGGCGCCAAAAACTTGCAAAGTATACAGGCCAAGACTGACTGATCAATGTGCAGCCCAGGATTATTCCAGGAAGCGCCGTTTGGCGCATTTGGTCCATGGCATGGATTCGATCCGGAAACGCGAACATTCGTCGTCGCAGGAACAGGTCACGAGCCCATCACCACCTCTAGCAAGCTTGACATCGGCTCCGCCGTCGCACGTATATGCCATCTCGTCCTTAGCACGGAAGACACTAAGGATAAACCTCCAACTCAACCGTTGGCTGGAAAAGATTACATCAGGATTGCTAGCCATAGCATCACGCCGTACGAGGTCATCAAAGTCATTCACGCCCATGGCGAGACGGAAAACAAAACAAGCGGCGACGACCGGTCCAAGGACTGGAAGGTAGACGCGCTCACCACCGAAGAAATGCGTGCTAAGTTCCAGTCCACGATGAAGCTCGTGGTGATGGATGATGTCGCGCGAGCAGCACTTGGTCCCGAATTCGACATAGAGTTTGCAAACGAGATTGCAGGGCGGGTTTTCAGAGCCATGGGCGACGGAAGCTTGCACTTCAAGACGAATGACAACGAGCTCCTCAACCCAGGCCAAAAATATTGGAAATGGAGGTCGGTGAGCAATTTTGAGCGCGACACCATACCAAAGGCTCTGTTTTAAGAGGACTTGTTGCACGTACATATGGTGCAGAGAGCCAGAGTTGATATAGTTGTTGGTCAATTTCTGGTGGTTGCTTAATTGCCTTTCTTGTAGTCCGTTAAGATAGTCTGAATGATAAATTATGTCTACCTCATATCTGAATTATATATCTGGCCCGAATCGATCACAGCCGATGAGTGAATGCATTCAGACAGTTTATTATATCTGCATTTAGATGCTTCATATGCAAAATATTTCATCATTGCTATCAATAAAGCACGCTGTAACTACTTGAGCTCCATTTTCCTAGTCTTTGCCATGATCTCTTCAACCTCCTTGGAATGAGTTGAGAAATTGTCAATCAGGTTATCCCACATCTTTGGATCATGTTCATGCTTCTTGTCGCTGTTCCAGGCCCAGTCCGTAATAGTAAATGGTCGGGAGGACTCGAACATGAATGCAATAGCACCCTTAGATATCTGCATCTCAGGCGGTGTCTGCTCTGATGCGGCCTTGAATTCCTCGTAGGCCACGCCATGGGGAACTACGCCGCACTCGAAGGATACACCGCCTGGCTGGAACTCGTCAGACCGTCCGCCGTACTCACCGTATATGAGCCCCATAAGCTCCGAGGCGACGTTTCTGTGGTAGTACGGGGGTCGGTAAGTGTGTGATGCCACATCCCAGCGTGGAGAGAAAATCAAAATATCCGCTAATGGCGCTGTAGGATCGCGAGACTTCGCAGTTAAGACGCAGAAGATCGAGGGGTCGATATGATCGACGGATATAGATCCAACATTTACGAACTTCGTGAGGTCGTACTTATATGGTACCTATATTAGGTGTTAGTATATTTCTTTCTACATCACAACACACAATGCACTGGTTTTTACTCACATAGTTCCCGTGCCATGCAACAACATCAAAGGGCGAGTGCTCTTGTTTACTGCTAAAGAACTTTCCTCCTAACTTGTAGACGATCTCCCACGGCTCTTTCTTCACTTCATATTGAGCAACTGGGTGAAGGAAGTCCCGGGCATTAGCAAGGCCATTGGCTCCAAGAGGTCCAAGTTCGGGAAGCTCAAAATTAGAACCCCAGATCTCGAGAATATATCCTCGAGAAGGTCCATCGGGAAGACTGACTCGAAATCGCAGCCCACGTTGGATGACGCAGATCTCTCCAGGTTGGACATAAAGTGGCCCGAATTCGGTCTGGATGTCAAGACTGCCTTGTTGTGGAACTATGCAGTAGTCACCGTCGGAGTTGACAAATGCTCGTTGCTCCATGGACTGATCGGCCATATACATATGAGTGGCAATACCCTCGCGCAGAGTCGGATCGCCGGACCCAGCTACCGTCTTCAAGCCCGAGATGAAGTCCGTCTTTCCACCTGTCGGAATTTCGAATGGCAGCCATGCAACTTGTTGGGGCGAAAGGTGGACTCGAGGGTTGATAGGTAGGAAGTTCGCTTCGGTGTCATTGTTGTCCGGCATATCAACCTATAAATATTTTGCATGAGTATTTACCTCTGTAATATGTCTGCAATAACCTCAGGTGCAAACTTACAAAGCCCTGGTGTGCAACGGCAGGACGAACTCTGTAGAGCCAGGCCTTCTTGTTGGTATGGCGCGGGGCAACGAAAGCCGAAGCAGTCACCTGCTCCGCGTAGAGGCCAAAGCGAACACATCTCGGGTTGTTCTGGCCCTGTGGGATGGTTCCCGGAATAGCCTCAGATTCGAAGCTGATATCAAAAGTAAGTCTTCTTACCGTTTAGTCTCATATAATAATCCTTACCTATTGTCGAAACCTGGTTGGTACTAATGAAGGTAATGTCAGCCTCGTATCCCCGGAAAGATTTCTGTTGGATCATACCTTGTAAGGATCATTCTTCCTCACGGCAAAAGATGGAATGGTGGCATCCTTCTGGGTTTCTGCCCAATGAAAGATGTTTTGATAGTCCTGCGTCGAGCCGCTCATTTTTCTTAGATGTTGCTAGAGATGAAGTAATAGAAGTGCATGAAATAATAAGATTGTGAGTGAATAGCCTGTTAGAATGTCGAAGCTTGAGTTCCGGTTTACACCTAATATATAATATCAATTCGAAGTCTCCCTCCATCTTAGTAACCCACGTCAAATAACGATGGCCGTCATTGGCAATGCGGGGGGACATTTCCAAACAGGGAGTGCCTCTATTTACGGTGGTAGGTGGGGTACCAGCCTGAAGCACGGGACGCGCGCATGTGGAATATGTGGAGTGCATGGTCTTGGGCGTCGGGAGGATGGACGATACGATGTGAGCTCCTGGAAGGGGGGATGTGGGAGATGGGGATCAGACACAGCCATTGGGTACTATCGCATTTAAAGTAACAGCGCCGTTGAAGTAATCAAATAACAGAAACTCTCACCCTTTGACGAGCAAGGTATCTGCTGCTGCCTCCGTGGCCTCATTAATATGCCAATCATTCATGGATCTCAATTCCACGCAATTTATAGCTTTTTCTCAGACTCCTTATCTTTCGCTCGTTTTCTAACTCCTTTCCATGGATCCTCCTCGTCCAAATCAGCCCTTTTGCATTCTGTATTGGTTGGTCAGATACAGTGCAGTACTTGCATCGTCAAGCCAAGCAGCTCAACTATCTACCCTTCTCGTAAACGGAATTATGAGATGACCTTCAAAACACATGCTAAACGTCGGACGAGTACTCGTACCATCGCACTTCTGCTTGGAGCAGGTGAGGAATCGAAATATATTGGAATTGATCCTGCATGCCTATATATACCCACCAGGGCTCCCGCTCCAGTTACTCCAACGACCAAGGTTACATCTCCCAACCTTTCTCTCCTGCCCCCACAACTCTCTCCCACTACTATCAATTGCCGCCTTGCATCAACGTTTTTGCATGAACGTTTTTGCATGAACGTTTTTTTTTTGTTTTTTTTTATGTTCACATACCAACTCCTCTCCTTCCGACACTTTGACTTGTCCCCGACTACCTCAAACCGCAACTGTCCGATTTCCAGAATGTAGCTCCGAGAGCTCCGACCCGCAACTGGGATCGGGTCTGGAACGGCACAGGCAGGCTCGTCGACTGGTAAGTTGACTGTAGCGAGACCCACAGGGCAGATGACCCAATGCTGAGAGATGCTGGGATGGAACTCGTGTGCCACTTGGCTTGTCTAAGGAAATCGCTAGGGTCTGTCTAGTGGCAATTTAGCCCCTCCATTCCCCAACATCCCCGCTTTCATCCCCATACTCGGCCCCCAGCTCTTCACCTGATCCCCCATTTTCTTTCTATCCCCATTCATGTCGTCAACTCTCTATCTCTGCTTCTACCGCTTGTCTTAGCTATCTACAACCTGTATGAGAGATAGATTGAGGAATTAAAAAGGAAAGAGAGAGAGAAAGAGAAACAGAGAAAGGGAGGAAGAGAGAAAGAAAGAAGAGAGGAAAGATCGAGAGACTGCACTCAAACCCCCGCATCAGCTTTCCGTTGGCCATCATACCTTGCGTCGGGAAGACGGCCATGACGCGGCGATGAATACCGTATTCTCAATTCACCGGCAGCATCAGCCTGCCTCACGGCGCAAATCAGTGCGAGATCATTCCGGACGCTTCGAATGTTCCCATTGCTCCAAATCATTTACGCGGTCAGAACATTTGAAACGGCATGAACGCGCCCGTGAGTATAATCCACGGCCCTTGCGCGTATTCCTTCTCTAATCGTTATTTCTCCGTAGACACCAAAGAGAGACCCTTTGCGTGTGTATTTTGCAGAAGAGCTTTCGTTCGAAAAGATATTTTGTCCCGGCATCTGAAGTCCTTCCACCCAGATTTAGGAGGGCCTGGAGAAGATGGTGAAATCCAAGCCGAAGCACCAAGGTCTGCTGCACACCCGTCTTCAATCCTGGTAGACTTCCCTACTTACCGGGACAACACCGACTCCATTGCACAACGACGACCATCTCAAAGTAGCGTTTCGTCAGAAATATATGGTATGTATCTCTACCTCTTCTTCTCTTCCTCCGATATCGTCGGGCTAAATATATACAACAAAAACCGTGGCATACGTACTAGGCTAAATTTCAGTCGCAGGAGAGAGCCCAATATCTGCTACATTAGAATCAACCCGACCAACAAACATGACCACCGATCCAGCCTACCAGAACTCTGCGATACAATTATCGCAGCCTCAAAACCGGGTTGGTTCGGTGAGCTCGCCTTCCGACAAGTGCACACCGACTCATAGCCCCGGAACTGTACAGAATCGTTCGCCTCTGAACCCCTCTACTAATACGAATACTCATCAAACAACCAATTCCGAAGACGTGGGTCTTTTCTGGACAGAGAGCCACCGGCTGATTGATAATGGGGATTTTCCGTATGATAATGGTGTTGGTAGCCCTAGTATCCTTGACGAAAATAATTTCGACCTGCTCAGTCGACCTCCTAATGGGCACACGATGCCTCGGAACTCAGCAGCAACAGATATACAGCATCGTTCGCCTCTGAAAACCTCTGCTACTACGAATACTTTTCAACCTACTAGTTCCGACAATGTGGATATTTTCTGGACAGAAGAACAGCGGCTAATTGATAATGGCCACTTCTCATTCGATGATGGTGTTGGCAGCCGTGTGATCCTTGACAATAATGCATTCGGAGATTCTTATAGCCCTCTTTTCAGTCCCTCGAGCGTTCTACAATCATTCAGATTTCAGTCTGCAAGTAGTAATAATGGCCAGCTATTGTCTGATGCCGAGTTGTTGTCTAAGGCACCTGCAAGGGCAGATCAGTCTCATCCCCCAGCCTCTGTGCAAAGTTTTCCTGCCCTAGGGGAGACCAGCAACAGCCAAAACACATCTACATCTAGTGCTGAACAAAGACTACGGTACATGAACGGGGAAAATGAAAGAAGCGATAGCTCAGAGCAAAAGATGCCGTATGCTGAGAAATTGCATACTATATACCCATCGATTTGTTCCCATCCCGATTCACTCCCAACAACAAACGCATTTCTCCGGTACATAGACTTCTACTTCAAATATTGCATGCCACAGCTTCCATTTTTACATCAATTATCTTTTGATCTCTGGACACAGCTTCCCGCCCTGACACTCTCGGTGGCATCTATTGGAGCGATATATGCGGCCGAGCATGAGACTGCGTTTAGCCTGCACTGCCTATCGAAGCGTATTTTGAAACAGTTTGAGGAAGAGACCGCATTTTCAAAATCGAAGACTCCTTTGGAATATGTACAGGCCGAATTTCTGAATATGATGTTCGCGGCATGGAGCGGAGATGCAAGGGGCGTTAAATATGCTAGCAATCTGCAGAGTTCAGTTGTCGCAGTAAGTTCTATATATCATATTTATGGCATCGTTGCTAGGCTTTTTGTGAAAACCTTGGACATTGGCTAATTGGTGGGTTTTACAGAAAGTAACCCATTTGTTAAAGGACGCTGAGACAGAGGTTGCAAGCAATATCAAATTAGGGACCTTGCCAGATGCCTTGCACGGATACGAAGAAGTTAAAAGGTAGGTTTCAGAACACCCATCCGTCACATATATCGCTAACATCTCCAGACTCTTCTATGTCGTTTACATCGTGTCCGTTGCTTTCAGTTCTGCTTTTGGTTCTAATCCATTACTATTCAACCATGATTGCTCAACTATACGACTTCCATGCGAGGAAGATGAGTGGACCCAGCAACGGCCAGGCCCTCCCGACGCTCTATTCACTGCGTCGATAACGCCTATAGTATTCGATGAAGCTCTGTCTATCCTTTCAACAGGGAAGATCCATGATTTTGGTTCTTTTCAATTGCGCATTTTAATTGCTGCTGTTTATTTGGAATTCTGGCAAGCAGCTTGTCTTTCTCGGGTAGGCGACAATGACAGCAAAAGCCCTTGGAAAGACAAGATAAGGCAAATGCTTCGGGCGTGGAAGGACTGCTTTCAAGAAGGATCAGAGAGACGTAGGGCCACTGGTACGAGTGGGCATGGGGCGCTAACATCTGAACCCCCGCTCACATTTGATGCTTTGGCATTGTATCGACACGTTCAGGTTGAGCTTGCACTCCCATTGCGTGTCTTTGGCTTACAGCTTCGTGATTATGACATTGCGCCAGAAGCCACTGCTGGCGCCCTGTGGCATCTTCGAAGTCAAGTACATCGATCTCTTGATATGACAGAAGCTATGAATTATTGTCTGGAGACCCTTCGGATACCTCTGAGTAAAGGGACGCATTTCGTCGCGCGCACAGGTCCGTTATACTGGAGCGTTGAGCATGTTCCTCTCGGATCTATCTTGTGTGTATTGCTCTGTCTTTGGACGAGTCGTTTCAACGAGGCCGATGCCGCACCGGCTGACGAAATGGAAGAGACCATTTTGCGGCGATTGATAGACATGTTACGTGATGCCGGGTATCGGCCAAAGATTCATAACCTCCCTTCAGTAGTCGCTGAGGTTTGGGAGACTATGCTAAACAGCTCTTGCTACGTTTGGAAGGGTAAGAAAATGCAAAGCGAATACCCTGCAATAGCGCTGACATGGAGGTAGTTACTCCGGAATATGCGAAGGTGTTTAGATCATGTGTGCAGATCTTTGTAAATACTGTATACTGATGATACCTACTTAATGTGCAATGCGGTTGGGGCCTAGCTGTGGCATGGTTTGAGATTGAGTGCTTGCAGGATGCGCAAGTTGCATACAACTCCGCTACATGGAGAAACGAATTTATGGCCTGAGATGACAACCAAATGGGGCTATTTATTAGAAAGCGGGCAGGAAATAGGAATCCTTGGCTGCATGGCTGAGGTTCACCAGCGTCAGAAAACCCGCGCATCAATCGTTTGAAAGCGCGTGTACATTGGTTTGCATTTGAAGAGGCGCTGACTATATGGATGCAGCTTTGATTGAAGGCTCATGGGTCACATTCATTCACACATTACAAGATCCGTATAATCTCTATGTCAGGCTCCTGTACAATTGTGACAGCTAGGAAGAATGAAATTGGCAAATAATTGCGAGATGAAATAAATATTCCATTCCTAACGATGATACACACTCTAAAGATTACAACCGCGAGGTAGTAATTTCTCTCGGATGAAGATTAACCAGATTCCATGCTCGGGTGTTTCAAGGACTGCAGACCCGAACAGTATAAACCCGGTGAGAGGTCTCGAATGACAGCAGGAACATCCGTTTTAAGGCTCCCGATGTTTACTTTGGGGTGTATTTAGCCATCAAGTCCCAACGACTCCACATATCCCGGTTCTTCTTTCCAAAGATATCTTAAAAAGGGTGTTAGAATACAGATGTAGAGTGACCAATTATGCAGATTGAGACTTACACATTGGGACACTGGTCAGGATCATGGCTGCGGAAATACCACCGAGAGTGTAAAACACAGTCTGGGCTCCACTAGTGGTGACCCAGTCGTTGATAAAGTTCGAGAAGCCATAGAACAACAGGTTCTTGGAGAAGGATGACCATACAAACACCTCCGTAGCAATGTCAGGGAACGCGTCACTTTTGCTCATGTTAATCATCTATGGGTGGAAGCAGCACGTTGGAGGTTCGACTTACGAGAGGTATGAACTTCCAGCTGCGTTGCTCACGCAGACGCCAATAGCAGCTACGCCATAAAGAGCTGCACCTACGACATAGCCTTTCTCAGTCCCGATGGACCATCCAAAAAGGAAGTAGCCGAGAGGAGCCGTGGCCAAAGCAAGCATGAAAGCAGGAAGGCGAAATTCAGGCTCGTAGATACCGCCATTGCGTCGTGCGAGCCGCATGGCGATTTTGTCGTCGAGCCAGAACATGATACCACATCCAAGGATGGCTCCGACGAAAGCTATACCACGTTAGTACCTGCGACCCAGAACGATGATTCGGAACAATTGTTACATACGGCCTGCAAATAGATAGCCGACCCCAGACGGGTTTAGCAAGTATGGTGGTGGGAAATAGATCTGAGCGAGAGTGAACGAGATGGCGACCCAGAAAGCCTGTTGCTGGTTAGAATCGGTTCAAAAAAAGGCTGTTATTGTACACTTACGGTAATCATAGATTGGGTTGCCACAACGAACCAAGTCGCGGGATTCAGCAGTACAAGCATGAGGCGAGCAAGCATAACCAAAGCGCGTTTTGGCTCTGTATACGTCCCGCTGAATGGAGCTAGAGATTGAAGATAGGTCTTTGGCTTGTAAACGGGAGCTGTCGATGGGGTTATAGAGGGTACTTCTTCATGAGCTGCGTTGATCTTTTCGTCCATGTTATGTTCAGTATTGAGCTGCGCAGTGATTTGCGCGTTGCGAGGAGAATTGAAGGTTGTCTCTGGAGCAAAGAAGACCACCATCAAGAAAACTATGACGGCAAAGATAAGATAAATGTAAAGATTCCAATGCCAGCCAAGATTGTTGGTGATTTGTCCCGCAATAAGAGGTGACAGGTTCGAAATGCCCGTAAGGACTATGATTACGCCTGAGATCCATGTTCCACGCTCATGAGTGAAGAATCTATAGTGCTGTTAGCCATGATAAAAATTCACAGACACAGCTATTAAGGCTCCAAATACTTACAGATCTACAATTGTGACAAACGCAATCGACTCAAAAGCAGAGGCTGCAAGTCCAGTGACCAACCTCCCTGCTCGTAGTGTTGAGTAACTACCGGAGGAGAAGCTAGCAATGCAAATGATAGTTGCAACGACGCTCATTAATGTTGCAAACAGGTATTGAGATCGTTTGCCATAGATACGAGACAAGATGGAAACGGCAATACTAAGACGTGTTAGCCTTGCAGAAAAGTACAATGGCCCCCCATTCAGATATGAGGTAAGAGATGTACTGACCTCCAGCATCCGCTAACTAACAGCGATTCCCCCGTGAGTAATGAGATAGCAGATATTGGAACGTGGAGATCTGCAGCGATTACGACTGTTCCTGCGGACAAAAGAGGCCCTGCAACGGCAGCACTGAGTATACCAGCTAGAAGGATTGTAGTAATGGTGGTGTACTTCTTGGTCTGGGCCCAGTTCTACTCAGTGTTAGCAATGGCTAGAAGCACCTAGCAGGCACAGATCTATCATACCAAGGGATCGTTTGGATCATCGGATGGTTGAGGATTCAGAATAATATGAGAGTACTGTTGCAAGTTAGCTTGAACGGCCTGTTAGGACTTGTACAAAACTCATTCATACTTTTCCACTACCATGCTTGAGGACTGAGACATCGAGCCCGATATCAACGCCGGTGTTTGCAGCGAGGTCATCTAGGACAACAGTTCCTCGAACATCTCTGCCATGCCCCGGCTCGAGTATTCCCAGAGGCATGTTGAAGAGAGTCTGTTGTGTTATAGTTCTAAGGGAAGAAGAAAGAAGCGTAGCGTATAGTGAGAAGCTTCGCCAGAGAAAGAGAGTTGGAGAAAAAGCTGGGGTTTTGCGGGGAATCTGGGGTTTGCGGGGAATCTGGGGGAGTTGGATATATCTTTATAGAATCACGACTCAAAATGAGGCAGACTGGTTTCTCTATAAAATGCCAAGCCCAAGGTCCAATACAATGTACAGGTGGTCCTTGTTTCTAGGGTGGCCTGGACGTCGCCGGCGTTAAAGGATTAGTGTGATGGAAATCGATTCTAGGCTGCTTTTGGTTGCGTGAACCCCCGCCTACGGTGCGGGCTGCTCTGTTTGGGGTTTTAGAGGCTATTCCCAGAAGTAGAATGGATGCGGGGGCCATAATTGCTAGATCGGGTTAGTATAGCCCACAACCCACGGCACGCCCATCCCCATCTCCAGACAAGGTCTTTACCCATCAACCAGATTGCGGGAATTTTTATTAATGCAGGTGCATGCGCACGGGAATTGAGGATTTGAAAGGTCCCGTCCCGAGAGCGTCACAATTGTTAAGAGAGTAAAGTGTGATTTTTAATAGTTTGCTTCTGGATCATCATCCCCACTTGTCTCCATCAGTTCGCCGGTCTAGAACTCATTGGCTTGTCTATGCGGTCTCACGCCAACCAAAGCAATTATCGTACTAGTCAAATTTGAGGTTGCCCCGCACAGAAGCGGGGAGGCCCGTGGCTAAATTTCAGGTCTGTTATGTGTGGGGTTCGTCCTATTTCGTTACCCCAACACTCCATAGCTTTAAATCCACTAGTACTGTATGGGGGGATAACATGCATATGGGCCTTACTCTGGCAATTATCAGATTTGACTCCTATCTTCTCTTCATATGTTCCGTCTCCATCTTAGGTTTTAAGTTTTATTGGACTCATTCTTCCGTGAATTACTTGCGATCTTCTGATTAATTTTTGAAGGTTGATCTTTCCGGGCGGGACTTCTCTTTTTCGAGATATTCAACTCTCATAGACATATCAAGAAAACACAACAATGGACCCGGGTGTACAAAACCATGGTGTTCCAGCGACGGTCTCGGTCCATGCGATTTCTGCGGGCTCCTTGACTCTCCCCGAACGGTTCTTCGTTCATCCAGCAGACCCGGAAGCTCGCAAAACTGTTCCCTCGTTATCATTTCTTATCCAGCACATGAATCCATCGACAAGTAAGATAACGAGGATAGTTTTTGACCTAGGCATCCGGCGACAAATATCAGCCTACTCTCCCGAAATCCAAGCACATGCACAAACTCGTCAACCACTCACCACCGCCCCAGATGTTATCTCATCGCTCGCTAAAGGAGGCCTAAAAGAATCCGATATTGACTATGTCCTCATCAGTCATGTGCACTGGGACCATTTGGGCATGCCGTCAGATTTCAAGGCGTCGAAATTTGGAGTAGGGGCCGGGGCATTGGATTTACTATCGGGACGCACCAAATTAACCAACGGGAGCCATTCTTATTTCGAGGCAGGAATATTACCACCATCCAGAACTTTCGAACTGCCAGACCCCCTTCAAAACGATTCGGAAAGCACGCCAAGTTACCCAAGACCAGAGATGTTCTGTGAAGCCTGGAAGCCGTTTCATGCTTTCCCTGATACGATGGACATATTTTCCGACGGATCTTGTTATGTAGTTTCAGCGCCAGGCCATCTACCTGGACATATTAACATGCTCTGTCGCATATCCTCACATCCTTTGAAATATGTTTTACTCGCAGGAGACGCATGTCATGATATCCGTATTTTGACTGGAGAGAGAGACATTGCTACATGGAGTGATGAAAGACTTCCACATGTCACCTGTTGTATCCATGCCAGTGTCCAGGAGGCAGAAAAAACTATCGAGACCATGAGGAAGGTTCAGAGAGATGGGCTTGATGGCGGAGAGGTGGAGATTGTATTTGCACATGATGTGGATTGGGCAGCAAAGAGTTTAAAGGAGGGACGGTTCTGGCCTGGGCATCTATAGAAACGTTATGTGGTTCTGTTTAACATACATGTGCCCTAATGACATAGTGTTATCATCCCTACCATATTTTCCATACTTCGATAAAACATCATTATTCACGAAGGTATGACAAATCAATACTCGAATGCGTAAAAAAAAATCCCTAGAAGACGCTTAGCTTAAGAATGAGGCCATTCCTATAAGTCTCAAGAAATTGGCACAGATAAGATAAGGTTTGTAGGAATTAAAGGCAGTGAATTGTTCACATGTAGGTACAGAGAGACGTGGCAACAAGGACCAAACTCATTCCAAAACCACCGAATCCGTTCCCCACCCTCACAATTCCCACTACCCGATTCATCATTTGCATCTCTTTAAGAAGAAGAAGTAGAAAATTCAATCTCTCCATTTTCTTTCATCTCCTTGATGACCCTCCGTGCAGTATGGAAAGCATCAACACCAGCCGGCACTCCAGCATAAATCATCGTGTGCCTGATGGCCTCGCTGATCTCGTCCTCCGTCAGTCCGTTCCGGATGGCCCCCCTCGTATGCACCGCCAACTCTGGTGCTCGATTCAAGCACATAAGAATCCCGATGTTGAGGAGGGAGCGCTGCTTCTTTGTGAGGCCTTCACGGCCCCAAGAGGCCCAGCATACTTCGGTTACGTATTCTTGGATTGGCTTGCCGAAACGATCGGACCCAGCCGCCAATGCCTTGTCAACGTAGGCGTCACCGAGGACTTCGCGGCGGATTTTGATTCCTTTTTCAAACTCGGCAGATTTATCGGGGGTTGTAGGTGCTGAGGCCATGGCTGAATTTTGCAGTAGTAAGAGAGGACGAATTGTGGGGTGTTTGGCGTTGGACTTGAAGTGCTGGAAGATACAGGAGTGTTTTACGGCGGAACATTTACTGTTGCTTTTAAGGCCAAATCATTTATCTAACAGTCGGAGATCCCAATTCCGTATCATTGTTGTGCGGGGAGATCACCCGTTCTGGTGTTGGAACTATGAGGGGTTGTTTCGATGTGGAGAAATTATTGAAGTGGTAGCTTCAAGTGGGGTTGGGCCAGACACGCCCCAAATGTTTACCTTTGAATCCAGCAGTACAGTGTTTATTTATGAGCAACTAGGGCAGTGAAACGCAATTTTGCATTCGCTCATATTGACTACCTTTAATAACAACCCTGAATTGCTTGATTCAACTACGACTCAGCTTAGATCATAATGGAGACGACCGGGCACTCACAAAACCTTCCTCTGGGGGACTATGGATTCATTGGTAAGTCAGAATTCTTGGACGACTTCGCAAACCTCCTCTGATCAACTCCTAGGGTTGGGGATAATGGGATACCCCATGGCCCAAAATCTGCGTAAAGCACTACCTCCAACGTCAACACTTGTGATATGCGAACTTTCACAAAAACAGATCGATAAGTTCATCTTGGAAACCTCGCAACATGGCCCCATCAAAGTCGTTTCCTCTCCCAAAGAGGTCTCCGATAATTCGGACTTCATCATAACTATGCTTCCAAAGGGGCCTCACGTCCTTGGCGTATTCACCAATCCAACGAACGGCCTCCTTGCTGCCGCTCCATCCGCATCGCCCAAATTCTTTTTGGATTGCTCAACCATTGAGACTGCCACATCTCTAAAGGTCGGAAAAGCAGTAGAGAGTTCTGGGCTAGGCCGATTCGCCGACTCTCCCGTCTCTGGGGGTCCAAATGGCGCCTACTCAGCAACGTTGACTTTCATGGTGGGTGGTTCGACAGAGATCTTTGAATTGGTTTCCCCAGTTCTGGCAACGATGGGGAAAAGAGATTCTCTTTTCCATTGTGGGCCAGCAGGTGCAGGACTTGCAACAAAGCAGATTAATAACTACCTCTCGGCTGTGAGCATTATCGGCGTTTGTGAGGCAATGAATATGGGAGTTAGATACGGGTTGGATCCGAAGATCCTATCAGGCGTTATTAATGTCTCCAGCGGGAAATGCTATAATTCACTCGACCAAAATCCAGTCAAAGGTGTTACGTCAACAGCAGCGGCGAGTAAAGATTTTGAAGGCGGTTTCAGTATGGAGCTATGCAAAGGTGTGGTGGAAATGGCAGTCCAGCTGGGGAAAGATGTGGGCGCAAAGAACGTCCTGTCTGATTTGGTCATGAAGACATTTGAAGATGCTAGTCAGGATGAGAGGTGCAAAGGAAAGGACTGCAGGTCGGTTTATAGGTATATTTCCGAATAGTCGATGTGGTTTTAGGTACACGGAGAATTGAAAGAGATATCATTTGAGTAAACAAGTATCAGCTCCTCCTATAAGGCGATATTCAGCCAAATAATATTGGGGTTTTCCACATGCTCGCGATAGGAGTAAACAAGGGACTTATAAGTGCTCCAGAGCTCCCATTCGGTGGAATAAAAGAGAGCGGCATAGGCAGAGAAGCCAGCAAAAAGCAAATACGGGTTTGCGGAATATCAAAACATCAAAACGGTAACAACAGGCAATATCCATATGTAGTATTTAGATGGCCCGGCCAACCAAAGTTATGTCATAGGGCAGGTTCTAGTGGTTTAGTTAACATCATCTAGTTTTGTCTTTATTTTATTTGAGATTAATCAAAAAGAGTGCGAATGAGATCAGTTCTAATTTAGCAGATCCATCATTTTTTAAAGGTATATGTTCCGGCCCAACCGTGAACTATTCTGGTTCATGAACTGGCCGGCCCGTTCATGAACTGGCCGGCCCAACCATGATTTTTCCGGTTTACGGTTGGGCCGGCCCAACCATGAACCACAAATAGTAGAAGTAATCAATTGATCTATAGCTACGTAGTATTACCTACTGTGTCTGCGCGTGCTCGTTTCCGACGAGGCCTCTCAACTAAAGCTATTTCTGTACGAGTAGCTAGACCTGATAAATAGCCACAGTCATGGTCATCGTTATGGCAGTGTACACTACACTCCTTTGCTTCCTTATAGCACCGGCACCGCTTTGTACTACACTGCCCTTTACATTGACATGATATTCCAACCCGTGCGCTTGTAGAAGCCTCTCTAGCTGCAAGCCCTAGTGTTACTTGCTTTGTAGAAGTAGGGATAATGATATCAGACCATAGAGCTTGGTCTACAACTCCAAGTGATTTTGTAGGTATAAGGCGTTGTATAACACCTGAAGGTGTAAGAATGCGATACCTATGAGGGTAAGGCTCTTCTAGAATGCGTGCAAATAGCCTCTTATTATCAGTTGAGGTTCTATCCTCTCGAGGAACCTTTATAGAGACTATTGCTCCTATATCAAAGTGTTGAATATCATGCTTCTTTGAATACTTCCGGACCATAGAAATCCTTGCTCGTTGAGTAGCTACTATAGCTCTCTCAATTACAGGATCTGGTGTAAGCTGAAGCTCAGTTCTAAGCTGAGCTGGAACTCGAGCCCGGGTCCCACGCCGAAGCTCAATTCCAATTTCTGGCTCAGAGTGTGAGCTCTCAATTGCGAGCTCAATTCCGAGTTCTGGCTCAGAGTGGGAGCTCCCAATTCTGAGCTCAATTGAGAGCTCTGGCGCCTGGCGGAGCTGTGGGTCAATTAGAGCTTCGGGCTCAAGATCACTCTCAAATATCGGGCCCATGGTTGGGTCTTCCTGCTCAATTCCAATTGATAGATCCTTCCGGGCCTGACTGTTGAGCCAGTTGATGTGTGAGCTCCGCTCTCGGAATAGAAGCTCAGCTGGCGCACACCCAATTGTAGAGTGGATTTGGGTGTTCATAGCGAGCACTACTTCAAGTAGCCCATCCTTCCATTCTGTAGACCCATGGTCCATTTTCCATGCCCGTAGCTTATTCTCAACTACCCCATTTGCTTGCTCAATAAGGCCTTGCGTTTGAGGTGACCGTGGTGCTCCATTTACTACTTGAATTCCATACTTCCGTAGTAGAATGAGTAGAGCTCCCTTAAATTCCTTCCCATTATCAGCTTGCATAATCTTAGGAGGTAAGAAAGCTGCAATGAATTGAGCAAAGCAGTCTGAAATTGGCTCTGCGTGCTTGCTTTTCAATGGGTAAAGCTGTGTATATTTTGAGAAATGATCCTTTATATGAAGAATCCATTTATACTGCCCTGACGGTTCGTGGCGCATATCAATTAGGTCAATTTGAACCCTCTCCCACGCTCGTCCACTTATAATAGGAACTAATGGAGCTTTTGTAGTATTTGGTCTGTTTAAGGTGCAATTCTTACACCGTTTGAGTATAAACTCAACATCCTCTCGCTTTATTCCATAGAACTGTTGCTCTATAGTAGGCCACACCTTATTCCGGCCTGCATGTAGGAGCTTAAGGTGTTCTTGCGCAATGATATCAAACACCTCTGCTTTTTGAACAATATATCGAGGCTGTAGATGTCGTATATCGCTCTGCTTATAGAGCTTATTATTAATAAGCTCAAAGGCAGACTGCGCACGGTTTTTGAGGTTTGTAGTCTCCCTATTATATGGGATATAGGCTGTAGGATTCTCAAGAATAGTACGTATTTGGCTCCATTTTGCGTGTGATAATTGCTCACGATTGTAGTAAGTAGAGGTGCTTATATAGGCTTCAAAAGCAGTGCGCACATCGTTTGGAAACGGGTTAATCGAAGCAATAGTAGCCATAATTATCGTGATTACAGACAGGAAGTAGGAAGTAGGAAGTAGGATTTCTATAATACTATTCTACACCGCCACTTTATGGTTGGGCTGAGTTCATGGTTGGGCCGGCCCAACCGTAAACCGGAAAAATCATGGTTGGGCCGGCCAGTTCATGAACCAGAATAGTTCACGGTTGGGCCGGAACATATATAATCATATTTCTAATTATACCTATGTGACTTCGTTCGAATCATTGTCCTGAAAATCTATTGCTTGCAGAAGAGAATGATTATGCATTACAACCATATGGTCATTACCTCACCGCCATGGTAAATCATTAGCTTCTCGAAACGTTCTATTAAATCTCTCTCTTGCAAGGGAAAGGCAAACTCCTCCCTTCCCCGCTATTGCCCCTGCTACTAAATTACTCTAGGCCCAGAATAACAGGCAACACAATCCTTCTCTTCTTGATACTCTATAATAGAAAGAAACGAAAAGATTTTTTCAGGGCCTTCTTGAGTGTAGCTTTTGGAGTTACGACTTTTACCACGTAACTAATTTTTCGCCGCCTTCCAGTCACTATGGCTGCAACGTTCACTCATCCCATGTTTGGGAAGGTAGGGCCTAAATTGGTTGACGGTGTTGAGCAATTTTTGGGACTCAAGTATGCGTCTATTAAAAACCGTCTTTCTCCTCTCAAGCTATACAAGAAGGATATTGAAGAAGCAGTTCTAGAGTTGAGCCTGGCTTTTGTCCCCGTTCTTTTAGAATACTTCGCGCGTAACCTCTTGTGGCGTATTTGCCTTCGAATTCTTCAAAGAGCACCTTTATCCGAACCAACAGATCCAGCACAGTTGATCTGTGAAGTCCAAAGACGTTGGAGCCCAACAACTTTGAACTATTCTGTAGCTCATAATCCAACAGCCCGGACGCCTCACTCCAAGCCAACAATCTCTCCTGAGAGCCGTAGTCTTAGAACCAAATATTGCTGATATTTAGGGATATCTCTAGCAGTAATAATAAATTGTATTGCCATACATTCTTAGTTATGGATATTGATAAGAAATTGACAGCTGCCTACTTATGATGCATCCTGAGAATACTTGACCCGCGAGACCAGCAACGCCTGGAACGATTCCAATCGCAGAAACCGGATCCATAACTAAGTATGGCGATATATATGTGAGTAGAAGTTAACAGTTGTTCTTCCCGAAGCTCTTTCAGTTGCACGGATAGCGTATACACTTTAATATGCCATATTTACGACTTGCGATTATACAATGCCGCCTTTTTAAGGTCGCAATAAGCTCAGTCAATACCTGCACCAAATCAGAGATTGTTTCTCATGGGGAATTTGGGGGTTTGTTTCGCCTTTATGTCGTGGGGAAGGAGGTGTCTTGTCACTCACACGGCGTACTTGTTCGTGATCGATAGTTAATCGGGGAAGTTAACAAGTGATGATATTCTCACATTAGCCAGTATTGTCCCAAATGTGTGAACAATTAGAGAAACTCTATTTACAGCTGTCAAGCTCTACACTTTACTTTTCCCTATTCAACGTCCTGGCGGCGGTGGCCTGGGCCCCACAATTTGCCTCCTCCCGGCCCCAATCCCCTGATTCCCCCTATTCTGTCCATCTCCACCTGTATACCCAGTCCACTGATTCACATCCCATCGGCCTCCAATCCCTCCGCCAATTCCATCTACTCCATCCGTCTGTCCTCCCATCTTCGCCGCCTGCGCAGTTGCCTTCTGGCCCTCCTCCCATTCCTTCTGTCGCTCTCTCTCCATCTCCATCTCCCTCTCTAGGAGCGACTTGGAGGCCCAGCCACCTGCTTTGGTCTTCGTCTGGGATGCTGCTCGCCGGCGGTCTTCGGCATCTCGCTCTGCAGTGGAATCAAAGGCACCTAGCTCGGATGCGTAGGTTGTTTGTGGCTGCGCGGTTTGTGGGGCGGGGTTGGAAGAAAGGTATCGGTCTGTGCGGCTCTGAGGTGCCGCTGCTGTTGAAGGTGGGGATTGATAGACTGAAGGGTCAGGCAGCGGGCGGGAAGATGGGCCAGTGTTGTTTTTCAAAACTCGAATGGGTGCTACTGGCTCAGGTAGCGGACGTGGTGGCTTTGAAGGGGCAGCCTCCTCGGTATGTTGGAACCCCCGTGGAGGCTGCGGCGGTGGTGCCTCGCCAGCAAATTGGTTGCTGCGCGTGGGTTTCGGCGGAGGAGTATCGGCGTGGTTTTGCTTTGACCATTCTTTGCGGAGATAATCACGCTCATCAGCGACCCATGAATCTTCACTATTCTTATGAGACAGGGCTCGTGGTCGGGTTTGAGATCGGTTACGCGTCCTTGACGGCTCTCTCTGATTCAGGCGAGACGAAAGGTCGTGGGCTTCGGTAGCGTCGCGATCGCGCGATTTAACTCTCTCCTGGCGCTCACGTTCATACTGTCGCTCACGATCTCGTGCAAGTTCAAGCTCACGCTCAAGTTCTTGAACTCTACCAGACGGCCCTGGGCTTTTGCTCCGATCTCTACGAGCGAGGCCACGTTCTGCTTGATATTGACTTAGAAACTGTCCTTGCAAGCGGGCGTCGGAAGTCGCCCGTGATCGTCGCGTTTCTTTCTCTAGGCGCTCTTCAGCCTCTCGTTCTTCTTGCTGACGTCTCTCCTCCTCCTGCTTCCAGCGCCTCTCGTCCTCCTCCCATCTCTTCTTCTCTTCAGCTGCCTTTTCCTTCAGCTTCCTCTCTTCCGCCGCCCATCGCTCTTCTTCTTCAATCCTGGCACGCTCCTCCTCAGCTTCGCGCTCAATTCGCCTATGGTGCTCCGCCTCCTCCGCCTGCACCCTCAGCCGCTCCTCTTCGGCCTCCTGCTCTTTCCTTTTCCTCTCTTTCTCTGCCATATTCGGTACGTGTGGCCCAGCACTTGTAATTTGCCTCCGACCTCCAAATGCAATGCCCATATTTCCCTGGCTCGCGCCGCCCATATATCCATATTGTGCAATATTCCAAGCCGGCGCCGTAACACCTTCATCTGTCTTCTTGCTCCAGCTGCTAGTACCGCCACCTGGTGAAGTGGGTAACTTATCAGTCTTTGTTGGACTCCACCGCCCGGTGTTTGCCTCGCCTGTTCGTGTTGGTGTCATAGCGCCACTACGCCCGGTTTGGTTGTAAGCTGAAGACGTATTGCTTGTGGTACTAGCGCCTCGCGCCCTATTCCCAAAGCTCCCTCCTCCAACTGTTGGGGTTCCGGTGCCTTGAGGGCTCATGACTCCCGCTCTCGACTTCGGCCCAATAGCAGTGGGGAACCTCGATGGCTGCACCTGGTTCGCAACCCTGCTGAATGCGCCAATGCATTGTAGCACCTGCGTGGGATCTTTCTGCTCGTATAAATCGACAGTAAGGAAGACGTCATGTGGTTGCAGATTTAAAGGCGGCAATTGGCAGGCTCGGAGGAAGAGCGAGATGTTCTCCATCTGGACGAATGGCATGGCCGAGGCCTTGAATTTCACGCCGGGAGACGGAACAGCGAGGTTGACGAGCCTGTTACCATTGGTTAACGATTATGGAGAAGTATTAAGAAGAGTTAGAGATGCATACTTGCATAGCGCGACGCCATCTTTGAGTGCATCGAGCAAGTCACCTCCGGCGAGTCGCTCACCAAGGATGCCTTCTATCCAGCCCCGCACTTCATTCGCTGCCTGTGGAGTATATTTGTCCAAGCGCATTTTGCGCAAGTCCTTATCTAGCGACGACACCGACGCCATGGCTTCTTAGAAGGTTGACAATATGTGCTTTGATATGTGTTGTGTTGTTCGCTTTCAAATCAATCCGAATCCGCCGTGTTGTGTCTGACTTGCGCTTCTATGCGCTTACGATGGTTCTCGAGTAGCAGATCGAGGGCCGCTACTAGTTTCCGAAATGACAGTCGTGCCTGTGAAGTATCGCAGGTGAACAATATTGACAAAGAAAGTACAGCTCCTGGCGCATCTCTTATTTATATTAGCCGTCAACGAGAACAAGGCCGGCAACAAACAGCGTGCGTGGAATGTGACGTCTGTCGGCCTGCGCCACACAGCCCGCCCGCTGTGGCTGAACACCCTGATATCTCGCCCTCCAAAATAAAATCCCCAGCAACGAAGTCCCGATCAACAAACCAACCATGTCCGCCCCAACAAGCTCCTTCCGTAAAGCCTGGTTAAAATGGAAATCGATGCGCCTCCCCTGGCGCAAGCGTTTTCTCGTCGGTTAGTCCCCCTACACCCTCTTCTCCAGCTCCAACCCAAAGCTAACTATCCGCCCAGGCCTTGACCTCCAGGGAAACACATACTGGGAGTTCCGCGACACGCTCTCCCCAGGTCGCATGCGCCGAATCGTCGACTACCCACCCCACGTACAGTACTCGGATGTCTCGTCACATATCACGCCCGCGTGGCACCAGTGGTTGCGGCATACGCGCCAAGCAGCTCCAACGATCGCGGAGCAGGAGCTAGACGTTCTTAGGCGGAAGAGGGTTAAAGTTCTGGCTGCGCAGGCAGATGAGAGATGGGAGGCTAAGGGTAGGCTGGTGGGTGGGCCAAACATGAGGCAGATGGGACCGGGCCCAAGAATGGGCAATGCGACTGCTGCGGGTCAGGCCGAGACGAGGACGGGGACGGCTGGGGTGGGTGTGGATGCGGGAGGGCCTACGATGGGGGGCGACGCTGCTGCGGAAGGGAAACAAGGAAAGACGACTACGAGTCCAGTTGCAAGTGGACAAGAGATTCTTGACCGAGAATCTGAGCGGATGAAGGTTAGTGGAGGGCCGCCTCCGAAGGTGTATACAAACCCGCGAGTGTCGGACCCGGAGAAAGCGGCGAGAAGGGAGCCAGCAACCCCCTCACCACCAAAAGGAGATCCATGGAAGAATGCACGTGGCGGCCCGAGCGAGGATTGGCAGCCACAGGCTTGGAGCCCTGGGCAGGCAACGCGGAGGTGACAAGACGACTAATATATACCCTTGTACACTACTCATGTATTCATAATAAATCAAATCTTTAGTTTTGACTATAGGTAATCATGCAATCATAAAGCAATCAAACAATAGTTGAATGTGGTGATCGTCTTCTACGATCGCCAGGGTATTGTAACCTGCAATCCGACGCCAACCATGATAATCACGCATATTCGCCACCATAGAACCGCACCATCGCCGAACGCCAAACCCAGCTCCTGTACCATACATATGCATGCACCCTTTCAATACGCCTTCGCAAGAGTAATGATTAGTGTAGACGCCAGGTCCTTAATCCGCCTCTGCAAGAGCAATAATCAGCGTAGACGATAGGTCTAGGAACGGAAACGGCGACGTGACGTCCTTCTCCTCGAGCATAACCCCCGCCGCGGTCTCATAACCAGCACACTTGAAATCAACCAGATAGACACCTTGCTCCATCTCGTACAGTTGGATATCGAGGTGCATGATAACACCTTCCTCCGGATCGTTCAACGGTCCTGAGCCCGAAACACTACTCATAGATGCGAGAGACTGGCGGCGTAGATCAATTTGGGAGGAATGAGTCGACCCAGGCGGGACTGTGCCGGGAGCATACATGCCTCCTTTGCGCCAGCGGACTCGAAGCACCCATGGATCCGCGGGGAGTTTGTACTGTGCGCCTGGCGGGTAAGGGAAGTCCTTCGCCAGGTTGTCTTGGGAATTGAAGCGGTGTAGAGAGCCGCCATCATCAGAGTCGCTATCGTTGGAGCCGAAGCTGCGTTTTCGTTGTCTGTAGTGGTCAGTCCTTGCTCCAGCATCATGTAGGACTACGTACCTCTCGTTGTCATTCTTCTTCTGGGCAACTTGGCGATAATTCTCATCTACGACCCATTCTGCACCAAGCTTCTTCAGCGCCCTGTAAATACAGCCAATGGCCTCCAGGGGCTGGTTACGAGATCTAATACCGAATTGCCACTTTGTCGGCTTGGATTTCTTCTGAGGAACTGGGGTCATTGCAGCAGGCTTGTTGTTTCCTTCGTCTAGCTTCAGCTGATTACGAGAATGCGGGTTGAGGCGTCTAGCTGTCTCGGCCTGCTCTTCACTCGATTTGGCGCGATTTGTCTCGACGTGGTCGACATCCACCATTGGCGATGACGAAGGTACATCCTTACCGGTCTTACGTGCCTCCATATACGCACGATGGTATGCTGGCAAGCTACTTGGCAGGATTCCGATCTTGCTAATGAAAGGCCTAACAGGTCTATCGCCACTCAAAACCGTATTTATGGAGCCAGACCTCGAAGATGCCTGCTCGGCTGAGGGCTGGATTGTGAGGCCACCCAGGCTTGCACGCAGGGACATCTCATCCGCGTCTCCCGAGCCAACAGCGTTCTGCGACACAGTCGCAATGGACTTGTCACGCAATGAAGATAGAGGTTCATCCCATGCCGGTGGAGAGGAGCCTAGGAGGGCGTTTATATTTGCTGATAAAACGTAATAGTTAGCGGGAAGAATGGAATTAGGGGCATGAGGTTCAGATGGGAGAGGCTCACGATTTGCTTGTGCAATTGTGTTTTCTCGCACAATCAAATACGCATCCTTGATCGCCGACGGTTCATCAGCTTCAAGTGCCTCCTGAACATCCTGCTTTCCGTAACCCATCTTCTTTCCGAGTTTCTCTGTCACCGCGTCGTGGAGTTTCTCTTGCACAGCGCGGCTAGCTCCTGGGGCGATACCCTGAGGGTTTATGGCCTTCCCGGAATCCACGCCAGTATCCATGAATTCCTCTACTGGAGGCATCAGGTATGCTGGCAGGTCTAACAAGAACCAGGGGTCTTGGCGGATCTCATCGATTGTCACTCGGTGTACTGGATTCACTGCCAGCATCTTTTTGATGAGTGAGGCTGCGCCTGGGGTCATATAATTTGGGACAACATAGTGACCCTTCGCAATTTTTGCGAATAAAGCAGGAATGTTATCATCGTCAAAAGGCAATCGTCCAACAAGGAGAACATAAAGAATAACACCACAACTCCACACATCCACTTCAGGTCCAGCATAGAGCTTGCCGTTAATTACTTCTGGGGCTGCGTAGTTAGGACTTCCACAGCTAGTTTTCAAGAAATTACCATCCGTCATGATGTTGCTGAGACCGAAATCTGCAATCTTGACATTGAGATCGTTGTCCAGCAGCAAGTTCTCGGGCTTGAGGTCCCGATGGACAATCTTGTGTCTGTGGCAATATTCGACGGCGCAGATAATCTGCTGGAAGAAACGCCTGGCCTTGGTCTCCGTCATCTTTCCATGTTGAACAATGTAATTGAATAGTTCGCCGCCGGCGAACTCGAGGACCATGATAATCTCGGTTTGTGTCTTGATGACGGTATACCTAGCGGGGTCTGTCAGTAACCGCAAAACAACCAGCGATAGTGAACCTTACAGTTTGATGATGTGGGGGTGCCTCAGCAGCTGTAGATACTCAATCTCGCGTTCCACTCGCCCCGCCATATCGCGACTAATTAGTTTCTTCCTGGCAATGATCTTAAGCGCCACCTGCTGCTGAGTAACACGGTGCACGGCAAGCTTGACCTTGCCGAACGAGCCCTCGCCCAGCGTCCCCTTGATATCATATGCACCTATGCGCTGCTCAGCTTTGCGTGCAGGGACAGTAGGGCGTCGAACCTCCTCCCGCGGCCGGTTAGAGCGTCCGGAGCTGGCATCAGGCGGCTTGTTCTGTGTACGGCGGTTGTTCGAAGGAGCGAGCGAGATGGAGAGCTCCTCGTCATCGTAGCCTTGGGAGGGCTGCATCGCTGCAGTTTGTCACACGCTGTGATCTACAAGAACGGAATTCGTGGTATGTTCGTGTTGGGGCCTCGGTGAGGGCTCAAAGGTGAGGTTGACAGTTACTACAGTGGTGATAGCACCCCACCAACGATTCACTAGCGCCTCCGAGCGAAGCGAGGTTGTACAAGGGTATGGTAAACACAGACGTCATCCAACGCGAAATGTTACGGCTTACTCGGGATTTTATAATGGGGGTCTATATCAATATTGATAATTGCACAATAAGAGTTTCTTCGGGCTATTCTATCGTTGAGTTGACATCTTAATTTTTTTAGGCAGCTCGGCATTGTTCCACCGAATGGACTCCGAGACCGGCGCGTCCCCTGTCACTACGCACCACGCGCTTCAGACATGCGGATTGCATATCACATTACTCCGTATAGTATCCGGATTATACAGTATTGTACAAGAAATTGCTCCTCGCCGACTGTTACTCAGCGTCATCCCCGAAGCTTCTCTTCCTCCTTCCTCAGTCTCTGTACAACCTTCTCTCTGAGAAAGTCGCTCAGTCCCAATCTACAAATGTTAGCAAGCCCCCCCAGGACAAAAAGGATCAAACTCACATTCCCTCCCTCGTCACAATGCGATATGTCCCGCTCGGTTGGTAATTCCCCCCATCCAGCATATGCCCCTGCCCATCGACCTCCAGACTGCCAAAGATGTCCTCAGGCCACGCAATGCGTCCGTAATCAGGCGGATTCCTTGAGTCACTTAGGTGCACCCATCCTCCCCTTCCCCCACCACCAGCGCCGCCTTGTCCGCTTGCGCCCCCCGCTCCATCCCCTCTAGCTCCATGTGTTGCATCACCTCTTCTGTGTCTAGATTGGCCGCGGAATATAGTGCCTCCGCTGTTGAATTGAGAGGTGGCATTTACGGCGAAGGCTTGGGCCTGAGAGAGCACGCCTTCATCTTCGTGCGCATGCTCTTTCAGTACCTCTTGCAGAATGGTCTGGAAGCGTGGGTTTTCGGTGAACGAGTCGGGCGTTGGAGGGATAGCAGCAGTTGTACCAATCGCTAACCCAGGAGTCGGGGGATCCGACGGGAGAAGCGTGAGGTAGTGGGATGCGGAGTTCTTGGGGAAGGTATACTGGTATAGTTTAGTTTGGGTGTTTTATCCACGGGCGGGAAAACATACTATGTGGGAGTTATTGGGCAATGTTCCAATCATTCGCCTGAATGGCTTCGATACACAGCTTCGAGCTGCTACTTTTAATGGTGAAGCGAACATCTTGTTTGATTTGTGCTGTGAGGCTCTTGAGCTTGCTGTCACCGTATCTTCAGCGCTATCAGTGCAAACGGAGCAAACACCAATTAAGCTTTGACAGGGGTATTCCACGTGATTTGCTCCCACCTTCTTAGCTATTCTACGTCCTTACATTGCAGCCATTTCCTGAGCTTCATACTGTAAGTTAATTATATAGATAATATCAGGATTCGCATATGCCGCACTTACAACAATTGCACCTGTCAAGTCATCAAACGTTGAAAAGGGGAAGCTAGCTACCCCTGTCCCGCTCTTGGCACCGCGTCCCCAACTTCGCGTTTCCAGACCCTGGGGAAGAAGGCCAACGGACCCCGAACAACTCAAAAAATTCAAACAAACACCCAACTCTCATTCCTCACGACTACCCTCGGCGCCTCACACGTACATGCAGTCCTAGCTGACTTTGAACACACTCGCTGCGCCTCCCACCTCCCACCTCTCATCTCGGGCCAGGTTGCCATCCACACAAGATGGGGGACACCACCCTTCACAACGCGCCGATCGTGCTTGACAACGGTTCAGGCACCATCCGCGCGGGTTTCGCTGGCGAGGATCTCCCCAAATGTTTCTTCCCGTCTTTTGTCGGGAGGCCGAAGCACCTGCGCGTGCTGGCGGGCGCACTGGAGGGGGACGTGTTCATAGGGACGCGGGCACAGGAGCTGCGTGGGCTGCTGAAGATCCGGTATCCGCTGGAGCATGGCATCGTGACGGACTGGGATGACATGGTGAAGATCTGGGAATGGGTTTATGGGGACGGGCTAAAAACACTAAGTGAAGATGTGGGTGACTTGTGTTGGGGAAATGAGTGCATGGCGCTGACGAATAATTCTAGCATCCAGTGCTCCTGACAGAGCCACCGCTCAACCCTAGGAGTAACCGCGACACAGCCGCCCAGATCCTTTTCGAGACCTTCAATGTCCCCGCGCTACACACTTCGATCCAGGCGGTGCTCTCGTTGTACGCGTCTGGGCGCACGACGGGCATCGTGCTCGACTCCGGCGATGGGGTCTCCCACGCCGTACCTGTATACGAGGGGTTCGCCATGCCAAGCGCGATTCGACGTATCGATGTCGCGGGGCGCGATGTCACGGAACATATGCAGATGTTGCTAAGGAAGGGGGGGCATGTGTTCCACACCAGTGCCGAGAAGGAGGTTGTGCGGTTGATCAAGGAGAAGTTGAGCTATGTGTCGCTGGACCCCAAGGATGAGGAGAGGGGATGGGGTGTGAGGAAGACTACGGATAATATGATGGTCGACTACGTACTGCCGGATGGGAATAAGTTAAAGGTGCGCCTCAGTGACCCATTGTCCTAACTATTCGTTGGCATGCCCTGCTAACACAAACAAACACAGGTCGGAGCCGAGCGTTTCCGCGCCCCCGAAATCCTCTTCAACCCCGAGATCATTGGGCTCGAGTACCCTGGTGTGCACCAGATCGTCGTCGACTCCATAAACCGCACCGATCTCGACCTGCGCAAGTCGCTGTTCGGAAACATTGTGCTTTCGGGTGGCACTACGATGACCAAGGGCTTCGGTGACCGCCTACTTTTCGAGGTGCAGCGCCTCGCCGTCAAGGATATGCGGATCAAGATCTTCGCGCCGCCGGAGCGGAAGTACTCTACGTGGATTGGGGGCAGTATTTTGGCGGGGCTGAGCACGTTTAGGAAGGTATGTTGTTCTTGTTCTAGGTTGGGAATTGAGCGAAAGGTGGCTAACATGTGATAGATGTGGGTGAGCATTAACGACTGGCATGAGAATCCGGACATTATCCACACCAAGTTTGCGTAGATGAATGGATGGGCAGCCGATCGTCCAGCCAGTATCTAGGTGTATGGGAAAAAGAAGAGTGGCGCGCAAGCGGCTAAACGCGTATAATTTGTCTTTTGCGATGTCCCGACGTGTTAACCAACCTACTAGCATGCGTGGCTACTTGTGCGGCAGCTACTCGACTACCGGGACGAAGGAAGAGGGGTAGGGATTGGGTTTATGTGTAGTATATTAAACGGCATGTAAGGGCGTAAGTTAGAGCGGGCCTGTCGCCACCTTTGGCGGAGAGAAATGGAGAGAAAGGCAAGATGTAGTAGTGAGGAATGTACATGATACCCAGTTAACCAAGAGAAACTTACTCGAACGATCTCTGTTTCTCGCAAGCCGTGAGCTTCAGACTTCAGGGTGACACAAGTACAGGCGTCCCAATAATATAGAACCTGTCCCAAAGACCTTCTCACACAGCTGCCGACGCATGTCTTTTTACTCTACAGCCCAAACTTCAGTGTCTTTCAGCTCGCACTTCGCACAACTCATTCCGTACGAAGTTACCTAATCACAGACCCCAGCAACAAACGAAAAATACACACAACCCACCCCTCACGAAGCGCAAACCAAACCACGCTACCATCGGCCTAACCCGTCCCCGAAGCCCCGTCATGTTTAAGCTTGTCTCCACTAGCGGTCCCCGCATTCTTGGATAAACATGCACGCCCCACACTCCTCTCCCTCCAAATGCAAGGATATAGACACACGAGGCAAGAGAAAGGCCGAGGGGGGTGGTAGATTGGTGGTCGATATGAGAACTTATCCAATGGGTGTCCCACAACAGACTACTGGCAGATCTGCTTACTCCCTCTCGGGACGACTAAGGATCCGACTATGCTCCAACAAGGAGCGTCTAAAGCGTGAGATCGACGACACATATAGATCAGAGCTGGATCCAGCCATGCACTCCCCCCCATCCAAGCTACGAACCTGGCATGCGGGACAGGGGACGGGAAGAGGTTCACGCGCTACTTTAGCAGAGACACATTGATAGCAGCTTGGGATTGCTTCATTCGTTAGCTACGTCTCGCCCCCAAAAGCCACAGCCGCCAACGAACCCCGCGCTCGCTCCTTACTTCCTCCTCTCCTCCGACACACAGCTCCCTTTCTCCGATTTGGCAGCGAGAGGCCGCCCACAGGAGGGATGTGGAGTTAGCCGTAGTGGCAGTGGCAGTCACAGTAACAGTGGTTGTATGCGTCACAGAGACACTGGCGGGGTTAGCTATGCTTCGTTGGATCATTGTGGGAGGGGGTGGGGGACGAACCTTTGATGCAGCGCAGTTGAGGAAGGCGCTGCCGCCAGCGCAGTAATGGGGGCAGGCTGGGAGAGGGGTTAGATTGGTGGTGTTTGTGGTAGTGGGGACTACCTGGGGAGAAGGAGGTAAGTCTTACGGACGCATTCGCGTTTGCCCTGTAGAGTGTCAGTTAGAATGATTAGAGATTAGGGGACGGGACCACGAACAAGAACCTGCGAGCTCTCCACCTCAGTGGGTGCCGCGAGGGCAGTAGCTGTTACGAGTGCGAGGACGTAGAAGAGCTTCATGGTGTCGATATCTGTGTGTAAGTCTGTATAGTGATTCTCAGTGTTATCTCTCTTTCTCTCTCTCATACCAGTGCCTTCGGCGGTAGAGGCATCCTTTTATACACCATCACCTCCACCAAGATCAGGAGAATCCAAGCTACGTAAGCGGCAGATCTTCTCCCCGCATTACGGGATGAGATAGAGGAAACACAGGCCATTATCGGGCCTTTGACGGAGTGTGGGTGGGAGGCGCTGGGGGGTGACGAGGATAAATGGAAGAAGCTAGATATAGAGCTTGCCTGTGAGGGGTAGTGAAATGCGGGGGGGGTGGTTCGATGTGAACCCCCAGGGACTATCCAGAGAGCATAAGGAGTTGGAGTCGTCAGTCGGACTATGAGGCAGGCTGGTAGCTGGATGCCATGATTCGTGGGGCTTTTTTAGGTGCATAGAAGGACCGGTGATAAGACCGAGCGGCGAGTTCGAGACGGGATTGCCATGCAGTGATAGAAGCTCTGCGCACTATAACATATCAATGGGCCGAGTACTAAGGGTTGAGGGGAGTTTCTGCGTCGTATTCAAGAGGGCCAATGGCAGGAGGAGACGTTCCGCGGAGCTCTTGATATCAAACTATTAGACTGGAGGTGCATCATAAGAGCAAGCTTAGGGAGTCAATCTCCAAGAGTTCACAATGCCACTACCTTTGTCAAACAATGATCCTCCATATCTCCATATTCTCCCAATCAGATCCGCCGGCTTGCTAGCTAGCTAAACTACCCATACGAATTCGCGCTTAAGCGTATATAAAAGCTCCCCTCCATCCAAGCTCCCTGAGAGGTTATCGAGAATTTCATTCCGGTTACAGTGATATTATTTGGCCCTCCCTGTGTTTTAACGCCGTAGAAACTAATGGGTACCGACATGAGAAAATCGTGAGGACACCTTATTGAAGTTTTATAGTTAATAATTTAGGACCAAAATCGGCCACGGCGACATGAATGCCCACTGTCTTCATCACAACCAACAGTTCTCATTCCAACTTCTAAGTTGTAGATATAGAAAGAACGATTACCAAGCAACCTCAGTCGTAGCTTCCCTGGATGTTTGAATCCTTATATATGGAAGGAACGATTACCAAGCAACCACAGTCGTAGCTTCCCTGGAACTTTGAATCCCTATATATGGAAAGAACGATTACAAAGTAACCAGTCGCAGCTTCCCTAGAGCTTTCAGCCTCATATATGGAAGGGACGGTTGCTGAGCAGACAGTCGCAGCTTCCCTGTAGCTTTCGGGTTTTATATATGGAAAGAACGATTACCAAGCAAGCTGTCGCACCTTCCTCAGAACTTTCAAACCATATGTACGGAAAGAACGACTACCAAGCAAAGGCTCAATCGTAGCTTCCTTGGGGATTTTCAGCCCTATATATGGAAAGAACGATTACAAAGCAAGCGATCGCAGCTTCCTTAGCGCTTTGAAATCTCATAGATGGAAAGAACCATTGCCAAGCAATGCACCCGTCGCAGCTTCCTTGGAGCATAGCTTCCAATTCAGTAGATTCACAAACCCATCACTTTTGGTGATATGATGCTTAGAACACAAAAGACCTCTCGACCAAGCCACACATAGCTAGCCAATACTCGACTCGGTGAGAAGATAATTCGATTGCCAACAAGAGTATACTAACAAAAAAGGCTTGCTAGATCTCTGTAGAAGACGTCTATTGTCTTGAGAAAAGAAAGGGATACATCAATTCTCTTCTTTACGAACTACTTGCCGTCACTCTCTAGCCGCATTTGCAGCTCTCCCTTTTTATAAACAAGCATCTTCTCCAAATTGTTTTCATGAGAGGTCGTAAATCTAGACCGGAGGGTTTAAAACACGTAAGCGGTAAACACGACGATCGCTAGTCACGTGTTATGCAGCCGCGCGATTTTACAGAGATTTACAACGCATAACAAGGAACACGTGAACCTAGCCTAAAGCACGTGCGACCTCAAAATAGGTCTTTGTGCTGCCCTGTTGTTCCTTTTTCACTCCCCACAGTGACCATCCCAACTTTCCATCCAATCAGCGACCTCGCTGTCACGTAACAGAAACCCCGCTTCTCCTTGGCTGCACGGGCCATCTGGAAATCCAGACCCATCACGCTCCCAGATCGATAGGCTTGGCCTGCTCGGGTGGGACTAGGCCCTTCGCCAAGACTCGCTTATTACGAAATATGGTGCAGGGGAGACTGCGCGTGATGGCGTTAGTGGCGGGAAGGAGGGGCGCCAAGGAGGGGGAGGGGTCACTGTGCAAGGAAGGACAGGGGGCGTGGGGCGGGGAAGAGATTTTTGAGGTGCGTGACGCCAGTTGACGTGATGATGGGGCGGATGAGTGGAAATGGGGCAA
The DNA here is from genome assembly GCF_001662655.1 of Pseudogymnoascus verrucosus. Classification (NCBI taxonomy): domain Eukaryota; kingdom Fungi; phylum Ascomycota; class Leotiomycetes; order Thelebolales; family Thelebolaceae; genus Pseudogymnoascus; species Pseudogymnoascus verrucosus. The sequence continues at coordinate 312,771 of NW_017263669.1, forward strand.
AGAATGGAGAGGGATATATGACTGCGTGCCCCAAGAATATGGGGAAGGAAAAGCAAGAGCAATTATGGGGTTATAGCACGACGGGAATTGACTGTACGAACACACATACGATACCAGTCATTTATATCACTCATGAATCTGATACTCACGATACTGGAGAATAACCTCACATTTCCCACAAACGAACACCTATAGCTACAGCGCTAGTAACTACGAATAACCTCACAATCCCCACAAACAAACATATACCAACCTCCAAAACAACCGCAACCGCAAAAATGGCTTTCTCCATCGCCGAACCCGCACCCACCCCTCTCCCGAACCACTACACGCCCGCTGGCCGCGGCGGCGCAGGGAACATGTACAAACCCTCCTTCTCGCCACCTCTGACACGAAGCACCACCGCCTCCTCCAGCGGCTCCACGCTCTCCAAGTCCTCCTCGAGCTCCAGCACCTCGAGCCTCGGCAAGTCCTCCACCAGATCCAGCACCTCCTCGCAGCGCGTCTTCGCAGGCCGCGGCGGTGCAGGAAATGTTCGCCCACGGGCAGAGGAGGAGCCATTCAGCTTCGCAGAGGAAGTGCGGGAGCAGACTCGCAGAGAGGCGAGGGAGAAGACATGGGTTGTTGGACGCGGAGGAGCCGGAAACTATGCGAGTAAGGGAGACAGGGAGGGTGAGAAGAGAGGACTTCTGGGGAGGATCGGAGGGGTTCTGAGCAGAGCATAAACTGGATTGTGCACTGCTCGACGCACCACATCATACCACGCCCGGCACGAATACGTTATGTAGACGTTCGCCCGGAATCCACACACGAAGCAGAATCGAAGAAGACGGGAGAGAAGAGAAAGGAGCATTTCATACTGTCAATATACCCCACACCGGCTCATTCACGGAGTCTTGCGATGTTTTCACACACACAACGGCGCATATGGGGGAATAATGGGAAAGACGAGGAAAAAAGCAGGATTTTATTTTTATTTTAAGGCCAAGGGAACATCAAGGAGTCGAGGATAGCCAGGGGGAAAGGCACAATGCCAGCAGAGAGGATCAGAGAGGATAGCTTCATGAAGAAGAAGACACTAGGGCGGATAGCTTGTAATACAATCACCACTACCACTCCATTTCAGCTGTTCCATTTTTAAATCATCGCGTGCATTCAGTCCTAAAAGGAGTTATATTACATTCCACTTCGCCAGCCCTATCTCCCACCCCACCCTCCCATACCCCCAGGTCCAAAAGTCGGCCCCTGCCCACCATACCCCCACCCTCCGCCATTCATCCCCGTATAAGGCACTCCCGTGTTCCCGCCCATATTGGGAGACGCACCCGTGTATGGCGCTTGAGGGGGGTAGCCGCCGCCTCCGTTGCTGCTGCTGCCGGGGTAGCCGTATCCGGGATAGCCGCCGCCGGGGTATCCGCCGCAGTCGCCTCCGCCGCCGGGACAGCTGGGACAGGACATTTTTGTGGGTTGTTGGTGGTTTTAGTTGGTTGGTTGGTTGGTGGTGTGTTTTTAGTTTGAGTTTTGCGTCTGGGTTTGGTTTGAGGTTGTGTTGCAATTTGAGATGTGCGTGTGGAGATGTGTTTTGTAAATGGAGAAGAGAGAGGGAGGGGAGGCGTAGAGGAGGGGGTTATATGCACTTCTCAGCGTGGGAATGGGAGAATGCGCGAGTTGAGAGTCTTAATGGGGAATAAATCATATTTGCTGTATCTACCTTCTATTCAGTTAAGGTGGTGGAATCATCTTTGTTTTTCGGCTCGAAATGGCTTTCTGTTTCTGCCGCAAGTAGGATGGGATGAAGCGGATGCCTTTCAACAAAACCTGTAGCAGATGGAAAAAGGTTGGATCGAACCTTACGGTAAAGGAGTTAAGAAGTTGTCTCTCAATATTACTTGTAACTAATATTGTTTGAATTATACTCTTATACATAACAATTTAATAAGAATCTTATAATTTTTGGAATTAAAATTAGAATTGAATATATTGTATAACACCCTCTTTTCTTTAGATTTTTTGACGCCGTCAAATAGCTTCCACGCGTAGACAGAAAAAAACAAGCGATAGCAGTAATCGTATTCTAAGCCCCAACTTAACCAATAGGCATGTCTTGTATACCTCTGAACGAACTTCACGGACATCAGTGGACACGGTTTATTACCCGAAGTTCCTTTCAAAAAACGTCGTTAGACTTTCTCTTCTCTCCTCATGCAATGGAGCATCTCTAAGCAACGGGACCCGGAATTATGGAATCAGCAATTCGTATCTGTTCAGACGATGTTGGAAAGCTTGCTTAATAGAGCCCAGTGGGAACGGAACAGTCGTCCGCGTGGGATAATGGCCTTTGAGCACACGGCTCATCCACTTCAGATCGAACGGCGTATCCCCATCGCCCAGGTCTAACCAGCGCGTAATGACCACCGCTATACCCTTCGTGCTAAAGTCCTTGGTGTCGATCTGGAACTCGACAGGGCAGACGTGGCACTGGGATAACCCCTCACACACTATACAAACCAACTTATTGTCCGTGTTATTCAGAATATCTTGCAGGTGCCTTGTTCGACGGGCTACCTTATTCGCAACAAAGTCATGGAACATTGTTACATGGGGGTAGGCGATTAATTGTATGGAATCAGGAGGAGGAAGATCTCTGATCTTCCTATCTCGGTACAGAATCCAATTTTGATGGCGGAACAAGAGATGGCCGTTCGCAATCCGACAAATAGATACCTTTTGGTAGTTTACTCCAGGTAGATATGTCGTGTCCAGTCCAGAGAGCAAACACAGCAACTTGCTGCAATGGATACCCCGGCGATGAAGCACCATGACCGAGCGGAATGTGATGTCGTGGAACTGTTTGCCAAGATACAGGGACACGGCATTCTCTTCGTCGGTGACCATTGACGGTATCCTTGCGTCTCGAACGCGTATCATGTTCCGATGTCGTACCTCTAAACAGCGATGATGCAGCAAGCAGCATTCGCATTCGGGATCCAATAGCATGTCTAGAAGAGGAGTCTTATTGAACGCCTTACGACGCAGCGGATCGAGATGTTCGTTTCCAAGGATAAGACGGATTCCCCGGCAGCTTAGAGCGAATGAGGCAGCGGCCAATGGTGGGAGGAAATCAGCTATATATATCACGAGTTCGATGGGGAGCGTTTTAAATGGCCCGCGATCTTGGTTAACGCGTTGGAGTGAGAATTGAGAGTCGACGAGCGACGTAAGCGATGTACATGTTGCCATTTTCGACGACAGCCTCTAGTTTTGTCTGGACATAGATGGATCAACTTCAGAGACTGAGATTTTTTAATTGTTAACATGCCAAACTGTGGTGTTGTGCGCAGCGATGTTAGCTACCACGCCACTTACAGCGTGTCCTCAATACCAGGGGTCTGGCGTGAGTTATGAACCCATAGGTGTATGATGTAAAGTAGGGATCACAAGCAGGAGATAAGGAATGAACTGATGTTCAAGGGGGTGAAGGACTGGAAATTATTACAGCGACTTAAAATGATACCGAATAATACAGCTACCATAGACGAGATAAAAATCTACCTAGTAGGTAGGTAGCGACCACGTCAGACCACGCGCTGCTCGCCTGCGGAATTGTATGGAGTAAGTAGATAGAACAATAGGAAATAGAGAGAAAAATATAGGACTATACTTCTTAGGAACAGGAAAGGCAATAGAGATTCTATCTCGAATGAGCAAATAGACGGTAGAAAACACACATACCTACGAAAAAAGCCCAGAGCCTCCCACCCACGCGAACGCCCCTCTATGTGAAATAAACCAACTGCAGATTTTATCAAGCAAGCCGAGTCAGAGCCCGACATTAGACCGGGCAAGGCGAGAATACCCTCCTTCGTAAGCCTCACAACCAACACAGTCTAAGACTGTCACCTTCCCTCGTCCTCACCGCGACTAACCGATATGCATCGACGAGGCAAACGTATAGACACGCCGAAACCGGCGCATCCATACATCTCACCTCTAGTCTCTTAGCGTTTGTAAGCTTAGACTGCCCGAATTATGGCCCCCAGTGCCGCCCCCACCCCTTGATCTCGGCTGAAGACAGCAGTCTCGTGCACATCACGGCATCTGGCCCCCTATCCGCCCGTGGAGCAGGCTCTAGACCCGTTGCGCTCGGTATGCGCGGTTCCAGCTTCCTTCCTAGGGGTGACGGAACTGAAACCACTGTCATGGATATGACAAGTGCGTCGGTATCGACCAAACCCTCTCAGCTCTAGCTAGACCGCTGCGAGTGGTCCCTCCCTAGCTCCCTCTTTGGGATGTCTGACCTCGATTCCAGTCCCGGTCGCTGGCACCTCAATAATTCCAGACGAGACACCCAACAGCGTCAGGATATCCCATGATTCCTGAGAGACACTTCGGATGAGAGGGAACTCCTCCCCGTAGCCTTTCATGGCTAGCTGGGACGATCGGGAAAAAACTTCCATTCGTACGTCTACCCACTCGCCCACTCGCTCAGCCACCCGTTCTCTTCCTCCAACCCTCCAGCACCCAGGAAAGCACCCTGTCGTCACACTGAACTATCCAGCGCGGGCCCCTGCAGTATGCATGCATACCGTAGAGCAAAATAACTTCAGGCATCCGCGGCATCCGGGCCGCAGCTTCCCTCCCCCTCCCTATTTCCTTCTAAGACCATTGTTCGTTTCGCCGCCTCCCATGCCAGCACCCATCTCACCGTGTCTCTCACCTCAGCTCCCTCCTGTCGTTCCGCTCGTCCCGTGTCTTTAACCATCCGTCTCCCACTTGAAGCCTGTTGCCGTCGCCATCGTTGAGAGACAGCGACGCTCAGCTCAAGCTATCCAGACTCTCACCCACACCTCCTGGCCAAGCCACACACTTCCCCTCCCACCCGCAGCGTCTGAAACACTTTTACTTACCTAACCACCCAATCATGACGGACTGTAAAACGGGAAAGACACGCATACCTACCCGGCACCAACAGCTCAGCTCGACAGCTTTCTGTAGGATTGGCGCTCTCGTCGGGCCGGTCGATCATCGCCTCTGCCGAGCTAGGGCTGTTGAGGACGGTTGGTGGTACGAAATTCCTTTGCAATGGGTTGGTAATTGTTTGCTAGGTTAGATCGGTGGCCTTGGTGGTCCTGGTGGCCCCGGCCGTCTAGGACAGCCTAGGATGATCTAATATTGTTTGCTGGGTATGGGGCCTCCCTAACGGCTTTCGTCAGTGAGCGAACCTCGGTCTCCCTCCTCCTCCCGCAAGCACTCCCACCTTCCATATCAAACCTCACTACCTCAACAACGCACGCACCTCTCCGCCCGTAGCACCATGCAAGCCCCGCAACCTCCAACAGTTCGCCAGTCCTTGGCCAACCACCCCCCCGGGCCCGGGCCCGCGGCGGTACTCTCCGCCCCAATCCCAAGGAAGCGGTGAGACAGCACAGACATGCATCCAACGCAGCGTCGTGCCGTGCGTTGGACAGACCCGGGAAGTCGGGATTGAGGGGATTGTCTTGTTTCACGGGGAGATGGGAGGGTGATGTTGGTTGGCGCGTGAGTTGGGTGATTGGCTGCTTGGTGAGGTGGTGTGCGAGACAGGCGGGACGGATCTGATAAGTTCTGCTGGCAAGTGTGAAACTGGCTGGCGTAGACCAGCAGCTGCGCCTTGCCTCTCGCAATCTCGTCCGCAGCGTCTCGAACACGCCATCTGCGCTGCTGAGAACGCTGACCGACCACATGGGTCGGTCGGCCAGCGCCTCGAGCGGGTGTGCGCCGGGACGATGCTCGGTGTTCGGTGCTACTCTGTGAGAAAATGGTGGCATTGAGGGGTTGCACGGAGGGTCCCAGGTGTGTGGGTTAGGACGGGAAGTGTCTGTTTTGGGGATTGAGAAGAGCCGGGGTGGGATGTTTGCTTGGTCGTGGTCATAGTATTCTAGATATGGCCCATGCATGTACTGTACCAATCAATACTCGAGAACAGTACATATCAATAATACGTAGTAACATCGAAATTACCCGAAGATGCGGATGAGAGATGATGTGGTCAAAAAAACCGACCCAGACCACAGCACGGCCACCCAACCACCTGGATCCATCCCTGAATCCTTCCCTTTCCCATCTCCGCCGGTCCCAATCCGGTGGTCTGTACAGCGTCTTTCCGCCTAAAATTGCAGCGTTAAGTAGGCTAAAGTACGCTACGCATCCTTCATGCACAACACCAACAGAGGAAGGCGACGGGAAGCAAGGGAGCAAAGACAACGGACCACTAAAATGGTAGGTACTCGGCACTTACATATGCTCTTAGCGCATGATATTAGTTAGAGTATCCATACAGAGCAGAGCATTGTCCTGTACTGTGCTCTGTATGCTGCCTTGTACATGATCACGCACAGCTCAGCCTCTGCACTCGTCGCACAAGCTGGGTCTGTCTTACGTTGGAAGCGTACCATAGGAGTGGTTTTGGTCTCATGCTGATTTCCGGTCGCCTGTCTCCTGGGTCGGGGATCCGAGGGACGGGTAGAGAAGAGGACGGGGCGTGTGCTTTGTGTGCTAATGAGTGACGAGTACCGGGTGCTGGGATTTGCTTATGCCACTGTAGGGAGTGCGGAAGTAAGGGAGCTAAGTACGGTGGAGTAGGGAAGGTATGACGGGATGTTTAGGATTGGAATGGAGGTGGATGTCTGAGAACACTATATGGGGAGTACTTCGGGGGAATGTGTGAGATAGGGTCCCCCCTTTTCGATGCAGACCCTTTACTATAGAGTAGGTACAGCACATATTGCAGACCCTGAAGCTAATATGCAGCAACGATGCGCCGAGATGAGCTAACTACTGCAGTATTCTAAGCACGGCACTTGGTTTAGAAGGAGTGTCCGTTCCTTCTTCCTTCTACCCGTGCAAAGAGAGCTCTACGGTAACTACCTAAGGTTATATTCCTGCATCATCCGGAGACATCCGCAATCACCAAAAAGTGGTTTGTCTCAGACACAGTGTCTCATGCGCAGTTGTACTCCACCTAGCTCTATCTTGTACAGCACTGCTCACACGCCCCCAAGACATTAATCACAGTGCTACAGGACAGCTCAAGTGCCGTCCTATGTACGACCCTCCCGCTAAACCCTCTTTCTAAACCCTCTTACGAACCCTCACTCTACTCTGGACCCTTACAGTACTCTACTTACATGCCGTCGACATTACCAACGTTGCCAATGTTACAGTCTTCTATTACTCCACTATTCGCGACTGGAACCAACTACACAGCTTGTACTACTATTATACTCAAACTGTCCTCCCGTACGACCAACAAATACCTCAACCCACGCATCCGGTCACCCATCACCTCCACCCCCCTAACACCCCCCTAACATTCCAACCCGCCCGCACGGACAGCAATCCCGACACTGAGGAACGCGGAAGCGAGAACCGTCAACAGCACCCAGCAAGTACTTGTACTTGGTCAGTAGAGGACCCCTAAAGGTAATCCGTGCTCTACTAATAGTAATTTACTAATACTAAACTATATACACTCCCTAGGTATACTATACGCTCTCTATGTATATTGTAATGTTGCATGCAATACCACCATCCCCTTCCACTAACACCCTATCCAACAACGCCTCCTCCGATTCCTCCCCCCCCAACAATCCCCCTTCGCTTCCTTTCCCCCTCCTAAAGCAAAATAAAATATTACTTAGCGCTACAGTACGTATTGCCGTACTTCTATACTTCTGTACTTCCTAAATTCCAAGAGAATTTAGCACCCGCCAGTGGGGATTCCGTAGCTTCCCACCGACACGGCTCCTGGGTTCGTGGGGCTGGACGTGCCCGGTGGGGAACGGGTGGATGATGGGTGGGTTGTGCTCGGGGTGGGTGGGCTGCGTCGCTCGATGTATATATATGTATTGTGAGTGTGCGCCTCTCTTTTCCTTGTTCCATTTTCGCTCCCATTATTAGGGTTCTATTTCTCCGGGTTGATTAAGAGATTTGATATATACCAAACTGATTTGGAGGCGATATTCAACAGTTGGCTTCCGACCTTGCTTTCTCCCCTTCTTGCTTATTCTTTAACTCCTACTCTGACGAAAACGGAGGCGCCTCGACGGACCGAACGGCTTTGCGCTTAGTGCGTGCTTGGCTTGCTTCACTATCCCACTGGGTGCAAAGTTCTAAACTCGGACTCGACTGAGCCCTAAGAGATTCCGCCTCACCGACGTCTTCCTCGCCTCGCAACGCCACATCTGGGAGCCACACGCCTTCACCCCCTCTCACCATGCCCTCTCCCACCCCCTCGCCCCCCGGCTCACCCAGCCGCCTCGCGCCCCCTTCCCAACCCGACGAGGCGCGCTCTCAAATTGTCGAGGCCGACGTGAGCCCCCTCTACCCCTCACAGCAGCACCAATCCTAACTCGCGCCACAGTCGGCATCCAACCACAGCAGCACTGGGGAGAACTTGTACGTCGCCCCCCCGCGTGCAAGCCCCCCACGCTCTAGAGACGAAGATGAAGGAGAAGATGAAGCTAACGATGACCCCGTTCGCAGCGACATGTCGACGCGCTCAGTGACGACAAGTGTGTTTAACTTCCATAGGGAAAATGGGAGGACGTATCACGGGTATCGTGCTGGATGTGAGTGTTTAACTTTCTTTGGTGTGCCGTCTTTTCTTCACTGTGCTGGCTTGCAGTTTTGATTTCTGTTTGTGGTTTACAGCTTCGTTCATCTTGTCGGCCAGCTTCAGCAAGCTTGTTTTGGACACATCTCCTATTCTTCAACGGGCTTGTTTGAATAGATTTATATGTCTCAATACTCCCATTGCGTTCACCGCTCTCTCGTCCGAAATACTCTCTCATCATGTCCTCACCCCCTTAATCCAAACCTCCCACTAACACAACCAGCCTACCACTTCCCCAACGACGCCAACGAAGTCGACCGCCTTGAATACCAACACATCCTTGTTAACCACTGCCTGCAAAATAAACTCTTCTACGCCCCTATCCCTCCTCCCCCTTACCCCCTAGCCGTCCTCGACATCGGCACCGGCACCGGAAACTGGGCCATCGAAATGGGCGACCTCTACCCAGAAGGCATGATCGAAGCCACAGATCTGTCTCCCATCCAGCCCTCCGCCGTCCCCGCAAACGTGCAATTCATCATCGACGACGCCGAGCAGTCCGACTGGGCCATCCCCGAGAACCACTACGATTTCGTGCACACGCGCATCCTCGAGGGCTGCTTCTCCGACATGGGCGCCGTCATCGCTACCGCCTTCAAACACATCAAGCCCGGCGGCTTCCTCGAGTGCCAGGAGCTCAACCCCTTTCCCCATTGCGATGATGGCACCATGCCCGACGACTGGCCCTTCGCGAAGTACGTCGATAAGCTGCAGGAGGCCTCGCTGGAGGTCGGGCGCGAACTCGATGTTGCGCCGAAGCTGCGGGGATGGTTCGAGGCTGCGGGCTTCGTGGATGTACAGCAGCGGGTGTTCAAGGCGCCGCTGGGCCGCTGGCCGAAAGATCCGGCGATGAAGGACCTCGGGCACTGGTGGGCGGAGAATATGTCGGTAGGCCTGGCGGCGTTTAGTTTGGCGTATTTTAGTCGCGTGCTGGGGTGGAGCACGGACGAGATTGAGCTGTATCTCGTAGATGTGAGGAAAAGCTTGATGGATAGGGATGTTCATGCATATCATCGCATGTATGTGGTATGGGGACGCAAGCCAGAGGTCGGAGAAGTGGTGCCGGGGAAGGCGCCGGCGTCATGAGGTGGTGTCGATGAGCCTCGTGGAAGGGGGCGACTGTGTTGTTTCATGACTGATGATTTCGCTAGAGGATGGTAGGGTTGCATATAGGGCCGGTCAGCGCGCATTTGCTTTTGCTGTTAATCCCGCGGCGTTCTCTTTTGGTGGTAAACGGGGGGATGGCGGTGGTGGATCGGTGGACCAAAAAGGTGGGATGATAGAGGATAGGCTATATTCAATAATAATACTCTTACTCTGATTTTCGTTTCAAGCGTCTTACTGCTCGTCTAGCGAGCTGCTATTGAACGTTTCCTCCTCCATCTGCGATAATATTCTCGAATCGCTTCTTGGTGCCTCACGCAAGCAGCGTGCTGGTAGGACGCTGTCTCGGCGTTTCGCTTTGATAGATCCCCATCTTCGCGGCGCCATGGACAGACGCCATCACCTAAATATCGTGGCCCAGTATCTGAACCTACCACAGTATTCTTTCCTCGCCCGCAGTTCCTCAATCCAATACCCCTCTAACGTCCTCTTCTCTTCTCTTCTCGGGCTCATACCCCAGCTCAACCCCCACTACATCCATCACGTTCCCCCTACCACCTCCACCGCTCGTCTCACTCCACTCCTTCAACGTGCGCTCCTCGCTCTCCTTTAGCGCGGCGCTTAGGTCATCTAGGCGGCCGTGGACGGCATATCCTATCTTATCCAGCTCCTTCGCGAGCTCCAGCTGGTGGTTGTCGAGTAGTGCTGGATTGGGAACGAGGATAAGCGGAAGGGAGAGGCGAAGGGCATCGAGGGCTGTTCCTGCGCCTGGGGTTGTGTTAGCATGATTCTCCATCTCCACGCTGTTTATTCACACGGCCCGCAAGCAAACAACAAAGGAATGCAATGTAAACTAACCAGCATGAGAAACAATACACCCCCTCCTCCTCCCATCATTTTCGTTAGCTTTACACTCCCTCATCTCCTCCCCCAATCCTCCCCCTTGGAACCCAAACGCTCTAACACTCAGCCCTAGGTTTTCCAGCGTTGGAGCGAGCTTCGTAATCCATTCCTGTGCGGGGATTAGGTCCGCGCCGCATTGGAGGGTGAGATTCGTGTAGCCCTGTGATGAGAGGGTAGAGAGGAACGCGGGGGAGAGGGAGGCGGAGAGGAGGGTGGGGAAGGGAGCCGTAGCGCCCAGGGTTATGAGGCAGGTGCGGGGGGGCATGGGGGATGGTTGTGAAGGGAATAGTGTTGGTGGTGGTTTGCAGATGCCAGGTTGGTGATGTGGTGGTTGTTCGAGCACTTGGAGCTGCGAGGCGTCTGTGGGTGTTGAGGAGCCGTAAGTTGTGTGCTGGGAGCTGCCAGAGAGGTAGGGAAGGTAGTGAGTGATGCTTGGTCGAGGATGGGGCGGTCGGTCTGGGGTTGGCGATTCTGCCGGTTTTGGAGAAGCGGTGAGAATTGTTTGGGTATATGCTTGGAGTTGGATTGATATTGCTCGATTATGTGATAATGAGAGGGAAGGGAAGATAGCTATTAGATATAAATTTTAAATGGTCATTTTGCAAATTAAATAACATTAAAATTCGAATTAATTTTGGTAGGTCGTTCCCTCCCAAGGTTCTGCCCATCCGCTCTCCCAAATGGAATGATGCTTTTGTGCCTAATAATTCAGGCATACAGATATATCTCCATCGTCAAAAAGTTCCGCACCTCCTAGAGCTCAACGACCAAAAGCGGCAGCTGCGCCACGACATCCCCCTTTGCAGCGCGCTCCCGTCAATCGAGTGCTTTAGCACCCGCACAATCAATTCTACTCAATTGCAGGAACTACACGTCGCCATGTCGACAGCAGCATCTAGTCTGCGTCTCGCAGCCAGGAGGTACCAAAGCGGCCTCGCGAGCAAGCAATCTCCTCTCCTCCGAAGCTTCACCACCTCCTCCCCTCGTTTCGAGGAATCCACACCCAAAGGCCCCAAGGAGCCCGCCCCTGCCGCCTCCCTAAACCCCGAGGAAGCGCAATGGGCCCGCTTCGAGAGCACGATCGAGTCGATCCGACACGGCGAGCTAGCGAGTGCGTCAGCCCGCATCCTGAACAAGAATATGACCGACGCACAGAGGCGGCGGCGGCCGGCATCGGTGCCGCAGAAGAAGCAGAAGATGGGTCTCCTGAATATGGGCGAGAAGGACAGCGTTGAGGACCCGGAATTCGAGGAGGACGATGTCTCATCCTTGGCGCATGGGGATCTCGAGCAGCACCGCGAGTTCCGCAAGTATGCGCGGCTAATGGCGTGGGAGATGCCGCTACTGACGAGTATGTTTATTTTGTGCCTTGGGTGAAAGGGGATACGATATGCTAACACACGAAACAGAGATGGCGAAACCGTTTGTACCTCCGAACCAGAACCAAGTGCTACGCTTCAGGTACACGACATACATGGGTGAGGACCACCCCGCAGAGAAGAAGGTGGTGGTTGAGTTCTGCCCCGACGATATCCCGGGACTTGAGCCAGTACAGAAGGACAAGCTCAAGAAGCTAGTTGGCGTGCGTTTCAACCCGGAGACGCAGATCGTCAAGATGAGCAGCGAGATGTTCGAGTCGCAGGCACAGAACAAGCGCTACCTAGGCGACCTCGTGGATAGTCTCGTGCGTGAGGCCAAGGTATGTGTTCTCTTTAACAGCTATGAGCATTTTCATTGGGTTGGTTAACTAACATATTACAGGATCCCAAGGACACGTTTGAGGATGTCCCTCTCGATACGCGCCATCACACGTTCAAGACGAAGCCTAAGTTCCCGCGCGAGTGGCGCATTACCCCAGCGAGGCAAGCACAGCTTGACGCGGGCCGGGCGGAGGCACTGAAGCTTGATCAGGCGAGGGTGGAGAGCGGGTTGCTCGTTGATGGAGGAGCTTTTGTCAGGGAGGCGCATGCGCAGGCAGCGAAGTTGGCTGGGGCTGCGAAGCTCGCGGAGCCAGCTGTGATTGCGGGCAGGGGTAAGGCACCGAAGAAGGTGTCTGTGAGGCGGTAGAGAGTGTACGAATGTGGGATTAGGCTGCATTGTAAGATACTGTTGTATATGGACGTGGAATAGAATAGACGATGTATTTGTTTTATATTATCATATTTACACATATTTGGAGGCTATAGGAGCAGATCAGAGAAGTTTCTTCTTTGGTATAATTTTCACCACGGAGATACTGATTAAAGTGCCGACTCTAGACGTCTTTGAGGTCACAATTAAGCTTCTTGCTTCTCACTCTGGTTATGTCACGTGCACAGAATGGACGGCACTCGGGCGAATAGCAACGTCCGGCTCGGATTTTTTGACGTATTAGCGGTTAAATAGCACGTGACTTGCATGTGCCCATACCGGTTCTGGTTAGATCGTAATTCACATGCCTCGGTCTCGGTACCTAGTCTTCGATGCAAGTGTGGGGAAGTCAGCCAGATGCATGACAATTTGCGGAGGGACCGTCGTCATCCGGGGAAGCTGATTTCATATCAATCGCCCCTTCTTTCTTCTCTACATTCCCCCGTTACAATATCACCGTTGCTCTTCCCTATCGAATAAATCATCATATAAAACCTTTTAATTCAACATCAGAGATCCCTAAGTTGGCAGAACTGCCACCCTTGACGACTTTTATACACAAGCGCTAGCCGATAGCAAACCGCCGCCATGGCGCCCCAAGCTCAAGCACCAGTTAAATTGGACGCGTTCGAGAACACGCCCATCGAGAACCTCCCCTCTATCGCCGCCGGCGTGCGCCTCGCCTATGTCTCGCAAAAGACGCGCCCTATCGCATGGCGTATCCAGCAGCTGCGCAAGCTCTACTGGGGGCTCGTTGATCTCACCCCTGACTTCCTCGAGGCATTGAAGCTCGATGTCGGCAAGTCGGTCTACGAGTCTCAGGTCACAGAGCTCGAGTGGTGCAAGAACGACATTGTTTTCGTCACCAAGAACCTCGAGAAGTGGGCACAGGACGAGTCGCCACCAGACATCACTCTGCCAAACAAGTTCATGAGCCCCGTTATCCGCAAGCAACCACTCGGCGCCGTCCTCGTCATCGGCTGCTGGAACTTCCCCATCCAACTCAGCATTGGCCCGTTCATCGGAGCCATCGCTGCTGGCTGCACCGCCGTGCTCAAGCCCAGCGAGATCAGCCCTGCGTCCGCGATGGTGCTGAAGAAGCTCATCGAGAAACTCGACTCAGACTGCTTCGCCGTCGCCAACGGAGGCAAGGATGAGACCACAGTGCTTCTGAACGAGAAGTGGGACAAGATCTTCTACACGGGTAACTCCGTCGTCGGAACGATCATCGCGAAGAAGGCGGCTGAGACCCTTACGCCCATCGCGCTCGAGCTGGGTGGACGCAACCCTGCCTTCGTGACGAGAAACACAGACCTCCGTCTCGCGGCTCGCCGCCTGCTCTGGGGTAAGCACATCAACGCTGGCCAGGTCTGCATTAGTCAGAACTACACGATGGTGGATGCCGATGTCTGCGATGAGTTCATCCAGCAGCTACGTGTCGCCAACAAGGAGTACTATCCCAACGGCGCAAAGGCTAGCCCGGATTTCGGTCGCATTGTTTCCGATCACCATTTCGCCCGCATCAAGAAGATGCTTGATTCGACACAGGGCAAGATCGTTATCGGTGGCGCCACCGATGCCGCGGACCGGTTCATCGAGCCCACAGTAGTACTGGTTAAGGACCAGAACGACTCGCTCATCACGGAAGAGTCCTTCGGCCCGCTCCTCCCTGTCCTCGCCGTCGCGAACCTCGACGAAGCTATCCGCATTGCTAACGAGGTGCACTCCACCCCGCTCGGCCTATACGCCTTCGGTAACAAGGAGGAGGTCAACCGCATCCTTGCAGCTACTACTAGTGGCGGTGCCACCATCGGAGACGCGCTGTTCCACGCCAGTATCCCTACTTTGGCGTTCGGTGGTGTCGGTGACTCCGGACAGGGCAGTTACCGCGGAAAGGCCAGTTTCGACTGCTTCTCGCATCGTCGCCCCATCACCCGTACACCTGGATGGATGGAGAAGCTCCTCGATATTCGTTACCCCCCATACAGTGGCAAGGTACGTTTTTGACCCCTTTCCCCCTCTTATCCTCACCTCCAGTCTAGCCTCGACTGGCTGTGTAGGTGGGGATCATAATGAAATGAACATAACCAAGCTAACTCCCTCCCAGCTCCAAAAGATGATTGCCACATCTGCCGTCAAGCCCAACTTTGATCGCCAGCTGCGCACCAAGTACGGCATCACGGACTATCTCCGCGCCGCGTTCCTTCTGGGCGGCAGCGGTGTGAAGGAGGGCTTCACGAGGTGGGTTCTTTTTGTTTTGATCGCGGCAATTGCGAAGAAGGGGATTGATAGCCGCGGTGGGTTGCCAAACTACCTGAGGTAGGGGGCTATTACTAAGAATGCGTAGGTGATCGTGCGAGGCTGTAGGTGATGGTGGAAGTGGAGAAGGGCTAGAAAGAAAGGGGCTGAATTTTGTGAGGAAAAGAATGGGGGACCCTGAGAGAAGGGAGGGAGCGCCTAGACCCCAGGCGACCGGTTCGGTTGAGGGGAAGCTGTTTGATCTGTATACTCCATGCTTTAACGCTAGCGCCTATGTACTCCATTTCCTATGTCTACTTCTCCGCTGTCGCCAACACAGTTGCCGTCAGCACCGTAAGATTATGTATGCTCCGAAAGCTTGTTTAAGAATACTACAAAATGATTACAAGAGAGGTTTTATATGTCTATGATATGTTATGTTGCATTTCACATTAGCGCTTTAGGCTTCTACCTACGAATAGCGTTGCTCCTATCCTGTCTCTGACATCTCATCGCCCCAGAGTAGTGGCGGTGATCTCGTATAAACAGCCATCTAACTTAATCATAGTTCGGTGTTGATTCTACCACACCAGCTTCGTCCTCCACAGCACGTAGTACTCTCGCGTTAACCTCAACCAGCGCAGCAACCACGACCTAAATTCCGACTTGAACGTTGTGTCTGCGGATGCACACCCAATTACTCCACATCTGGTCTATCCCCATTGAACTCCTGTCCCGGGCCCGGCCTACCAGCCGTAGACGTCTCAGCATCTTGTCCGTCCAAACGCATCCTCCTTTAATACTGCTCCCGCAACGACTTAATCTGCATCTGATTTTCCGGGGACGCAGGATCTCTAGAACCGGGCGCGGGTGCTGTGTGGGGCGTACTCGTTCCTTCCCGGACCGCATCCAGCCTTCTCTTGTTCTCTTGGTCCAGGCGCAACAACTTTATTTGAAAATCTTCGACGGCAGAGCTAGGAGCCATAGGCGCTGTGTAAGGTGCGCCTGCGCCAGCGTCCTGTTCTTGTATGGCCTCCTGCAGCCTCCTTCTGTTCTGTTCCTCTAGGAGCATCAGCTGCATTTGGAGGTCTTCGAAGCGGGAGCTACCGGTGGTGGGTGTTGGGTTAGGTGGCCCAGGTTTCGTGTTCATTTGAGTCATGGCTGGTTTTGTAAATAAATTGTTTTGAAGCTAGCTATCAAGGTGTATGAATAAGTTTTTTGTTAATTGGATCGAATCGGAGATCAAAGCTGCCACTGTATAAGTCCACTGTATTCTATTTGTGTCGTCGTTTCGACCACAGCCAAGAGTTCCAACATGAGTGATTGGTTAGGTAACATATGTGTCACGTGCCACATGCCCATCCTATCGATACGAACACGTGCCTCATACAAAATCCGGCCCAAGCTTTTTTCTGATTGGATAACCAAACATCAAATTGTGTGCGGGGTCTTGGCCAATGGCGACTTTCGATAAAGAGCAATCGAACTCTCTCCGACACTTTCGCCTCACACCGACTTCATCATCAAAGAAATCAACGCTACTTCAGCCTCCTTACAGCCAAAACTCCAGCACCTGTCAACTACCAACTTTTGAAATACAATCGTCTTACGACTTCAATCAAATACTTCAATCTTCGTCGACTTTACAACTCGTCAAACAACGTCACAGTTCGACCGCTGAGTCAAAGCACCAAACCCATTACCACCACTTATCAACAACCGTGGCCGCCCTCAAAAATGGCGCTTTTACAAACCAAAAGTAACAGTCAAAGTAATAATTGCAGTGGCGAGGTGGTTGCACGTCGTGCTGTCGTCCTCGCCTCGGCTTATGTCGTCGATCGTACTTCGATATTGACTGGATTCCACTACTCCACTACCGGGGCGGACGGTTAGTCCTCTCCCTCCCCCTTCTGACAGCTACAGCAGAAACTAACATACACACAGGGGCACAGTGGTATTCCTGAGGTCCCTTCCTCAGGCGTTCCCTCCCCGCCCTCCAGCCCCCCCCTCGCGGCCTTCACCTCAGCCAACGAACTCGCCTACGTCTCCGCGGGCAAATCCCGGAGACACGGCGACGATGGCACCGCGGTGAGGGGGGGGCGTGCCGGCGGGGCAGCGCATTCCATTCGGGAAGAGTGTGAGAGACTCTTCTGCGAGACCATGACTACTGTATTCCTTGGTGAGAGGGACTCGATAGCGCATGGCTCCTACGAATGGACTGCGAACGCGCATTCACCCCCACAAGAGGGGATGGATGGGCAGAGCTATTTCAAGAACGCGGTCCAGCGCCACAATGGCGTTGGGTCGTGGCTGGAGCTCTGGGACTATGCCGGCGGGTGTAGTTTCAAGGGCTTCGTGGCCGGGGCAGACGACGAAAGGTGTCTGTTCACGTTTTTTGATCACTCAGTTATCAATCGCGATTTGAAGCAAGCGTAGGTGCACCACAAGTTTTCCGAAGGAAGAATTCAAATGCTAACAAAAATGTAGATTGATGGCAATAATCGATCTGGCAAGCAGTCCCTTGGGATGTTCTCAGGTTGTGGTTTGCCTCGACAGGTCGATTTCGGCCGAGGATAGCAAGTCACTACTGAAGAGCCTCCGATGGGTCGGCTTCGAGCTGGTCACACTCGACTTATGGGCAGAATCACGCAGCAGCCCGAGCAACGAGTGGCTTTTCCTTGGAATGGAGTTGTAGAGAAGACGGTTCTCCGACTCACACTGCAATGCGGTATAATATATTCTTGGCAACGAGACACAGCAAGTTTTCGATCAGGTTCTAGATCAGGTTCTCAATTAGGTGGCGCGTGGAGGAGCATAGTTTGGGCGAGGTTTTTACGCTATTGGGGTTATTGGAGCATCTGCTGCGTCTGCTGCCTTTGGCTCGTAGGTTCTCTGTTGAACAGAGGGATCACAGAATGAATATTTGCACAAAATGAAATTTATTACGATGTAATGACTACTTCTGGAAACTATGAAACCGATGTGCTATGCCTTTGTTCTACTAGAAATCAGTGCCTTTTGCCACCCAAAAGTCAGAAGAGGGACTGTCCGTAATGTCACCGTTTACAGCAAGTATAAGTAAAATAACTGCTCTCAACCTCTCAGAGTAGTAACCATATAAGGTAATTTTTAAAGCCATAGCTAAAATAATAAGTTCCATTAGCTTGCATGCAAGTATTAATTCCCAGCTTCAAGTGGTCCCACTTCGGACTTTGACTGGCAGAACATGTCAGACTCGGAAGTGGGGCCTGTGACTGTAATCGATAAGCAGCACGTGTCCAACCAGGCTACGCATACAGTTAATGCTGTTTATACAGGTTTATAGTACATTTCTTGCATCGAAATATTGAATAAAGTTAGTCTAAATCTGAAAGATATAGTTCAAGAAACGCAGCTTAGGAAAAGGGAGAATGATTCTGTTCATTATATCACTAACAATCACGACTTCAGGGGATTAAACCCTGCCGCTACGAAACGGGATCATCCCAACTCTTCACTCCCGCACTTGCTTGAATGGCCAAATAGTCGTCACACTGTCTCAAAGATATTATTGACAGGCAAACTACCACAATACTTACCATATGCCCATCTATGTATTTTAGTAGCTCGGATCTTCTTGTCCAAGCCACCTACTTATCGGGTGATCGATCACCTGGCCGAACCCTGCGATTATTAGCTGCGTTCTTGATCATTAGCCCACTCTCCGACTCTCCAACTTCGCCCGACATTTCGTTATCTCTCTACACAAGCCAGCGCAACCGCAAACCGCTATCGTGATCTTGACTATGGCCTAGCCCGTCCACTTTCAAGATACAGCTAGACGTGATATACTCTCCGCGCCTTCTCAGAGCATCTACAGCCATCATACTCCTCGCCGAGACTTAGAAATTCCGCGCCATACTAAGGTGCCGCCCTGCATCTCCGGCATCGCCTGTGAGCTACCCAGCTCCCACCTCAACACACAAGTCTCAACCACGACCACAGCTCTACCCTCTCAAACCACCTAGCCGCCATGCTTCCTCCCGAACCCCCATCCTTCGCAACCTACCTCGTCTCCTCCCTCACCACCCTCCCCCGCCCCTTCCGCAAGCGCCACTCCTCAACCCCCAGCACCAGCTCCACCAGCTCCACCACCACAGCACCAACAATCTTCTCCCTAGCCACCAGCTTCGGATCCCTCAACACCTCCCCCAGCACCTCCCCAACCTCACCTACCTCGCCCTCCTCCTTCAGCCGCTCTCCCGGGAGCTACTACAACCCCGACCCAGACACAGACCCAACACAAACCTATAACCTCCACTGCGCCCGTCCCGACCACCTCAAATGCTCCACCTGCGCCACCGACCTCGCCTTCGCCTCCCAAATAATCAGCAAAGCCTTCACCGGCCGCCACGGCCGCGCGTACCTCGTCTCCCCGCCCGCCTCCCCCCAGGGGGCTGATAAAAATACACAGCCTAGCCTCATCAATATCACGATCGGCAGGCCGATGAGTAGGCAGCTGGCGACGGGGGCGCATGTGGTGGCGGATATCAGCTGTGCAATTTGTGAGAAGGTGGTGGGGTGGAAGTATGTTGATGCTAGGGAGGAGGGGCAAAAGTATAAGGTGGGGAAGTTTATATTGGAGATGAGGAGGGTGGTGGTGGTGAAGGGGTGGGAGGATGTGGTTGTTGAGAGGGGTAGGGGGGAGATGGGGGGAGGTGATGCTGTGGAGGGGGATGGGGAGGGGGAGGATGTGATGTTTGATTCTGAGGATGAGGATGAGTGTGATGAGATCTTTGCGGGGACGTGGGATAGGGTTGCTGTGAGGAGGAGGAGGGCGAGGGCAGCGTCTGGGTAGAGGGGGTGGGAGTTCATATGATTAACGATTGGGTAGTAATATATGGGAGTGGTCACTGTGGGATTAAGGGTGGTTTTGTTTCGAGGACTGGAGCCTACGAACTGCTGGAGTACTGATGGGCCGGCGTTTCTGTCATACATACCCACTTCATTATAATATAGATGACGGTTACCTGGGATGTGGCCGCGGGTTTAATATATATGCATTCTTTCAGATTTGAGGTCTAGTCTAGACTGCATTTATGGATCTTGTGCAAGCCTTGTCGTACGGAGGAGAGTGGCAGCAGGGTGGTTCAACTCCACCGTCGGGGTTCCCGGTGGCAACGCACCTGTCCTACCACTACGGATATCAAAAACAACTACAATGCTTCTTCTCGTCATACAGTACTCATGTCGTCCAAAAGCCCGTACAAAGACTGTGCACAAAAGCTGATGGTTACACATCGGCCATGGTTATAATAATATCGCTCAGTCACTCGGGGCTGTAATCATTAAGCTACTTACTTGTGAATAGAGTAGAGATAAATTCTATTAGTTTCATGGAATTTATCTCCCTCGGTGTATTTATGAGTCCTCATCTAAGATAGCCCCCCTCCAAACCCCTTGGCGGTTCGAGTAACATTGGAAATGGCATATCAGACAGCGACAGACTTGGCTAGTCTGCCCTCGTTTGCCTAGCTACCCACATCCTATTTCTCATTTCCCCTACCATTTTTTTTCTGTATAACTTTCTATTTTCTTTCCTATTACCTCTTACCCCACAAACGAACGACCCCATCGGCCTCGTCACCTCCTCCACAGCAGTGGTCCCGCCACGACATCCAAGCCCGACTCAACCGGCTTGGCGAGTCACTTTCTGCACTTCCCAGACCTGCAGATAGCCAACGCACCGACTGGCACTCAGAAAAACGCAAGAAGAGGCAGGTATACCCAGATATACCCAGATTAGAAGGTTGATGATTGGTATTCGGAGCATGTATATTAACTAATTTAACACCCCGCACCAGCGGTACAATCCGCGCACCCTCCCAGAGGAGTGCTTTCGCCGTCCCGAAATCAAACAGGCCACGCTAAACCGCAATATCCAAGACAATATCCCAAGAAAAAACCCGTGTAGATTTTGTTTTTTCCCATTTTAAAAAAACGCCGCCCAGAAAGTGCTACTGCATCTCAGCCCTTGTGGAACAAGCCGCGCAAGCCCTTCTTTTTCCGGTGATTTCGCTCGCTTGAATCGGTCTCCCCCGACGACCTCCCCGCCTCCTCCTCTCTCGATTTGAACCCCCCATCGCCGTCTAAGGTGGGGCTGGTGCTCTCTTTCGAGGAGGAGGAGGATCCGGGTTTGGGGACAACGGTAACGGTGCTATCGACGTACTGGATGTTCTCGTACACTTGTGTCGGGTCGATGAAGCCTTTTGATGAGACGCGCCGCGAGGAGTGGAAGCGGAGGCGGGAGTGGGAGCGAGCGAGGGGGATATCAAAGGACTCGATGCAGGCGTCGGGTGAGAGGTTCGCTTCGGGGTGGGGGAGGGTTGTGTTGCGGTCTGGGGAAGGGTTAGTTAGGTTGGTGGAAGAGACGTAGCAGGGGAGAACTTACGAAGACACAGTGGCTCAGGGAAGCCAGTATATCTGATGCCGTTGAACTCCTGGTCTGGCACTTCTTGGATGGCGGAGGCCATTGTGAGGGTAGGTGTATATCCGTACAGTAAGTATGTGGCGTTATTCGTGCTGCCTATAGCACAGTAGATATAAAGGTCTCGGTTTTTGGTTGAGGTAAGTTAAATCAGAGGTGAGCGTTGAGGTAGAGCAAAGGAGAAGTATTTATGGGTGAGATATGTACTGGAGTATAAAAGGACAAGAGGTAAGTGAGACAGAGACAGAGACAGAGATAGAGATAGAGACACAAAGGCGAATAAGTAGCAAGACCGATCGGACTCACCGTGCATACTTATGTATTGGCCACTTGACCCTTCCAAGGATATTTTATTCATTATTGACCTGTCGGCAGCGACTAATGCAGAGGCTGAATGTTGAGAGAATTAAGACATGCATGTGCAGGGGGAGAAGGGGGAAAAGTAGTTGAGTGGTGGAGTAGTGCGGTGTAGCCTTCTTGGCCGAGTGGAGGGGAGTGGAGGGGGTGACGTATGTTTGTGGGTGTGCTTGGATAAATTTTTAGCGCGCGTGAAAGTGTCACAGCTGCTGCATTCGTCGGTCATCTTCCGCTGCCAATCAATCCATATAGGGCGGGTCGCTTGAAACTAGAGAACGATCACGTGACTATCGGATATACTTTGTACCATTTGTACCTATGATCGAGACCGCAAGGCTGAACTAAAATAAGAGGCAAAGCCCTGTGTGCCTCCAGCGCTTCCTGTAGCGCTTCAGACTCCTTACTTCATGCCGCCAGCGTCTCAGATAGCCACGTTCTGCCTATCACCTTGCGCTTGTTAGGCGCCTCTAGGATCCGCGGATCTTCAATGCCTAGATCATTCCATGCGTTCCTCCTCCGCTACACCAATAGAGCCCAGTTATTATTCTAAACCGGAACCATGGAGAGCTTCCAGCCCTGGATGGACGCCCCCACCCCGCAAAATGAAGCTTCAAGCCACTCTTTCGTTGAGCCTCTCCCAATGCCATTGAACGGCTCAGTGGGAGAAGATTCCGACGAATGGGAATACGAGTATTCGACCACTGAAACCGAAGTCAGTGCCCCTCACAGCTCCCTCCATCCTACACGTGCTAACCACCCCGCAGACATTCTATCTCACGCTCGACCTCACAACTCCATCCATACCGACTTCTCGCCCTCGAGCCAACCCTCTCCCCAGTGGCCGTGCAAGCACCAAGACCAAATGGATAAACCCCGGCCTCGGCCGTCATAAGCGCCAACTCGGGCACGCACCCACAATATCCCTCGGGGACAAAGACAAAGACAAAGAGGGCGAAGACACCGTCCCCGTCGAGTCCGCCGACGAAGAGCCCCAAAGTCCCACCAACGACACTCCCCGGAACGATGAAAACGAGCCCGAGAGCAACGGGCCTGCAGAGCAAAAAATCCAGATCCTACACCTCGAGTCTGACAACCCGCTCATCTCATACCGCGATCATACCTTCACATGCCGCTGGACCAAAAATATTGGCAGCGAGCTTCTCTTCACTCCCGACGATGACACAGATGACCCTCTCCCAGCCCTGCGCCATCTACCCGGCGGCGTCGCCCTCCTCGCCTCCTGCTCCGCCCGCCTAACCTCCGCCACCGCAACCGTCGTCCCGGTCACACACGCAACGCCCCTCTCGCTCGCTCCCTACGAGGAAGGACCCCTCGTGGAATCCGTCTCCGTCGCTGCCTCCACCGAACGACGCAACCAAGCCCGCTTCCTGGAGCGACTGATGGGGATCAAAGAGCGCAAAGCGGAAGACGACGAGGTCACAGTCGTGGCATACAAGCGCACCAAGTTTCACGGCTGGATCGAGATAATCCGCAAGCGGATTGAGGACGAGCGCGCTACGATACGAGAGGGATTGAGTGGCGCGACGCCCGAGGAGGCGGAAGTGGCGAGGAGGCGGCTGGCGGAGCTGGATGAGCAGGAGCTGAGGATTCCGACGGATGCGCCGGTGGACGAAGACGATGATGATGAGCCTGCTGCGCGGCCGGTGAGGCGCAAGAAAAAGAGGAAGGAGATGCTGACGGTGACTGAGGAGAAGGGGACGACGATGCGGTTGAAGCCGAGGGGGGTCAGGAGGAGGCCGAGGAGGGATTGGAAGAGGTATAATTTGGATGGGACGGCGGCGGCGAGGAATGCAGAGGTTAATTGGCAGGGCGTGCATACGCAGGAGGCGGGGGAGGCATCTGGTGCGTATGACGGTACGGACCAGAGAGGAGAGGTGGCGGAGTGAAACGCGTGGAAAAGACACTGTGGAGAAGACTCCCTAGGTGGGGATTTGGGGCCTTAGGTATATTTTTAAGCAAGTACCTTAGATAATTATAGCTATGGTAATTAAGAGCCTGTATTTCATTCCCGGTTACTGTAAACAGTGCTAGTTTGGTGTTGGCCTCATACCGTGAGCTACAACAAATACCCTTAGTCACTTTAAGCGGACTTTAAAGAGACAGTTACTATAGAATAGACTTAAAGAGGCATTTACTAAAAGATAGACCTAAAGAGACAGGTACTATGATATATATTTAGATATATGGTTACTGTATAATAGACTTAAAGAGATAGTTACTATAAGATAGACTTATAGAGATAGTTACTGTGAGATAGTCTTAAAGGGAAAGGTTGTGTGAGCCTAGATTACCAATATCAACTCTTACCTCTACTTAGCCCTTCTTCAGACTTTCGGGGGCAAAAGTATTGATGTCTCCCTCATCCCTCTGCATTTGATCATTCGCGACCTGTCTTTCCGTTTATTGTTGCGTTCGTTCTCCTCGTATTCACCGTTCACTCACCCATTCTCAAAGTCAACCAGCAAAAGACACAATCATAAATGAGTAATCTCTCATACAATATATACACCGCCAATATGCTCTATCCCCTAGCCCCTCCCCAAATTTTCTATACCCCCTATTGGAATTCCTTCTTAAACAGCTCCTTCCCCCACGGCTCGCCCTTCAAGCTCGTCAACCCCCCAGTCGGCTCGCAGCTCTCCCTTCCACTCGCTGGTCCCGGCGCCGGCACCTTCGAGGGCGTCCCTGCCACATCCTTCGCGCTCGCCTCCAATGCCTTGAGCAGTGACACGATCGACTCGGGAGTCAAATCCTCGTAGTAGTCGTCGTTGATCTGGACCATGGGCGCGTTAACACAGGCGCCCAGGCACTCGACCTCCAAGTATGTGAACAGGTTGTCCTTGGTCGTCTCTCCGTTGTGGACGCCGAGGTGGCCCTCGATGGCCTTAACGATGGCGTCGGAGCCGCAGCCGCCGAGCTGGCAGGGGGTCTGGGTGTGTTAGCTCGGATCTTCTGTCATCGCGGCGTCTCTGGGGCGTTTGATGGGGGACGGGGAACTTACGGTGGTGCAGACTTGCACGTGGTATTTCCCGACCGGGTTGCGGTTGTACATAGTGTAGAAGGTAGCGACCTCGTAGACGCGCATAGGCGGCATCTCAAGAAGACGCGCAACCTCATTCATGACGCTAAGGCTGGTGAATCCGTGCTGGCGCTGACCGAGGTCGAGGATTGGCATCACGGCGGCCTTCTTGTATTGGGGCGGGTAGCGGGCCAGGATCTCCTTGATCACGGCGTTGTTCTGCTCGCTGAACTTGAACGGGATGCTCGCATTGTTGTCGGCGGAGTCGCGGTGCTAGGGGGGGGTGTCAGCGGATGTTTGGGGGGGTGATGGGGAGGGGGAGGCCGAAGGGCCGCATACCACGAAGAGGGAATCGCTGGCTACCCGGGGAGAGGCGACGAATGCCCGGCGTTGGGAGCGAATGGCTGGGCGAGATGCGATGCATACCCGCCTTGCGGCCGAGCCGAAGACGTAGGGAGTGATCTTGGAGGCCATTGGAGCTGTCGGGGGTCGCAATGGCTGGTGTGATGGAGATGCCGTGCGAGATATTTGAGGTTCACGCTTTGAGGTGTAATCAGTATTTGCCACGATTGATTGGTTGGGTTGGATTGGCTGATTATGTCAGCCGAATTTTGTAACCACAGCCAAACCTGTCAAATATAATATTTATCAGAACAACAATCCCTTCGGTCATCACGGAATCTATAAGTATTACTTTCTATGTTATGTTTTCTTTATAGGAAGGTTCGATTTTTTTCATATGCTACCACCAATGCTCATGTGCAGAATTGCCTTGACTAAGTGATATATTTATTTCATTATGTCTTGTCTGTGCCCAATATCTCATGAAAATATTAAATTGAAGCGCAACCCCGTGCATCGAAAACTACGGCACAAAAACACTTGCAAACAAACAGAATTAACGCCTTCAGCAAATTGGATTGAGGGTATTCGCAGAAGCAGCAATGTTTCAAAGCCAGACAGATTATGTCTCCAGCCATCTACGATCTTGCAAAGTAAGATGGAAGGGCAGCCTAATAACGTCTGTACCAGCGTCTGCGAGCAGGAATTTCGTCACCAGCAACAGCGCCATGTCGTGGAGTGTGCTTGCGCATGAACCATATTCCCACAAGTGCGCTGACGAGCCAAAAGATAGCCGACAGGAAGGAGAAGGCGACGTCGGCCTTCCACTTCTGACAAGTGCCATTCTGCGTGATGTCGCCCCAGTTGAAGATGCTGCCGCAGTTCAGAGGACCGATGAACTATTCCTCAAGTTAGCAATGCGGAAATTATATCGGGTTTTATGCACTTACGTTGACGAGCAAACCGAAGGCGGCAATCCAGAGACCGAAGAAAACGATGTCGACCGGCCAGTGAATAAAGGCGCCTGAGAATGGGAGGAGCCACAGCAGTGAGAGGAATATGGACAGCGATGCGACGACTATGGTGTAGATGAACCGCTTTCTGGACCAGTTACTCTGGCCTCTAGTTTCGTGGAGGTATTCGCCGGTAAGACCAGCAACAACGGCTGCGAAGGCAAGCTTTATTTGATCAGATTAAGAATCCATGAGCTGGTGGAGGAATTAAACTCACCTCGCCCACGCGAAGCAGCGTGCCAACGATCCTATCAATGGCCATTTTGATATGTTTCTTCGATGTTATATGTTTATGACTGAAATATTTGGGATATCTGCGTGAGATGAATGCCAGGTAGAAGTTGAATATTATTCTGGGGGGACTTGTTGCTTTTATATAACAGACGCGGAAAAACCGGAAACGGAAGTGTGGAGGGCTACAGGTGACAAAGATGTTGGCTGGGTTTTGTCAAGATATTCGTGCCTACTCATATTGCCTCTGAATCGTCAGAGGCTGCGTCAACGAGGAGGGGTCCACCTGCTTGGCATATCTGGGAGCAATCAGGCCGATCTACAGTGCCAGGTGTAACTGAGCGAAAGACGGCAACTGAGGGACGTCGCGCATCTTTCCCCGCGACCTGAGTGAAACAGGTTTGGCATGGTTGAAGTTGGGCTATAACATCTTGAGTCACTGGCGAATGGTTTGTACTTTAATCCATCACTGTATAACTAGGGATCTTCAATGAAGTCATTGATGATAATACAACTATATCGTACTCTATATCGCCCCCTACATCCTTGCTTTGCCTTGACCGACTATAAACCTGGGAATACCTGATGGCGATCGGTGGCACAGAACTGAGGTGGTCTTGTGGCTTCAAATGTGGCTTGTTATTGCATCTAGAACCGCCTTGCATGATTGGCCGAGACAGGAATCTTTGACAACTAGGATGGGCGAGACAGCCAGCTGTCATACCAGCATTAGTCAAAACGTAGAATCTGTATGTGTTTGGTAAATCCAACCGAGCTATGGTTGGCCCAGGAATGCTGGCGTTGACACAGTGGTAGGGATCGATTCGCTATAAGGCTCAAGCAAACGCTCAGAACCGGATCAGCAGCATCATGTGCCATCCTCTTGGTTGGCTTGGGCATGGGGTACGTGTGCAAATCCATTTACAAAGATTCATGCAGGTAGCCGTTGATACCCTCAATACACTGACCGAACTGTTGTTATAAACAAGAAAGCTTCCGAAATTCCGGTTGCTCATGTGTGACGTCATGGCTGCACGCCAGAGGTCGGTATATGAGACTACACTCAACCACTCCCATTCTACGGCAAGTACGATCGATATACTATACCATCGTTCCTTCCTCGTTAACCTACATTCGGTAGTGCGAAAACCTCTGACGCTGAGCTGAGCCTGTCTTAAATATATGATTCTGTAGAGTTGAGGTTTAGTGTTTATAATGCACCTTTTTTGACAGCTGCCGAGACGAACCTTTATCGGCACTTAGACCCTCAAGCGAGAATAAATTTGTAGTGCTGACATTTCGCACTTTAAACACCATCAACAGGGCCAGTATTACTTCTCGGCCACTGCCTGATCTGTGCCTGTTCATAAAAATAAAATAAATATCACACGTATGATGCAAAAAATTGCCCAAAAAAATGGACTGATCTACTTGAGAGTAGATGGTTCTGGAATATTCCGAACCGGGGAGTCGAACCCCGCGCAACCGCGGATTCATAATTCTTTCGAATGGTGAGAGGCGGATATGTTACCGATACACCAGTTCGGAGTGGGTTGGGGATCGGAACGGGTATTAGGGTAGATGTAGTAGTGCCGATATTCCACAATTTTTTTTTTTCAGTATTAAACGGTGGCATGCTTTTTAAGTTCTGAAGTAGGTACACGGACGGTCATGCATATTGACCCTTGGGGTCCAATTATAGAATCTAGATTGCACCTTCCTGGATAGTATTGAAGGGGCTGAATATAGCCGCACAAGCCATCAATCTCGACAATTGGCATCTTCTAGACTTCTAGACTTCTTCCCTTTAACTCCTCGTACCCCGTACAACTAACTATACGCGTATACATAATACGTCGTCATGGGCGGGATCCCCAAAGTCACGTACCTCATAGTAAGCCCGTGTTGGAGACACTACATGGGATTCGCGGCCTTATGGTAGGTGCGCAACGCCGTGTGCCGCCCACCAAAACACCGGTAGCGTGGATTTCGCATGCCGCATGGAGATATAGCAAGGTAGGTCGAAATCAGGCCCGACTTCACAATTCAGATAAATATGGCTCCCCCGCAGCATATATGAGCCTCTCTACATATAAGAGATCTAATTGAGCTGGATTTCTTTCTTTCTGTTCTTGGCATCTTGCCCTGTTCTTGGATATGTCGACCCTAACTGAGGCCGACACAATTGTCTTAAAAAACCTCCGATACGACATTCAGAACGACATCCGAGACTCGAGCACCGCAGCCGCCAAAGCACAGCCCAATCGGCCCAAATCCGACGACGATGACGACTCAGTGAGGCCCATCCTGGAGCAATTGAGTGTAGAATCCTCGGCCTTCACTACATGGGACAATAACGAAATAAATCCGACGCTGGATCGTCTGGTGGTACAACCTTATCTCGCATGGGCTTCGAAACTTGTACGACAGGACCCAGACACTGTATTCATCACACACATAATAGTACACTTCACGACTCTTTTGCCAAGCGCCTTATACCTATACTACAGCTTCTCGTGGCTTCATGCCGTCCTCCACACCGTTTATGCCGTGTGGAACGCTGGCCCATTCACGCTGCTTCTTCACAACCACATACATAATAACGGCCTGCTCGGAAAACAATATGCCTTCTTCGATCGCCTCTTTCCATATATCACGGGACCCCTGATGGGCCACACCTGGGATTCATACTATTACCACCATGTCAAGATGCACCACGTCGAGGGGAACGGCCCCGGAGACCTCTCGTCCACCATCTACTTCCAGCGTGACGAACCCCTGGAATTCATCAGATACTTCGTTCGGTTCCTGGTGTGCACCTGGCTGGAACTGCCAATCTACTTCTACCGCAATAAGAAATACGATTTAGCCGCAAAGGCATTGATATCGGAGTGCTCCTCGATGGGCTTTATGTACCTGGCATCCCAGTTGAACACGCGCCCAACAGTTTTTGTACTTATACTACCATTCTTCATAATGCGCCTCGGCATGATGATTGGGAATTTCGGACAGCATTGCTTGGTCGACAACGTGGACCCCATGTCCGACTTCCGCTCCAGCATCACACTCATTGATGTCCCCGTAAGACCCCCCAACCCCCTACTATCTGGCACATCAGTTACTAACACCCTCTAGAGCAACCGCCACTGCTTCAACGACGGCTACCACACCTCTCACCACCTCAACCCGCGGCGCCACTGGAAAGCTCACCCCGCCGCCTTCCTCAAGGCCAAGCCCACCTACCAAGCCGAGGGCGCGCTGACCTTCACCGACATTGACTACCTGATGATCACGTACCGGTGCATCACCAAGGACTTTGACCACCTCGCGCGCCGTCTGGTGCCGATGGGCGCGCAGATCGGGATGACGCATGAGGAGAGGGTGGAGATGCTGAGGAGTAAGACGAGGAAGTTTACCCCTGAGGAGATCAAGCTCAAGTTTATGAAGAAGGGGGAGAGGCCGTCGGCGGCTGAGGCGGTGCCGGTACTTGGAGGGGTGAAGGGGGCGAAGGTGGGGAGGTCGAGGAGGGAGTCGGTTACGGCCGCGGCGGTGAAGGCGGGGGCGTCGATTGGGGAGGGGTCGGGGAGGGTGGTTAACCATGAGATAGTGAGTCGCCGGCTATGAGGGGGAGTTTGACGATAGTTTGATAGATTTGGTGTATAAATGGCTGTAGAATATAGACCTGTTCATACTGATGCAGCCTCAACGTGTGAAGACGGTACTCTGTCAGCCCTTTGAAGGTATACTTTTAATTGTGCCTTTTCCCAAATCTCGGGTTTGCTTATTTTACTCGCTGCGCCAACACGTAGCTAATTCGGCCGAGGCGGAAGGCAAGGCGTAATTCAGGGGTGTGCATGTGGTGGCGTGGTGTCGGATTAGGAACCGACCCCGTCATACGTAGATTATTACAGACGTAGTCATAGCGAAGATACACTTATCATGGCTACGAGTAGGTTTAAAGGGAGGAGCTTCTCGGAGTTTATATTTAACGACTAGTGCAATTCGTTACTTGTGTTAGAAAAT
Source organism: Pseudogymnoascus verrucosus (assembly GCF_001662655.1). Lineage (NCBI taxonomy): Eukaryota > Fungi > Ascomycota > Leotiomycetes > Thelebolales > Thelebolaceae > Pseudogymnoascus > Pseudogymnoascus verrucosus. The sequence goes on from NW_017263669.1 coordinate 343,271, forward strand.
GGCCCCTCGGACGTGAAGTCAGGCGCAGCAGTTAAAAACGCGAGGATAAAGTCGATCAATGTACTATCATGTTTCCAGCCTTTGTAACTGGGCCCGACCTGCCAGGGGTATGCATGTTCATAGCTGCCTTCTTCATATTATTTAGCTAAAACTACTCTCTTAGATCCTCGATGAGCTTATCGACGAGTCTTGGGAAGGTGCCTATGGTATAACTAATAATGAACTTTTACCAGGCGGCTGCCTCTGTATCCTTCCTACCAAGGATTTAAACTTGATCAAGCACGGGTCACGCAAACTGATGTAGCCCTTCGAGTCCCCCTTTCTTGGGATGACGGATAATGAAGTTCGCACTTGGTTCAATGAGCACCAGCATCACAACTTCACCTGCGAAGCTTTTTGAGTTCTTGACAAGGATACTAAGAAGAACAAGACATGTCGAATCGGATATGCAGACACTGATGTAGAGGAGGGTAATAAGATGGTAACCACTGATCTTACGCTAGTACATACACTAAAATACCTCTAGAAGCGGTCACTATAAACTGGTTTGAGCGGGTGGAATATGGAGGTAGCCAGTTACAATATCTCGAACGGGGAAAAGATACTGGCGAGGGATATCCATGTAGTGATTTCACGACGAGATCTATCCAAAAAGAAAGTAATGCGCAAAAGATGACTTGACGTATGGCATCTCCTGCATTTCGGAGCTACCTCGCCCGCAGCTAAGTGTTTATAACCGCAATCACAGTTCTTTTAGAATATGAGTAAACAGTAATAATCAACATCACGTTGGTGAAGAGACCTGAAATCTGTATGAATAGAGCTTTAGATTTAACTCTATAGAAAAATATTGCTTCTCCATTCCATATCAATGCCCTTGCTAATTGCAGCTGGGAGATACAATCTCATATCTGTTTCTTGTCGAATGCGTGCGTAACCTGAGTGCCAATTTTGCCCTGCGTCCTATTTTGCCGCTGACGTGGCTACAACCCTTTAGCCTGGCCGCATCCTTTAGATGCCGCCTGCACGCTCTAAATAAAATCAATAGTATATTTCCTCACGCTAAGCCTGCATTGTTGGAATCGCCTTTTCTGGCTATTAACTCCGTGTTGTTAGAATAGACTCCAACAGTGCATGGTACTTCGGACATTTGCTCTTAGTATAATCTAACATCGGGTTAGTCGAAATCAAATCCGCAGCAGAATGTCACCCATCGCTGCCATTCGACGCGCTATGGCACAATGCTACAGTTATTCTCTTAATACCCCTACCTCAATGACAGTAATTATGGTTTCGGGGTGGTAGGTAGGGAGGGGTCTAGCTACAGGTTCCAACAATCACCCCCTGCGTCGTGAAAATTACCAGTCTGCAGAGGCCAATGGTATATTTATAAGCACTCCCAACACCTTGGCACCTATGCTCAACCTATCTTAGGCATCAGCCTCCGCCTGGCCATCCTATGGAAAGGCTGGACGGAGGTTGACGTTGGAATTTATATTGGAATAGTATATTACAGGTGGCTAGCTTAATGAGACAGCAGATGGAGTAGATCTGGAAGACCCACTCCTTCCCCGCACTACATTTTAGCCGCATGTTGGCGGGAGCACCCGAAGTGCTACAACAGCTTGACAGGTGTCTAGCTATGCATGGCCATTGATATTTCGTCAATCTTGCACGAGCGTTACAGGGAGGAAAGCCTCCCTGATCATTATTGAAATTAAAATTGGGAAATATTTAAAATGAAATGTTGGGTTACAATGGTGAATGAAGATGCCTGTCATCCGCTCCTGCTCATTTTGATAATGATGGTTTTTATTTCAGGAGGACAGCTGGTGCAAGATATCCCACATTCTTGTGCCAGAACTAACGATTAGTCTCGCCCCTGTATCTCAACCTCAGTCATTATGCGGCTTTCTGTTACCATCAGAAGCACCATTGCCTTGGCATGTGTTGGTGTAGAGCTTGTTGCCTCTATTGCTGTCAAAGCCCCAGGCAATACAGCACGCGACGCGAGCCCTTCGTTCCCATATGACCCAAACACCACCAGGTATTGCACAGATTGGTGGGATACTCTGGGGCTTTTCTCCTGTCAGGAACTTGTCGATATTTATAGCCTCAATACCGCAGATTTCGTTAGATGGGTATACCTCTCTTCCAAACCCGCTCTACTGGTCTTATACTTAGCTCACATAACTATGTTCTAGAATCCCTCCATTACGGCGGCATGTGGGAATTTCATTGAATCTGGTCATTCGTACTGCGTAAGGGCTGATGGTGAGCCTGTGGTGACCACAACCGCTCCGCCCACAACTGTTCCACCCACCAAAACCACTGCAGGCCCTACATCCACACCCACGACATCCACGCCCACAACTGGTCCACCTCCGACCACTACAGTCGTCGATGGGACGGCATACCCCATTCCTCCCGCCCCCACTATCCTCGGATCGACTCCTACGTTCAAGAAATGGTATGTCATCGAGGGTGGCGACACCTGCCTCGCAATAGCAGCTAAGTTCGACGTCACAAAAACGCAAGTCAACCTTTGGAACACTACATCAACGTGGGCTGCACCAATATTTGGGCCACCTATGCCGTCTGAGTTTCTAGCCCATTGGCAGAGGAATACTGGACTTTAGTTGGATGCTCCACTGACAGCCAAAGCGCTCGCGCGTTGGCAAATAGAATAACACTCCCTGGTGAGACATCTATTATGACACCCAAGGTTTGCACTGATGCCTGCTCTGCGGCAGGATATCGCCTTTCCGGTCTCCAGTATGGATCCGAATGCTATTATGACAATGCCATTCGTAACGGCCACGCCTTGACGTCGTCAGGCTGCACGATGCCCTGTCCTGGCGCACCATCAATTATGTGCGGCGAATCCGACAGAATAAACCTCTACCGTCTCGACAAGTATAAGGACATGGGCTGTTACAACGACATAAGCACATCGCGCACGCTAGAGAAACAGATCATCATTGCGAACCAGAATGCCATTCTAACACGCGAGATCTGCCAGGAAGCCTGCGAAAGGGCCGGATACATCTACTCAGGCGTCGAGTACGCGCATCAGTGCTGGTGTGGCTACTGTGTCTGGGGTAGCGTGGCAGGGAGCGGGTGCTCATCACCGTGCCCAGGAAATACGGCCCAGCTATGTGGAGGCTCTGATCGGATCAATGTGATGATGCGTCCACAATCCAGATCTCTTGGGTGCTATTCGGATGACGTGAATAACAGGACGCTCAGGTACCGACTCGCCATTGCGAACGAGGCGACGTTGATGACGGCTGAGCTATGTAGAAACACCTATTTTTCAAAGAGCTTCAATTATTCTGGGGTGGAGTTTGGACAGCAGTGTTTCTGCGATGATGAGCTCTATGGTTCTGGGGCGCCTACGACTGGGTGTACGATGGCTTGTCCAGGGGGTGGTGGTGCGGTTTGTGGTGGCAGCTCGAAGATTAATATTTACTCCTTGTAATGGTACCGACACCGATTCTCTGTAAGAAGGTTACTGTATATGATAGAGAAATTAATAATTTTTATAGCCATTGCAGCTCTGACAAGCTTGTGAGGTTGTGTAAGATTTGTAGTGTCTGGACAATTTATCAAAGCGGTTCCAGATATAACATTACATAAGCACGTCGCCCGCCGCGCCTAAGGCCGCTCTCAGGGCGACACAATCAACCCAATCAATCAATCAAGGTTCCTGGCCGAGCACCATCGTCCCGCCAGTGAGCAATGCAGTGCAGGTACTGCATTGTTGACTGCGGAAAAGGCCAAAATTCAGCACCAAATCAACAAACCACCAATTTTTGACCGTAACCCCGAGCGCACTCTGGCCTGCGCTACTCCGACTAAAGTAAGGCCGTGATAGGCGGAGGAAGGAAGGGGTACACACCGAGGGAGGTCCCCACGACGATCGAATCTGAAGCCCCTCTACAATCGCAAAGTCGTCGCCCGGACACCACAACCCGCCAGACGGGATGAGTCGAATATTGTCGAGTCGGCAAGCCGACGAGCTGTGCGTACATACCTGTGGTCAGAGATGGAGATACCGGGGCGGGGGCAGACAGGGCTAACGCGGCGGCATTTTTAGTCACAAGTCGATTGTCGCATACCTGTCAGCGAACAACCTGCCAAATGCGGTTGCTGCGCTGAGGACGGAGCTGGGACTGGAGGAGGAAACCTTTGATGCAGTCACAGTCAAAAAATATGAGACGTTGTTAGAGAAGAAATGGACGAGCGTCATCCGCCTACAGAAGAAGGCAAGTCCTTCCTTTGCCCACCTCCTACTTGCCTTCGCCTGCTTCATGCCTTCTGCTCTATTCGCATAATGTCATCTAACCGGTGTTGAGCTGCGTATAGATAATGGATCTTGAATCACGAGTCGCAACATTGCAATCCGAGCTCGACAGCGCCACCCCTTCGTCTTTGTCAAAACGTAGCCAGGATCCAACCTCCTGGCTACCTAGCAAGCCCTCACGATATACTCTGGAATCGCACCAGTTCGAAATCTCCTGCATTGCCTTCCATCCTCTATATTCTACGATTGCGTCCGGTGACCAAGGCTCTGCTATTAAGATATGGGACTGGGAGCTGGGCGAATTGGAGAGAACAATCAAGGGACATACCAAGGCGATCACTGGTATCGATTTTGGCGGTCCTAAGGGCCATATACTTCTGGCATCTTGCAGCTCAGATCTTACGATCAAGCTCTGGGATCCAGCAGATGCATACAAGAATATTCGAACATTGTCAGGCCACGACCATACTGTCAGCGCTGTCCGCTTCATGCCGTCGGGCAACCTTCTTGTCAGCGCTAGTAGGGACACAACTTTGAGGATGTGGGACGTCACTACTGGATACTGCGTGAAGACGATACGCGGACACTTGGAATGGGTTCGCGATGTGTGCCCCTCGCCTGACGGGTCTTCTATTCTGTCGACCGGCGATGACCGAACCCTCCGTCTATGGAATGTTTCCGGGTCAGTAGCAGAGAATAAATTGACATTGTTTGGTCACGAGAACTTTATCGAGTGCTGCGTATTTGCGCCACCATCCTCATATCAATACCTAGCGACTCTAGCCGGGTTGCAAAAACCGCCGCCCCTAACTAGCACATCAGAGTTTATGGCCACGGGATCGCGAGATAAGACCATCAAGCTGTGGGATACAAGGGGAAGTTGTTTCAAGACACTGATCGGCCATGACAACTGGGTGCGGTCTCTTGTTTTCCACCCCGGTGGGAAATACCTCATCTCTGTTGCGGACGACAAGGCACTACGGTGCTGGGATCTCAGCCAGGATGGAAAGTGCGTTAAGGAGTTATCAAGTGTGCATGATCACTTTATCTCTTGTCTGGCATGGGCTCCGTCAATTGTGAAGGATAAGGATAAACCTCCAGCCAACGGCGAGGCGGGAGGAGGCGCACCAGATGTGCAGATTCGCTGTGTCATTGCCACTGGAAGCGTGGATATGGCACTTAAAATATTTGCCAGATAGTCGTGCAGGATTCTACTATGACCAGGTTCTCGTGCCTATGCGGAGGCCATATATAAAGTGGTATTACTACGAGTAGCGGTTTGGCGAGCCAACGGAAGCGTTGCAGATATCTGTGCGACACGCGGATACAAATTATAGAACAGGCTCCATTGTCGCACCAACAAGGGCTGGAGCCGCGACAATGTTGATGGGCAGGCTTCCTTTGAAACGGCCATCCGCACATACAGTTGTTACAAGCCTCGACGATAGATGATGGGTGGGCTCCAGCTCAAGCGCCTCGGATGATAGATGATGAGCTGTATACCAAGCTGCTTGAGTGATAGATGAGAAGCGTTAGAAGACACAATCCACCCAAATATAAATCCGGTGTTTTCATGAATAATATCAGCAGTGGCATTGGCCCATTTCATTCACAACGATCCATTGTAATTATGAACAGCCATAAAATAGACCATGTACGAACTGCGCCAGGTGAAGAAAACATCCGCCACTATACCACATGATATCCGCCCCCTTCCAGCCGCCACCCCTCTATTAGATCAATAACCCCATTCCCTCCCCCATCCGCGTCACGGGTCCAATATCCCGACGCACCCCCTCCATCAACCCATCACTACACTATACACCCTCCCCCCCCGATCCTTTGAATTTATCTATTTCTCGGGCCTGTTCGCACGACGGCGGAGCATCCACTTGTGGATGCACAACCAGGCGACGCCAAGCGCGACGACGCCAACAATACAGAACACGACTATGACACCAGCCTCCTGCCTGGCCCAGTTCTCACGCTTGGAGAGCTGCATGGCGACGTCGCGCGCGTCGAGGGTGTGGATGGTAGGCATCTTTGCGGAATTGACGACAATAAGCGCGATGCGGACGTGGCTTTCTGCGGTGGGATGTTAGTTCTGAGCGGAGAAGGCGTGAGGAAGCTCCGGATTGAATCGTATGTAATGGTGACGATGGGGAATGGGCGACGCGACGGGATGACGGGATGACGGGGAGTAAACAAGATCGTGTCGTCGATGCACAGAGTGCTGGCTCTGGGCTCGCTGGCTGTCCGGGGATCTTGTAAAGCACAAGCGTCGCCGGATTGTGGGGGAGATGGTCGTAGGGATAAGTCGGCAGTTCGTGATGCGATGTTTGGCGTGGACAAGCTTGGGTTCATCGGGCTTGGCGACGCAATTGACTGATGCCGGTGGAGAAGCAGACAGAGAGATGATGGGGATACTCACAGGACGATATGTGCGGCGGTATTGTCAACAGCAGCTATGAACTGTTGATGAGTTGTGAGTTGGGGGAGAGTTGATTATGAGGTTTGTTTTTGGTGATGGAGATGCGGGCTGTCTGGGTGGTGAATCGACGACTGGGAGGTCTTTTCCTTGGAATGGGGAGAGGAGAAGAGAGAGCTAAGCTACAAACCGCATAATCACGGGCGCTCGGCCGTCCATGATGGGTGGATGGAATGCGGTGTACATGGGTACGTGGGTTTTAAGTGGGGCTTGGGGCAACTCCCGCGGACGGGCAGTGGGTGGACACTGACAGCTGTCTGGCTAACGTGGGGTGTGATTGGTCGAACGGCTCAGTTCTAGACCCGCTCTAAAGCTTTTGTTTTTCATGATTGGATGTTTGATTGCACTAAAGTCGAGTTTGCCCCACTTTAGGAACAGGAGTGACGAAATGCATTTACAGCCAATGTAACTCGGATTGTCGCTTACGTAAGGGCTCTAAGAGCTCTATAGTGACTTGGCGTTTAATCTCTAGTGTCCGATTAGATAGAGGCTATACAAGCTGTCAGATATAAGATTTGAGGGTAAGTTAGAGTAGTGTAGCACCTAGAATGATCGACAACTCCCACCTCCTAAGTTATGGTAAAACTGTAAATACCTACCTTGAGCCTGAGCATGTTAAAGTAACTTCCCGCAGTGGGAGTCATCGGCCTATTCTAGGACTAGCGCCCATCACAGACGACGTTGGGACGGCACAAAAATGAGCAAAAAAACCATGACTCGCCATTGTCCTACGACAAAGGCATAGTACGTCGTCATATACGAAATCATGAATTGGGATACCATCTGCTTCAATGGAAGCGCTTTTATAGCGGGCCTTTTCCTTCTCGAATTTGGTGCGGACCGCTTCATCGACCACACGGCGATAGTCGCTACCCGGCTCGGCGTCTCACAGACGTTGATAGCATTGCTCACAGCAGGGGCAGAATGGGAAGAGGTTTGAGCTCTTACCGCATCCCCGGGGCTGGCCTTGGTTAACTGATATAGCTTGTCGTCGTCGTGGCTTCTGTCCTCCAAAATCGCTCTTCGCTCGCAATAGGCAATGTCGTCGGATCCTCAATCTCAAATATCCTGGGCGCATTCTCCTTAGGCCTCCTATTCTACCCGGGCCGAATGGTTTTTGATCGAAGCGCCAAGTTGTATGCAGCTATACTATTTCTAATCACCACGGTGTTTACCGTTGTAGCTCTGACGACAGGCCTCGGCAAGGTCGTGGGAGGCCTTTTCATCGCAGCGTTTGCAGTGTATTTGGTGTCAATCGGCTACGGTATTTATAGGGGCGTGCTAGATGCCCCAGAGCGCCTGGATAGCGACAGCGAAAGCGACAGCGACGATGACGAAGGCGCCAATGGCAGCGACTCAGAGGCACAGCGTCTACCTGCTGAAACATCGCCTCTTCTCGCCAACGGAGCTCAGGGGAATCGTTCCACGCACAAGCACAGTCTTCTCTATCACAGTGCCCAGCTCGTCCTCGGCTTTCTGGCACTGTCACTATCGGGCTATGTTCTTTCCCACACCGCCGCCTCGATCGCTGACGAGTTCGGATTATCCAACACAGTCGTTGGCGTCACTGTTTTGTCATTCGCCACCACATTGCCTGAAAAGTTCGTGGCTGTTATCGGTGGCGCACGAGGGCATGGCGGTATCGTTGCTGCAAGTACGGCGGGAAGTAATATCTTCCTCCTTACCCTATGTCTTGGGGTAACGCTGGTGGCGGGCGATCAGGTGGAGCTTGCGGATTCGGTGGTGCCATTCGAGTTGCTTGTTACTTGGGCTTCATCGGCGCTATTTTGCTTGCTTGTATTCACAGGATCAGAGCGCTGGGTTGGTGGTTTACTATTGGTGTTGTATGTTGTGTTTATCGTGTTGGAGTTCACGGTATATAGAAGATGAGCCATAAGCTATAACTGTGACGTATAGATATGTAGAAAACATGTCTAATCTATCTAGATTAAATAGCAACACTAGAGAAATGGGGGGCTACGGGTATGTCGAAGAGAATAAAATTAATTGACATGCCCGGTTATATAAGGACTTGGCTACACTAAATGAGCCTGCGCATCTCTATCTAGAATCTCAGATGCCTCCCTCGTGTCCGGACCAGCCCGCAAACACTGTGCGACCTTCACAGCTCTCAACAAAGCTACCAACACATACAACTGCTAGGCCTCATTAAGTCCCTCGTCCGTGAGGAAGTCCATGACGTTCGCCGCCAGCCCCTGGGTGTCCTGAAGACCCCCCTCCTCTGCTGACAGGTCGATATTTTGGAAATCCACCTCGAATTCATCTATGAGTAGCTGGATGAGCGCCGGCGTACTCTTAAGCAGGTGATGTGGCCCCCCTGATATCTCTTCAGTCCGGCCAACATACGAAAGCCATGAGTCTAGGCGCATGAGTTCGACATTCTGCTCGTCGGCGTAATCCATCTGGTCGCGCTTACATTTGTCAACTTGCCAGTCGTACGAATATAGAAGCTCTAGAGCTGGAATCACAGACTTAAAGGCTGGGATGCGAACTCTAGGATTCGGGCCATTTTAGCTTGATAGAGTAAGTTGGTTTAAAATGTATAAAAATCTACATCCTTTACATGACATTATATACTAACAAAACAACTAATCTAACGTACCAGACTTAGCTCTTTACCATCGCTAATCCTTGACTCAAAAGCCCCTTTAAAGATGACATATCTAGCTTTTGATAACCCAAACCCTTTGACCAATACTCAGTCGCCCACCGGGCAATACCGCCTGCCACCGCGATTTTTATGACCTTCATCAAACTAGCGCCCAATCTGTTATCACGGCCTCTAATCTCGAAATCGGACCACCGCGGAAAAATGGTGCGCAGCCAATACAGCACCATCGGGTCTGGGTAGATGAACGTATTCTTCCCCATTTTCTTCGCACAGCGAATACGGTGAAATAGTACGAAGAAATGCAGACCCCTGTGAGACCGACGGTTGGCGGCCACTATGGTGAAATGTTAAGAACTTCATGGGGTGGCATTAGATTATGATTCTCGATTTTTTGAGGGGGTTTACAATAATCAGGGTGTAATAAATTTATGATAATTGTCATGAATACTGGCTATCACGCACAGTCGCTCTTCTAGGCTCTTGGTGGCACGAAAACTAACTCCTTTATTAAAACTCTAGGTAATCTGAGGGTCTTTATTTTAATCATAATTTCTCTGAACCTTTTAGGCACGCGAACATAACAAGTTTTGTCACAGAGTGAATTCGATCTTCACCCACCACCCCAACTGTTCTTGCGACGACATAGCCGCTCAGCCGGTGCACATACCAAGACATGCGTATATAACTTCCAGCAATCAGAGGATAGGCCAATAAACATATTAAGCGCTAGAAGAAGTTTCCTTCCCCGGACGAAGTGCGAGCTGCGCCACTAGTGACACTGCAATAGAGTATCGGAGCAGCTCTGACCGAGATCTGCACATATATGGTTTGTGGGGTAAAGGGCGGGGAAGGGGCACCCCTGCAGGGACAGTGAACGGGCCGTAGTTGCTCCTGTGTGCTCGGTATATGAAATTGCGATAGCGGTAGTTTCCCCTCAATATGAAACTCTATTCCGCCATCCCGTTCACCCGAGGACCATCGTCATGTCAACTAGATTGCACGGGAAATCTTTTGAGAACGTCCATCGCTACAATGCCATGTCAATTCGTCACTATCTAATATCCAGTTTATGCAGAAATTTATATAAAGGTAGGCTGGCGATGTGATTTATTAGATTTGAACAGTAAGATATTTCACTTCTTTCATATAATTTTTCTATTCCAAAATGAAGGCCTCTTTCGCACTCTCGTCCTTGGCGGTTTTCGCCAGCTCTCTCGTGTCTGCAGCACCACAACATCCTTGCCGCGCTGACAAGCCGGCAGCATTCTTCTTAGCTGGCGATTCTACCACAGCTGTTAATGGAGGCATGCATAAACATCAACTATTGATGCTCTACAGCTCTAACATATCATAGGATGGGGTGATGGCTTCCTGACGACGCTCCAGAACGGCGCCATTGGCACCAACTTCGGCGACAGTGGCGCGACAACCGCATCTTTTGTTGCAGAAGGATACTGGGCAAAAGTCATCGCCGCAGTGAACGCAAACAAGGCGAAGTACACGCCTTATGTCACAATCCAGGTAAGCAACCCGCGTCCTCGCATTCCCTCGAAACACAGCACTTATGATCGTATAGTTCGGCCATAATGACCAGAAGTCCACCTCCGGCATCTCAGTGGCCCAGTTCATCACCAACATGGAGAACTTGGGCAAAGCCGTCCAGGCCGCAGGCGGCATTCCCGTGCGTCTCCACACCTCCTCTCCTTCCCGATCCTCATAAACTAACGCATTTACCAGGTCATCACGACCTCCCTAACCCGACGCACCTTCGACTCCAACGGTGTGATTGAGAACCTAGCTGAGCACTCTGCCGCCGCCATCACGGCCGCGGGCAACATCGGCGCCGTGTATATCGACCTCAACAAGGCGAGCACGGCGTACGTCAACGCCATTGGCAAGGCCAACGCGGCGCTCTACAACCTCAGCGCGAGCGACTACACTCACTTGAACACGGCTGGCGGCGTGGTGTTTGGGAACTTGGTGAGTGTGCTGCTTAACGGATTGGATAAGGCGGACATCACAGAGGGGACTGTGCCTGATGCTGACATCGCGGCGGCAATTGCGGCGGGAGAGTTTATCTTGCCATAGGGGGTTCAGTGGCGATGGAATAATCGGTTTGTGAGAGACAGAAGGGTTTCTATTGGCGATAGTATATATTTTGGACGATATTATGGCACATATAAAACACACCTTTGGGCTTGAGCCTTTTTGCAACCTACCATAACTTAGTATCGTAGCTAGGCCACAGAAACAGCGATTCTCTAAAATATCTGGGCAAACTTAGTCTTCGTGAACGTGTTATTCCATAGTTCTGGCTGAGTGGTTGACGAGGGTTTAACAGAGTGTGCGTGACAGAGAATGGGCGACAGAGAATGGGTGATCGAGGGTGAGTAATCGAGGATCGGTGATCGAAGATGGTGACTAATAAAGGGCAACAGAGGATGGGCGATGGAGAATGGGTAACAGAGGATACATGATCAAGGGTAGGTAATGAAGGATGGATGACGGAGATGCCATTCGTTTATAAATATACTAGTTAGTTAAATATCCATGATATAAACCACGCTTAAGCCACCGATGCAAGGATTTTCACATCTATAAAATATAACTAGCTCTATGACAAGGGTATTCCTGGTCTGTTAAGACGCCATATGAGATGCTTCTACTTCTGCACTAACAAAGCAACGCCGAGCGCAGCAGCCAGCGCAACTACAGCGCTACCTGGCACCGCTTTCGCTCCCATACTCTCTTCATACGGCACCTTGTTCTCTCCCCGCTCCGACGCAACATAACACCCCGTCTTATTCACCTCTGGCGTCGTAGAAATGCTAAAACTGCGCACGCTATACGGCAGCACCGAGCAATCGCCTATGTAGGTGTCGCAGCTCCACTGGTGCCAGGCGTGGCTGGGGTCCGACGCACAGTCTGCGCCCTCAAACGTCCGGAACGTCATTACGTTGGTGTCAGGCTTTGAACCTTCTTTGCCCGACACAATGCCCGTTTGGAAACCGACGCGCGAGTAGCTGGCTGTCGCATTGTAGTTGCTATGGCCTTGGAGGTGGACGTCACACGTCGAGTTGCTAGGGTAGCATTCGTTTAACGGGGTCTTGCCTGAGGCGGTGAATAGGTCGGCGACGTTGTCTGCAAGAGTGTGAGCTATATAGGCCTCACATGGTGGGCTTTAATTCCCCGTAAGCTACTTACAACAGGTGATGTTAGAGGAAAACCCCTCAAAGACTGTTATGTCTATGCCGCCATTCACGAAATAGCCATTGTTACTTGGCTTGCAAGGCGCGAAACCTGCCGTCTGTTCGGGTGTGGTAATCACCACACTCCAGACGGGGCTGCTGTCTTTGACACTACTTAAGTGAGAAAGTTGGCCGTGCGGATATGTGTGGATGGGGAGCCTGGGAAGAGGCTGGAGTCTTACAGCTGGGCATAAGAGGCGCTGGAGAACAGCAGAATAGCTGCTTCTACAAGTTTAAAAGAACGCATGGCGATATTTTTTCCGTAGAACGGTGAGGACGAGAGATTCAACAGATAAGACCAAAGCCGAGGAAAAATCTAGCGGATGTAACGATGTACTCGTATTTGTCGTATTTATCAAAGTTTAGTTATAGAAATACCCCTGTTGATACCCCTGTTGCTAAGGGCCACGCCGTTGGGGCGGCATCGGCGGCACCTACGTAGGCCAAGCCAACACTGCACTGAACTTGCTGCTCCGACTTGCATATCCGGCTTCTGGGGATGCTAACGACGCTCTGTGTGAAAGTAGACAATCTCGCACCAGTATCGTAAAATAGGCAAATCAAAATCGCCTCCATCACATTGCAACCCGAGACATAGTTTATATCTGTAACGCAAGTGGGTTGATCTCTGGTAAATATCTGACATGTACATCTTTCGGAAAGAGATAGACCTTAATATGAGGCCACATGTGAGTTAGAACCGCCCGTCCACACACCAGTCTCTGGCTTTTGGTGCTCATTGTCAAAGCTCGGTGATCCCGGCACTCTTAGTCTTGGCTAAGGAATCGTGAATGGACAGGTATTTCGGGAAGTGGGAACTTCTGCAAACTCCAACACTGATCGACCGTTTTAATCCTAAAAAGCTTGTGATCGACAACAGCTCTGGCATGGGCACAAATCTCGCGCAAATCCTTGCTGGCTATAAGAAATCCTTCAAGTATCACCTGACGGCAACTCATGCCATCGAGCGAGTAGCTTCAGAGGCAACTATGCTATTAACATACTTGATAGGCTTCGAATTAGCACAGTTGGATTTCACTTGAGAATAGGCCCTAACTTAGACATTAAGACGGGTGAAAGACTCGGAACACTATATACTTTGGAAGAACTAACAAAATATGCATACGAGCAATGGGAACAACTCCGCATTATACATTTCAACACATGTAGCGAGACTCTCCTGATGGGTAGAGACCGGCGACATCGGTGAATGAACACTATAATCGGTTGTCTGCCTTTCTATCCCAAACACCTTGGCCTTGGCTCAGGACTGTAGCCATTAATTCCGGCAAGTGTTTCTCGTAAACGCCCCGAGGTCTGATTTTGTATCTATTGCATAGGTAAGCCGCAGTTGCGGTCTCACGCCCGCTAGTCTCAAGCCCGCCGGCCCCACGCCCCAAACGCTCCAAAGTTTGATCGTTTTGCCGTTTTGCCTTGAACGATGTCGCTGAAAAATTGCTTTGGCAAATGTGCTTGGAGGTTGAGCCGCTTTTGCAAAATAATAGTAATAGAAGTGCCAAGCTGCCAAACGACTGCACCTACCCGACCCTAGCTATAAATAAATGTGTGGCGCTCTTACCTCAGAACTACTACAGTGATCGAAACTCGTAATCGCTCTTCCGCATTACGATTCTTGACCCCAGTTTCGCACTGTCCCCCCCATCCTGCTTTTCTGTCGCTTAACCCTCCGTCTACTGCGTACATGTCATTTCTTCGTTGACTATCTCTTTCCCTACTATATAAACTTCAAAACAGCAGATCCAAATGACATATGAAATTAATGGTTCGTCTAGATCTAGACGTCGATCCAGAGTCGAGTATTCTAGACTTCTCAGACATTAACAAGGTTAAGTAACATACACTTCTATTTCCTTCGGACGTAGCATTGCTAACAGCCTCTCAGGCGGTTAAGTCTGTGGTCCGCTAGCTATGGAACGAGAACACTACCCTGTACTTCGAACAACACCTAGTCGCTCGTGACGCAATCGCGACAGCGGTCCGAGAAGTAACGCACTCGACGGCGCTTGCCACTCCCACCTCGACACATTATAATCCATATACACCTATTAACTAGGCTCTGACCTATCTCCTGCCACCGTATATCGCACACGTCGAGTCTGATCCTGGCGACCAGACTTCTACCCTTCTGCTACCTCTGCACATTGCACAGGCGGAAAGGGGTGACTTTAACGACGCGACCGAACTATAGAAGATCCCTTCCGATCAGACCTCTCCGGCCGCCTAACAGGATCTCGAGAACGGAAGCCAACCCCTATACTACTCATCTATCGAAAACGGAGACTCACTAGACAGCGAGCATGCGACCAATGATTTTCAGCGTTCTGCGAGCCTCGAGATCTCCACTCCAGCTGAACATAACGATGTTAGTGGTAATGATGCTCATCCTAATGTACCGTAGTGAGGCCCTGAAGCTTAAATAAGACCTTTTTGTAAGTATTAGGAGTGATAAGAGCTGGTCTTCGGGCTTGTATTCGCCAAACCACCAGAATTTGCCTTCCTTATCGACTGTGACGCCGCTGGCGTGGGTGTTTATCAGATTGCCGTCGGTGTCGTGCCACCGCCCGCCAGGCACAATGTACTTAGCTTGCGCGAGACCAAAGAGGAGGATAGAGAGCCGCATAGTTAGTTAGCCGTTGAGGGATGGTTTTGAGGCATGTTATATATTGAGTCTGGTGGATCTACCCCGAATGCCGAATTGACAGTTTATCCACATCGCGATGCGGGGGATCGGCGGGGAAATGATACCAAGGTGCAGTATATATGTTCCGTTGAGCAGTGATGGTTGTAATTACGAATGATATAACCCTAATGTTCTACTCCGTCGCTCACCCCTGCTATTCTAACAATCGTAGCTATTCTTACAAGGCAAAAAAGACAAATCATGATTCTCATGCTAACATAAGCCAAGGCATCAACCGCGCATACTCGCGGTGCTTCTCAAGATCACTGTGCGCCAACGCTGTCACATCGTCTCTTTACACCACTGCAGCGATGTGGTTATCGATGAAACGATCCGCCTCTCTCTTTAGCATCAAGATACAACTCGCAACAACAAACGCCTCTACACGCTCGGGGCTGTCGTCGTTCCACATGCGCAGATCCATCATCAAGCGGCCCCCATTGCCGCCCGAGTACTGCCTCGTGCCGGGGGTGCGGAACTCGTTGTTGCGAATGAGCTGCGCGATGCGTGAGCCGCTCTTGCTCTTCCCCTCGATCCGCTCCATTACAAGGAGCGAATCGGCGTTGCAAGCTGCTTGCTCCTCTCTGGTTCCGTAGCGCCACTCGAACTTCCCGAGCGATGTGTCAAAGACCTGCCCGCGCGAGGCCATCGAGCGACTCTTCACTTCGACCAGCTCCCCGCGCACATTGTCGTTTTCGATGGCCTCCTCGACAGAGACGACGGAGTTGGGGGGGAGGATGCGCATCCGGGGGTGTCTCCCCAGGCCGAAGCGGTAGATGGTGGAGATGAGAGTGGCGTGGGGATCAGAGGCCCGGACGAGGGCGCACGAGTTGGAGTTCTTCTGGAGACGCATAGAGGCGTACTCGGCCTCGCTGGATTTAGGCCGGAAGACAAAGATGTTCTCTAGCGTCCGGCTGGTAAGCGCCTGGTTCACGTCATATCCGATGGCCTGGATTTGGAGGTGGTTTGTTGGAGTGAAGTTGTTGGAGTAGTCTGGCGGAGGGTGCATGTCACCGTCGGACTTGGACGATTTTGATAATGATGAAAAGATACCCATGTTGGAGGAAGATGTGGTTGTATGTTGGTTAGTGATGATGGAGGTTTTACAGTAGTTATATACAATACCAGTGGCGCAGCATTGGCACCGCCCCAAATCCCAGAGCTGTTGATTTGGGATTTGGAGATGGAGTGAATATCTGGGGAGCGGCACATTTGACTACAATAGGTTAGTGGTGGTGTCAGCGCCGGAAAAAGAGTTGTTGCGGTGATCTTTGGTAGGCGCAGTGACGCCATGGGGCGCTTTTCATGCGCGCCCGTGCATGGTTATCACCGTCGCTCAGCCTGCTCCTTGTCGTCGTAATTGCTGTGAAATCTGCATGCTATAAATGAGTGATGTAACTTTACAGATAATGGGAGGGGAGATTTTACGGATTTCACAGGAGACGGGAGATTTCACAGGAGGTCGCGGATATCACAGAAGACGAGAGCATTCAGAGAAGAGTTCAATTGCTGATACCGCCAGCGAGCAGGGCACAGCAGTGCCATCCTATTGATGCCTTTACAGACGCTCACGCAGAATCGAGTGGTTAGTTCCTCTACCTCTTTGATTTCTACACCTAGAGAGCAACTTGACAAGTCAACTGCAGAGTTTTTGAGGCATCATAGAGCAGGTTATACTCTCTAGGGTAGAGTTAGGAACTATTTCGTAAGAAGAGGAGTGCTAAGGGCGTTTGTTAATAAACATATAAGTAGATAAATTATCCTTTATATAAATATGAAAGAAAATGGGCATTGTTAGGTTGACGGGCACGAATAACCAGCTCTGTAGCGTTAGGTCACTTTAATAAGGACGTGAACTAATATAGATCTTCATAGGGGGAAGTTAGATTAAAACTATGAACAATGACGCTAGATACTCCTGCCTCCTCTCTATCTAACTAATCCTTCTATCTACCTAATTAAGAGAAGCAGCCATAACACTCCTAAATGATTCTATCTATAGTTATTTATAGTACTAATAGATAGTTCTATGAAATTTCTCTACGTGGCTTTAAAAATGCATCTAATGCTTAAGCTAGATGTTATAGATTTATCACTTTATAGGCTCGTTAACTCTAAATCTTCTAACATGCTTTCTTATAAAGTGCCTCATTAGGTAGCTAGGACTTATAAATAAGGTAACCCTCTTCTAAATCGTTAGGTTTAGGTTTCTAAGATATATAAAGCATATAGTTAGCCTCCTATCTATTATAACTAACAATATTACATATCTAAGCATAATATCTACTTTAGACTATAGTAATTTTTCATCTTTAACTATAGAGACTAGTAGAACTAGCTAACTAGTATAACTATAATAGATAGTTACCCCTTCCTTAACACTATAGTATGCTATTATAGCATTAATAGCTATAATCCTACATTAACATTCTTTTTCTAGTAACGTCTTAGGTAATATAAAAACTATGTTAATTAGAAATAGTTATTTAGGTGTTATATAATCTAATTGCTCTAGTACACCCTAGACGTCCTTATTAACTACCTTACTAGATAGCTACTACTTACTATTAATAACAGGCTACTCTTTCTTATATTAATTAATAATGTTAAGTAGTAGTAACTACTACTATCTTACTCTCTTACTTATAAGGCGTTTTTTAACCTTCTAATAGTACTCTTCCCTCTAGCTACCTTCTAGAGACCTTAATAGGTAGGCTATAATCTTAGATAATTTTATAATATATAGAAGGTTATTAACTAATGCTAATTATGTAGAAGTTAGCTTCTAGGGGCACTAGGGGTTAATTAACTAGCTTATTAAACATATAAACCTCATTAAAGCCTTTTATAGTAAGTCTATAATATATATTTTAGACATCTACATTAATATTCTAATTAAGGTAGTATTTAAGGAAGGTATTAATACTTATATACTATAAGATTAAGTTTTAAACGGAGTTACTAACATTAGCTATACTAAAGAGACTATATTAGTTAAGGATAGTAGGATCTTAGAAAAACACTTATAACTCTCATTTAGGGCCTTAGTAGGAAGGCTTCGACCGTATAATCTCATATGAGCCTAGGCGTCATTAAACCCCCTATGTGAGGTAAGCATCTAGTTGGCTGGGTATCAAATGGCACACCATCACATTAGCTGCAAGGGCGACGTTGAGTGATTAAGTTGGGTAGGATGAGGAAGGAGGCGTTCTTTAGTCAATTTATAAAAGCTCAGCTACGATAGTTGTATGGCAGATTTCAAACAGGACGTGGCATTTTCATACGGAAAATAGTTTGGAAGACGTCTTCTTCTGTTTAGAAAACTCTACTTCTAGGTCGTAGTAGGTAAACCTAGCCCTTTTAGTATTTAAAACTTGAGAAAACTAAAGAATGGAACCCTGTAGCTTTCTACCAGCAACGATCAATTTGCTGTTCTCAGCCCTAAAGGTAAACTACCCACTAGAATACATAGGCAGAATGTATATACTTTAAGATAGATTGTCCGGCTCGTCAAGATACCAGGTACAATCACTGCCGTCCAACTCCCTAGCCGATATTCCATTCCCTAGATAGCGAAACCGATTTCCCCGGTTTGAAGCCTGGTATGTGAAGACCCAGTCCTCGCCCCTAAAGTCCCTCAGCATGTCGAAAAAGTGAATCCGGCTTCCAGGATGCAGGGCTACCACCGGGGCATCCTTTTTACCCTGCTTGAACCAGCTTCGGCAATTACCCGACCAGGTTATCCGCGGCATAAACTCCTGGATATGTTCGAAGTAATCGTTAGCCGCCGACTCTGACGGAGCTATGGATTTGATACCCTGCGTCTGACATTTGATAATAATGCCTGCGATATACTTGGCAATATGCTCGGTGATAGTGAAGTAGCTGCCATGGCCAATGGGAGCGTTAGGGCCGAGAAAGATGAAGTAGTTTGGCATGCTAGTCACAGCACATGACATGTATGCTTTGGGAACCTCACGAAACCAGGTATCTTGCAAGTTACCATTACGGCCGATGATGGGAAAGCGGGGTCGAAATGAGACGTCAAATCCGGTGGCGCAGATGATGGCATCAACTTTGAGTAGTTTACCAGTCGAGGTCACGATGCCGTTCGGGACGACCCTCTTGATGGTGTCGGTAACAATGTCAAATTTAGGGTCTTGAAGGGCTTCGAGGTAGCCCACGCCTGGAGTAAGACGACGGCAGCCGAGGGGAAAGTCTGGGATAAAGGCTTTGCAGAGGACCTCATCATTGTTGAGCATGTTTCGCATGTACTCCTCGATTCTCCCTCTAGTCACAGCCTGAGAATTGCTGTCCTTTATCATCTGTGCACGGGTCAGCAATTAATCAAGATTGAATCTTGACAAGGCCTACAAATTTAGAGAAATTCTGGTTAGTTTCAAGCTCGATAGCCTTTACAAACTTTGAATAATCCTCTGGTGATTCCTTGAACTTTTTGATTTGGGTCGCAGTGAAGTTGCCATTTTCGTCTATGTCAATCTTGCTCAAAATTGAGGCAGCATTTGAATGAGACAAGTTTACAAGCCCCGGAGGCGCAATCCATGACGGTGATCGCACAACATGCACCATGTGTTTGACATCTACAATGTATGAGGCTAGAGGCACTAGTAATAGGTCTGAAGTCAAGTCTCACCTGGTAGTATAGCTGGCACAATTTGCACCCCAGTAGCGCCATTGCCGATCACTGCCACTGTGAGGCCATCATAGTTGAAGTCCTTCGGCCAGTTGGCGCTATGGATGAGTGGGCCGCTGAAGTCGTGCAAGCCGGGAATGTCTGGCCATGTCCAGTTGCTATTGTAATCGATGTAAATACGAACTCTCCGTGTGCATTTATTTATAACATAACTTACTTTAGAATCCCCATTCCGTCAAGTAGAAAGTGGCAGTAATCATGGAACTGCTTCCCAGACTTTTCATCAACAATCCGAAGTGACCACACACCCTCACTATCGTTCCATTCCGCGTGGTCAACCCGATGACTAGTCTTGATTGCATCGTACAGCTTCTCCTTCCCACAGCATTGGTGAAGGTAATCTTGGATTTCGGTAGCACTCGAGTAGAACTCTTTCCACTCTGGATTTGACAACCACGAGAACTGATAATTCACATAGTACCCAATCTCAGATCACTCCCAACTCTAAGAAAACACCATTCCCCCATCCACGATTAAGCTCTGACCTGTGATCTGGTCCGAGTCCTTACCTGCTAGGAAACTAACTAAGCCAGAAATGTCTTCAGGAGTCTGCCCCATCGTCAGTTAATGTTGTCCACATAGCTAGGTCCGTTGACACACCTGAGCCCGCTTGGATGCAATACGGCTTTCTACAGCCTTCTCAAATGCCATTCCCTTAGGGATCCCCATTTTAGTAGAGAGGTTGCTGTCGATTGTTTCCCACATGTCGGTACGGACCATTCCTGGGCAGTATGCATTAACGGTAATTCCGTGCTGCGCTAGGTCCATTGCAGAAACCTGCGTGAGCCCACGAATAGCCCACTTGCTAACTGAATATGCGGGGGTCTGTGGAGACTGAATGATTGTCAGCTTATTTCTAGAAATCCTCCAAGTAAGATCGTTTTACCGGTCGATAGCCTGAAATGGAGCATGCGCCAATTATCTTTCCACCGCGTCCCTGCTTAATCATTTCTAGTCCTGCATGCTTGTAACACAAGAATACCCCTCGAACATTGATCTTGTTTTCTATTAAGACCATCACCTAAGAGAAAATTATAGCAGGAGGGCTTGCTGCTTGAATTCTATCCCATTCACTTGCACTGGTCTCAAGGAGTGGTTTGACGAGAATGATCCCGGCATTGGCAATCATCACCTTCAACATAGCTCCTAGTCAGTTATACGTCTAGAATTGGCTGTTCAATGGTCACTCACATCAAGCCCACCGAGCATCTGGACTGTATTTTGCATCATTTTTGCAACCTCGTCTTCGCTGCTGACATCAGCAGGGAGGATAATACATCTTTTGCCTACGATTTACTTTAGCCCAGATCTGTTTCGACGACGAGGGTTATACCTTTCAGCTCAATCTCATGTTGCAGCTCTTTGAGCCTAGCATCTTGGCTGGCCAAATCATTGATAGCCGCCTGAAAACCATCTTCTGCGAGGCGCAACGCGATGGCACGGCCAATGCCGTTGGCTGATCCTGTGACTAGGGCTGTGCGAATGGACATTATAATATGCTTATATTATAACAATTTCTTATGCCCAATTCGAAGTGCGAGGTTCGCTTTATATCCTAAGCAGCAAGTATCAGGCCCGAGTTCTAGTGACGCCTGATACTCAATCTCGGCTTAGGAAAGCCGACTGCCAAATCCCATTTGAGATATTGGCATATAAATTATATGTAGCAACTCATTTGTCGGATAATCACTCGTTTGTAACACTTTCTTCTTTATTACATTAGGATTCAAGAAATCGCCAAAGTCTCAACCCAATCTCTAGACTGTAGAGAATTAATTCCTACGCAAGCATTCAAAGCAGCAACCATGCCGTTGTCAAACTTTTCTGTCCCAGATTCTACCTCAGTTGTCAATGTCCGCATCATTGACTCCACGTCCTCCATTGATGTCCATATGGAGGGCATGGTATCCCATGCTATAAAGGGCCACTCTCGATTTGAGTGCCCAGCTTACTCGTTCCTCATTGAACACCCATCTTCTGGCCGTAAAGTACTCTTCGACCTAGGTGTACGAAAGGACTTTCACAACCTCGCCCCGCCCATTACAAACTGGCTCACTGAAAGCGGAACTATATGCAGCGTCGAAAAAGATGTTAGAACCATCCTTGAGGAAGGTGGGATCGAGGCGGGTGAGATCGAGGGCATTATTTGGAGCCACTGGCATTGGGATCACACCGGCGACCCCAACAGGTTTCTACGAGCACGGCGCTTCTGGTAGGACCGGGCTTCAAGCAGCTGTTCACGCCTGGCTACCCAACAAATCCGGAATCCCCCGTCCTAGACTCCGACTTCGCTGGCCGCGAACTCCGCGAACTGAGCTTTGCGGATTCCACCGTCAAAGTCGGACGCTTCCCTGCAATTACATTATGGATGCGCCAGGCCACACAGTCGGTCATCTCAATGCTCTGGCAAGAGTGACATCCAACCCTGATAGTTTCATCCTCATGGGTGCAGACACTTGCCACCACAGCGCCGAAATGCGGCCCTCCAAGTATAACCCATTGCCTGATGCGATATCACCGCATCCGTTCCATTCTGAGAGTGCGGTGCCGTGTCCCGGGGCGTTGTTCAAGCCGATCCTACGCGACGAAAAAACGACAGAGAGCCCTTCTACGGCATAGTACGGCCTGGGATGCTGTTTGGTGACGCAGACGCCGCCGAAGAGACAGTAGACAAGATCATCGAAGCCGACGGCAGCAAGAACACTTTTGTCGTCATTGCACATGATTGCCATCTGAAAGGTGTAGTTGACTTATTTCCGAAGTATGCAAATGATTTCTTGAAGAAGGGTTGGGTTGAGAAGAGCAGATGGGTGTTTTTGAAGGATTTCAAGGAAGCGGTTGATGAGAGAACGGATGAGAAGCTTTAGAGGCAACAGTACTTTAAAGTGCGTGTACTAGTTAATAGGGATCTGTTATATCTTTCGCGTCTCTTCATCATATGTGTAACGTCAGTTTTTGGCCTCACAGAGGATTCACGCCGCAACCAATATGCCAGAGACTCAGAGATAGAGTGATAACCCCTGTCAATTTAGATCACATTATTGTTCCTTATCCAAAGCAGCTCCTTTATAGAAACTATGAGAAAAATATAGACGCTCAACTACTCAGGGCCTCAACTAAATAGCCACAGACCCAAAAACAGCGCCACCAGAAAGGTGGATCCTATCTGCTTAAATCACTCGCATCATCACTCAGGTCATGCAGTCTATTTCAGACTTTTAGGGGTCACGAGTAACACAAAATAACAAGCATAGTTAAACTCAAGAGGGTACACAGAGTAGTTCATGATTAACATACTACGCTAAACCTAATTCCTGGCAGCAAACCCACTGACAAGGCCCGTCGCCTCGTCCCTCTCCACACCGACAGAGCTGTAGACTCCGTCCAACACAGGCAACGCCTGGAGCCCCTCCAAAACCTTGGCATAGTCCCCAAAGAATTCATGAGCCCGTATGTCGTCATTGCCATCTTCAGCAGCGCCAGTGATACCATGTCCAAGCGTCACAGCAAGCATCCCACCGACTTCGACTGCGTGTGCCTCGGCGTCCCCATCCTGCTCCAGGAGAAGCGAGTAGATAGTTCCGGTGTACTGTGTTGTCGAATCCGAATTATGGCCTGGGAACACCCATTTCTTGTCCAGAAAAACCGGGTGCCAGGCCGTAATGACTAGGTCGCCAATTTTACACATCGCCTCATCCTCGACAGCCGTCCCCAAGATGCCCACGAGCTTGCGCGTGCCCTTCGGTGTCCAGAGTGTCATATCATTCTTCAGAGCCTTGACTTCGACCTTCGTGCCGTCCGCGAGGGCAACTTTGCACTCGGCCGCGAAACAGGGGTTGCTTCTCATGTTGTAGGATCTCATATTCATCGTCCTATTCATCGAGCGTCCCGTCGAATCCCTCACCGTTACGACCGGTGTGGGCGATGGCAGCGTGTCGAACAGAAGACTGAGCTCCTTGGTCGCCTCCAGGAACAGCGGAGAGTCCTTGCCGTAGCTCTGTGGGCCGGGATCCTTGAAGGAGTTGCGCACCTGCTTGAAATGCGCATTATACATCGACAGCAAGTAGTGGAAGCCCCAGCCGCCGAAATAGCTCGTTGCGAGAGCGAGCATCATCTGTCCCTCGAGGTCCTCCAGGAGCCCGATGTTGGCATCGTCATCGAGGACCATGGCGCGGATGGCGACGATTAGATTCTGTAGCTCGCAGCGCTTCTGTTCAACGTCGCGCAAGTTGGCTTTGGTGCGCTCGTGGGTCTTGGAAATTGGTGCGAGAGAGCTGACGAATTCGCATACCGTGGCGCGGTTACGGTGGAAGTCGATTACCTCGGGTTGCATATTTGGGCTGTCCGAAACACTACAGGATACGAGGCAGTTGCCAGAAGTCTTATTTAGGGGTCTGCATTGAAGCTCGGCCTTGATAAGGGGCTTCTCGTCTTTCTGCTCGAATGGTTCATACTTGAGAAAGATGTCGCGGGATTGTCCATATTGTAAGCCCCCAAGTGGTATGAGTAACTTGTCCTTGGGTGACTGGGCTTGGTCCTTCGGGATTTCCTTTCTGATGTAGTCACCCATGGTCTCGGCCAGTTGAAGCCCTTGAGAAGCCTCAATTGTCAAGGTTGCCGACATTGCAAATGTCGATTGGAGATTGGCAATCGCATGAATAAACACAGTGGCCTATAGCCTGTCAGAGACGTCATAAAAGGAGGTTGGGAGACTTACAAGCATGCTTGGATCGGAAATGTATGCAAAGTTGCCGCTCCCAACTTCTGCAATCGATTGGAGAAGGGAGGAGCCAATCTGGCTGCCGAAGCCAAATGTATGGATTGGCGCTGGGAGATCATACATACGGAGCTGTGTCACATATCCCTGCGGCGGACAGCTGATTGAATTAGCTGGGTTCATGTATATGTTGATCTGGAGCCTTACCCGACGTTCGGTGCACCATCCGTCAGCAGCATAAGCGCAGGCACACTCCCTGGCCGCGGTTCGTCGTCAAACAGACTTCTTCCCTGAAGAATACCCTGCCAGATATTCGTCAAACCATCGGCATGGATATTTTTTATGTTGTTCCAGGCTGCAGTCTTGTTCGATTTTGTCATGGGCTTCAGGCGCTGGACAATCTTGATTTCGTCAGAGAACGTGACTATCCCAAGGCGGTCGTTGTCATCCAAGGTCTCGACAATAGCCCTCGCGGCGTGCTTGGTCAGGTCCAGAACTGTAAGACCATTCACCTCGATCTCTCCCGCGGCTGTTTCTGGCGATGGTGCCTTCGTGGCCATGGAGCCCGAAACGTCAATGACCAGCACAACGTCACATGGCGTCCGGCTCTTCCCCTTCGGAGGATGAACAGAAACGATCACTCCCTCCATCTCTGGAAGGGGATGTAGAGTCAGAGAAACGCTATCGTCCGCTTCATCTTCAAGGGGGTCCGGCTTTTCGCGCTCCCTGAATGGAAGTGTGGTTTGTTCGCCATCATCGCACAGTGTCTTCTCGTCGGCGTCAGGGTCGGCTTTGCGGAAAAGGCCTCTCTGTGGGATGAGTTAGTCATTTGTCTCTGTATTATAGATTAATTATTTACCATGGTTGCGAGTGTTGAAATGTGAGAAGTTGGAAACGGATATATCAAAAAGTAGGCAGACAGTTCGTATTAATATTTAGATTTTAATACAAAGATCTCAAGTTTCACTTAAAATTAAGACAAGATGAAAGAAAACATATATAGTCAAAGAAAGTTAATACGATACTTCAGAATGAGTAAGAACATACGACCCGTTGTTGCGTTCAAAAGGCAGCCTCCAAGGCAGCACCTTCACCGGATGACTGCGCCACGGATGGGGAAAGGCTTGTGCGCATCTCTCACGAACTCACCAACGAGCTGATGATTATTACGCCACGTACCGTATTACCCTCCTCCGTTCTCCGGTACAGGCTGACTTTGAAGTCTAAGCCATCGGAACTCACACCTACAACAATGGCTTGACAGCTCTCTGTCGAATAGCTTCGTGGTGTGCATAAGCGGGGTGAGTTGGCGAGATCTTTGGCAAATAGCTTGGTGGGAGGTAAGCTTACGACCACGTGACAAACACACATTTAATTGTGCTACATTGCTCACATAACTCAAAGAGGTTAGAGTAGATTCAAACAGGTTGCATTAGACCTTGCATAAATCGCGGAGTCTAAAGTGGCCGTCCTAGTCACCTGACTTCGCTGTATCGGCGTCATTGGCGGTTAGTTTAGAAGGGGAGGCGATGATGGAATCTTCGGCCCTAATGACCACATCCCTACTCCGTATGTAGGCGACGCGGCACAACATAAGCCATGTCGAAGGGCGTTAGAGGCTCTCTAGGATCAGAGACGAGGAGGCGAAGGGGAGGGAGCGGGATATCGCGGGGTTTGGTGAGTCGGCGGTGTAATAGCTGAGTCATCTCCGCCGCAACCGAGCCCTGAGTGAGAATTTCGAGGGGGCGCATTGATGACATACATACGCTTAGAAATCCAGCCATACTATATACTAGAGACTGCGGGCAATTAGTAAATAGTCAGAAAACTGTCGTCCCACGGTGATACATACAACATATTACTACGGCATATGAAGAGTACCGCACAGGCACGCACTGTAGAGTACTCTATCCTATCGCGGAACTCGGTGTTTATCGTGGTACGTATTTGCCCCTCCATCCATCGCTTCAGCGCTAGTATCAATCACATCATCAGAACTTTAACTTATCACATGGAATCCCTGGAATTTTACTTAGAACAGTAAGATTTACTAGTCAACCTGCTTGTTTCTTTTGCCAATTGCTAACCTGAATTGTTATTCTATTTATCTAATTATATATTGCACGGAGAGCATAGACGCCGAGCCCCCGGCTGGTGTGGGTGTATTGTATTGTACGTGTGTGTACTCCACGGGAGCGCAGATAGCCGATTAGAGTAACTGCAAATCGTCTGGAACGCCCTTTCCACCTTTTTCCAACTTCTTACTTTGGGTCGCAAACCCCGTTAGCTCTCCTCTAACTGTCCCCGCCAAACTAGAATATGACTAGCTGCTGTCGATTTTGATGTACGGCAGTACTGGACTCCTAAGACCCTTGCTCTGTCTTTCCGCCCCTCATACTTAATTAACGTGGCGTGGCTCTTGACACCCTCAAAACTCCACTCGCTTCCTATTGCCCTCTGATAGCCTCGCCAGCCACTGTCAATCTCTAAACTCGATCTTGGATATCTACGCATACTCCCATATACATTCAGATCTACCCTGCTGCATTGGAGAGCCGCTCAGGATGACCTTCAGTTGGCCCGTTGCGCACGAATTTTCTTTGAGCTGAGACCCTCGGCGGAATCCTTATCCCCGGTTTCACACGGTCTCCGCCGTTGACTTCAAGAGTGTGAGTCTACAGCATTTGTTAAATAGCGAGCGGAAGCCCCGAAATAAATGATACTGGAAGCTGACCAATATGCCTAGATAGCCTCGCCCATTGACATCTATTTAACCCCGAAATTACGTGGCGGATTCCTCTTGACATACACCTTGCGAATTCCCCGAGGGTTTCCGCGATACCTCGATATTCCACGACGTAGTCATAACGAAGATAGGCAGGAAGCCACCCTCGATCTCGGAGTTGACATTCACAACTCCGTCGAACTACACACATACATCTGTCGGAATGGGTGTGGAACGCCCTCCAATCCAGAATAGTGAGGTCTATGTCCTCAATGGCCGGACACGGCCGGCGCCTCCCTCACCTCCCACGCCCTGCGAGACAAGGGCAATCTCCCCAGTACCAGATAAGCTCATGACCATCGCCCCTTCAGAGGTAACTGGCGCTTATCCGGTTCTCGAAGCACGCCTCGCCACCGCGGTGCATGTTCTAAAGACTGAGGCAAAGGCCTTGTCATATCTCGCGCGCCTATACCAAACAGACTCAATCGCAAGGCAGGGTTTCAATGAGACGGTGGAGCTGATACGGAGGGCCATGGAGATGAGAGGGAAGCTGGTAATCGTTGGAGTGGGCAAGAGCGGACATATCGCGAACAAGCTCGTGGCAACGATGAACAGTCTCTCCATACGCGCCACATTCCTCCACCCCACCGAAGCGCTTCACGGCGACCTCGGCCAAATAGACACCAACGACATCATCCTCTTCATCACCTTCTCCGGACGAACCCCCGAGCTCCTCTCCCTCGTACCCCACCTCAACCCCGAAAACGACCTAATCGTCCTCACCGCACACACCCACCCCTCAACCTGCCCGATAATCGACCGCCGCCCCTCGGCCATCCTCCTTCCCGCCCCCATCTCCGAATCCGAAACCACCTCCTTCGGCATCTCCGCCCCCACAACCTCCACAACCATTGCTCTCGCCCTCGGCGACGCCCTCACCCTGGCCATCTCGCGCGAACTCCACGGCACCTCCGCAACCTCCGTCTTCGCCACCAACCACCCTGGAGGAGCCATCGGTGCCTCCTCCCCTCCTCCTGCCGCTAAAACCAAACTCGCCGAAATCGCCGTGCCGCTCGCTGATATCCCATTCGTTGGCGGCGGCTGGGGCACCGCCCTCGCAACCCACGTCATCATCGCGGGATACCAGTCCCCGTCGGGGTGGGTGCGGTACTGCGAGAACAGTGTTGCACCGCCGCGGCGGATCAGGCGCCTCCAGCCGGAGGATATGGATAAGCTGGCTACGAAGGTGCGGGGGCTGGTGGTGACTACGCCGGAGTGGATCGTGGTGAGGGAGGATATCTCGGTGAGGGAGGCGATTGCGTTTTTGGAGGCTGCGAAGATGGAGTCTGCGAGGGGAGAGGCGACGTATGATGATGATGCGGTGATTGCGACGGCCGTGGAGGGGAAGGTGACGGGCGTGGTGGAGATTGCCACGTTAATGTCTCAGAAGTCGTGAATGCTATTTTAGATGGCGGTTGGACTTGGTCGAAGGGTCCATCTTTTGGTTTATTTCCTTTGGAGCATGCTATTATGCTTCGCTCATTGAGCCATTGGTCCGCGCTGATGCGTATATGAGTGGCCTTTTGGAGAAGCGGCATTGGCCCAGACAAAAATATGTTTTGGAGCTGGCATTTTGAAAGATTTTACGCAACCCAGCCTAATAGGGTTTTTTGGGGTGTGGATATCGCCGCCTCGGTTTAGTTGCTGGCGCTCGCGTGGATAGAGATGATAGGCGGTGGGATATTTGCTCTTTAGGTTTATATATATACATAGCTACGACTTGACGAATTTGGGAGATGCGTCTCCCCCCCTGCGTCAGCTTTTTATGGGGTTTAGGTTCATTGTGTGGGAGTATCTTGTGATTTACTGTCGTGAAGTTAAATTTTCTATTCATAACCATTCTACGACACTGTTTATTTCCCAAACAGCATTTGTCAAGTTATCTCACAAGCATGGGTTAAAATTAAACGCCCAGAGTGCTTTTCTCTCTGAAATAAGGGTTATATTTCACTGGATCTCTTTCACACACGTATCCCATTGTCTGAAATCCCATCCTCACCTCCTCACCATCTGGCCTTCATGGAATACTCAGGCCCTAGCTTCCCTCCTAAAGTTCTTGATGCGGTGGCTGGTGACAAGAAGCAGGGTACAAACCACGCCTATTTTTCCATTGGTTTGCAAGAGTAGGGTGAGCTTGGCGATGGCTATTGACAATTGTTAGTAGCGCATGTAAGAGACCAAATCACACGTTCTTACATTCTGTACGGAAATATCACAGCACGACGCCACTTGCTTCAGTACCCTGCAGTACTCTTTCATATAGGACTCAGTAATGATGATCGCTAGCAGTCTGGCTAGTGTTCATGTGAGTTTGATTCTGTTTAAAGAGGCATTTTAGAAATAACCTACAGGGTTCGAAGCAAGGGCCTTCAATAGGGCAGCAAGTTGGCGCATGATATCTAGGTTGGTCGCAAGCTTTTTTGTCGTCGCTAAATGCTGGGGCAGCAAGTATGGCGATGGCGAAGAGGGCGCCGAATTGAGTTCTCATGGTTGCAGGATTGGCGTTGCTTAAGTTTAAACAGGAGAATGCCAGTAGCGATGATCTATTAAGTGGGAGGAGGGAGGTTCCCCGCGCCCTTTATACAAACACAGCATCTGGTAAATCTCAGCTGAAACATAACTAGGGCCAGTAGCTAACTCTTGAGACCAAGGCTAACTGGCAAAGTCTTACGGGTTACTCAGAGGAAACTAGCCATTCAGACCTATGAAGCGAACAATGAGGCAGCTGAATAGAGAGAAGAGAGAAATATCCGAGACATTCATACTAATAATCTTAGCAATATTGTGTACCTGCAGCATTCTCACCCATTTTAGGGTCTTTGTCTGCTGAACTGAAGAGAGTTAAGACGGCAAAAATATTTAATTTTAGGGTCCTTAATTTTATGGTATGTATTTATTTTCCATAATTGAAAGGATTAAGCCTCGCCCGCCGTCTACTGCTGCAACCCATGATAAGGTGCGTAGTATAGGCTACACCTATTATGCGATTGGTTTACAGTCCAAGGCTATGTTCCGCTATTGATGATTGTTAGAATTAATACACGATATCCAAACATGCGTCCGTTCTTACCTCCTTTTCATCAAGACAGCATGTTGCCACCTGCTTCAAGCCGCTGCAATAGCTCTTGAGACGAGCATCGTCAAATTGTAAATATGGTAGTGAATCTAATGTTTATATAAGTATAACCTCTTTCAAATAAATAGTATTTAAGGGCTGGTTTAGGATGTGAATGCTTACTGTAAGTGCATTGGCCATTATCAGGGCAACACTACGGCGTAATATAATCCCTATTATCTTCGGTTTCCCGACAGGCAAGCTCGGCGGCGAGGGCAAGGCCAACGAGACCAAATAGGGAAATGATTGAGGTTCTCATGCTTGCGGTTTTGGCGCTGCTCTGGTTGGAACTTGAAGATGCTACCTATGATGTAGGAATGTGACAGTGGGTGGATGTTTATGTGGAGGGGGGTGCTCGAGCACTCTTTATAGGGGGCAATAAAATGGTGGCGACAAATATGATTTTGAAGGCAATGTTTGTAAGGGATGTGTGGCAAAACAATAATGTGAGGCAGCAGCAAACATAAAGAGGTTTTCTTATATAAAGCCATTAATTTATTAACCGCCCGAGACGCACCATAAAAAATATATTTCTTTCTTGCATTTTTTCAACTCCATTCTAAAAACCCATTCTTCATCCAGTCGTATGCGCTGCGGGTATCATACCATCTACCCCCACTCTTCTATACCTCGTCATTACAATTTTATCCCACTTCAATCTATTCCCGTTTCTTTATTATTTCGCTTTTTGCGATATCATCCCCGGTCTATCTGACCCGCATTTGGAGGCCCATAGGCGTCATTAGTCAATGCTCTCGGGAGCCGCGCCTGTTTAGTCACGTAAGCTTCTGTATTTTAGCTAGTTGTTTCCCGTTTGGCTTACTCAATGTTCCATAACCAGTCCTGATAATATTCGGCGTAGACCGAGGTCTCCTCAGGAACAAATCGATAGGCCAGGCGAAACGACCCGCAAGAGGTTCGCCTGCTTCTTCTGATGTTAGGTACTCGACGAGGGCGATGACTAGATATGTTAGATCGACTTCAAGTACGATTATTGGCTAGATTGAAAGGAAGGGATAAAACATACAGATATACGCTCCAATGCCGGTAAAAATATGCCACCAGCCATGCAATTCAAGAAGGAACGAAAGTGGCATGCCGATTGTTCGTTTCGCCTGCGTGAGCCAGGAGCAGGTGATATTATCGATATTCCAAATGACATATCCGGAGATAAAAATCACTATTTGCACCATAAGCATCCCCCCAACTCTTAAACCCGAGCCACCACGAGAACAAAGAAGACATACCTGAGCCCCATCGAACGAGCTTGCGCACCTCCTTCTTCACAGCTGGGTCTTCGACGCGGTGGCTGATGATCGAGCGCGTCTTTGTCCCCACAAGGACAACCATCACGCCAAACAGGATGGAGTGCCCAACTATTTCGTCGGACAGGCAGTGCCACACGGAAAAGACGGTTAGGAAGGCAGCGAGGCCGAGGCCTTTGAGAACTGCGTGCAGTGGCGTGTCATCATACGTGTAGACGCGATGCATGACCGTCGCCGTAGCGAGCAGCATTGATAGGTCATCCGCTGTGACTTGTTAGTCTCGCGTGCTTCTGTATATGGGAAGGGGACAAACCCCATTGCGTGTAATATATGTTGGTGGCGTGGAAGACCGCGCTGCCGAAACCGACGCCCATGATGCCGAGATATGGGATGTTCCTGAGGAAGGCATCCTTACGGCCCCAGTTCTTATAGATCCCATGAATGGCGTATAAAACTAGGCTGAGTGTTAGTATGTGTATTTACCGTGATTTTATGTCCGAGGGTGCCGGTTTGGGGTATGGCGACGTACTATACGTGAGGTTTGTGAGGGTGTTGATGAGCTCTGCGATATATCGTGTCACGATATAGTCCTATAGAGATGTCAATACCGGATCAGAGGAGCCATGCCATGGCTATCTTGGCAACGCACCTCCTCGCAGAAACTGTAATGCTTGTCAGCCTTGTTGCCAATAACGGGCGTTTGGATTTCTCACTTTGCCTTGGAGCTTGTTGGGCCCCAGTATGGATTGTACGGCGTATCTCTATAAGACCAACCCAAAGACGCCATGATTTCTATGTTATATAAGTTCGAGCTTGGCTCTGATCCCAGCCGCTCGTGGCTTTGATAGCTGAAGTTTATACTTCAAGTGTGGCGAGTCTCTGACACCTAATAGAGGCTAGTTGGAACCAGGAACCATAACCAGTCGAATGACGCAAAACGTAATTTTATTGGCGGTTGATAAAGTATTATTGGAATTAAACAAGCGCCTGTGTGCGGCACCAGACTTCCAGTATATATGGATGGGTTTTAAAAAGGGACCATGACTTTTGTAGCGACGTTCCGAACTTCCCGCGCGCTCTTTGTCGTCACCAGTGCCTGACGACGACTGCCACCACGCGTCTACCCTTGCAGCTGGGCCGCCCCTGATAGGCCAGGAATTATGGAACCAGGGTCTCAATGGTTAACCAATCAAACGCGACCAAAGTGTGCTTACTGAACGTGCCGAGGTAAAAGGTACGAAGTGCTTGGATCCTGAACCGATGTCATATCCGGGACTCTGGGGAAAAGGTGAAGTGTGGAGAGTTAAGTAGTGTGATAACTTCCCCTTCTCGACCACATTTCTTGCATTCACGCCCTATATACGCAATACACAGCTCAACATGTCTCAACAATTTACTCCCGCAGATGTTGCCCAGCACAACAACCCCGAGAAGGGCCTCTACATCATCGTAGACTCGAACGTCTACAACGTCACCGGTAAGCCTTTCCACATATGCGCCTGGAAAAAAGAGCCGCGGCATTCTCGAACAGCGCAACTCTTACGCCGCTGGTCGTACTCCTATAATTTGTGAGCTTGACTGACATCATATACAGACTTTGCCGATGAGCACCCCGGTGGAGCCAAGATCCTCAAGCGCGTCGCCGGCAAGGACGCCTCCAAGCAGTTCTGGAAATACCACAACGCCGGCGTGCTCAAGAAGTACGGAGCCAAGCTCCAGATCGGGACCGTTAAGGACGCCGCCAAGTTATAAGCGCTGCAAGCTTAGAGGGCGTTGTATTTACACCGTCGAGTGAGGGGCGTACATGACGGAGGCACGGAGGCGCATTAGTGCCTGGATGTGTGTTGTCATTCAGGTGATGCTGCGGACCAAGGCGAAACCGAGGAGGACAACATAGGTTCAAAAGGCGACGTGTATGAAGAGAATGGGAGGCAAGGGAGTGATTTGCAATGCATATATGATTTCGAACCATTGCGACAGCATATATACAATAGACCATACTGTTTCTGAACATACTAGCTCATTGACCCGCTCTACGTGAACACTGATACGTGACAACTACTGCCAGCGGATGTGAATAGGAGGGAGAGTGCCATCTTATATCCATAGCACCCTTTAGCACCGGCGTCGATAAGGCAGGATTTTCAGGTAATAGTATGGCATAATTCAATCTGTCTCACTTCACAGGATTATATCAATAACACATTAGTATATCTTAGATGCCATTATATATTCATGCTCTATGCGCTGCGTCAAACAAATTATCAAACCATCATGCCACATCAAGGGTATTGTTCAATCAAATCGTTCCGCCTCGACAAGATACAACCATACAAAGCACAAAATGAGGAGAGTCAGTAACACAATATCCACCCAATCCGTCCGATCCCAATCCAATTGTAGACCTAGCGCCATATCCGTAACGCCGTCTAGTCTTTTCCCGCCTCGCCGGTACCGTCCTCCTTCTTACCCACCGCGTTCATCGCCCATCCCATCCAGCTCGCCCGCTTATCCGCCTTGGCTGTTGTTTCGGCCTGGTCCTGTACTAGTCGCAGAGGCCGTGGCTTATTCCCAGCGAACGTAGCCTGCCTGTCCATCGCCCGTGGGGGTGAGTTTCCAGGTGGCGGTGTGCTCACCTCGCCAGTGTGGCTGGTGTGGCTAGTCTCCGTGCTGGTCGTACTTCCACCGTCACTGGTACCACTAACGCGGCTGCCAGGGAAATTGCCAGAAGATGGTAGTGCGAAGCCACCGCTTGGTGCGCGTGCTGCTGCATTGGGGTTTCCGGCTGCGGCCGGCGGCGCAAAGAAACTCGTCGAGTTGCGTGGCGTCTGAGGTCCGTGAAGCGGTGGTGAAGTTGCGGTGGGGCCTTTGTACATTGCGTTTACGACGCTGAATGCTCCCGAGGATATCTGCTCGCTTGCTGGCCTAGCCTTACGAACCGACGCGCCGCGGTTCAGGTTGAACGGGATTGAGGGTGCGGTGTCGGGGTCGGTCAGGGCCGAGTGAGCGGCGGGCATCTGGGACATTGGTCGAGGCTTTGGACGAGTCCCGCCAACAACGGACTTTGCGCGTTGCAGGATTGATGGGCCACCAGCGGCTTCCTTGGGAGGCGGTGGCGGCGGAAGGTCTTTATTGGTGTTTGCTTGGACGGTTCCGGCAGCTCCCGGCTTGAAGTCAGAGGACTGATCGAGGATAGCCTCGAAGTCTTGATGCTCGAGGAGTCGCTCGATAATCTTGTTAATGTAGAGTGTGAGTGCCTTGTTCTGTTCCTTGCTGGCCTTGAGCTCAGCTTCCAGGCGTCGATAAGCCTCAATATCGCCGTCTGCCACATCAGAAAGTTCGTCCGCCAGACTGGAGCCACCGGTGCGGCCTTCGAGTGCATCAAGGGCATCGGCGCGGGCCGGAGAGGACATATACCCAAAGTCCGACTTTGTGAAGTCGCCGTTGAGAGTTTTCTCGGAGAGGAGGAGTTGGAAGCTTTCGTTGTCTTCCATCAACCGGGCGTTGGTCATCCGAGTCTCTAGAAGTTGTCGTTCAATCTCTTGTATGCGGCCGCCACCCATGTTCTCCGATTCGACTATCTTTATTTGGGCTTCCGCTATTTCTAGCCGAAGGGACTCGATCACACGATCTTTTTGGAGGAGAAGTTTAGAGTTATTTCGAGAATCGCTGCGATTCAAGGACGACGGAGGAGCAAAATGATTGTTGCTTTCGATGCTCGGCGATGAATTATTGGCTACGTTGGGGGTTAGTAAATGGCATGTCAAGGGAAGTAAGGGGTAACATACAGTGCCTGAAGCCTCGCCCCTCACTACGAGCATCATCGTCCCCATTGGCCTTTTGGCTTAAACTCTCCTTTAACCTCTGAATTATCACCTGCATCTCCTCTTCTCGATTACCCATCTCCTCCTTCTCCTTCGTCATTGATGTTCGCTCTGCCTCGTATATTGCCCCCATCTCCCTCATCTGCCTGGCGGAATCACGTTTCTCATTCTCCAGCGACTCGACCCGTTCCTCCTCCTCATGTAATCTGTCCTCAAGCTTCACTTGCTCTTGTAGCGCATCTTCTAGCCTGGATTGTAATACCTCTGTCTCTTTCTGGAACTGTTCGGCTCGGATCTCGGACAACCGCAACCTCTCCTTTAGCTCGTCCATCGCAGCAATAGTCTCGGCTCGAGCTTCCTCGGCATCTGTAGCGCTGCTGCTGTTACTCAAGCCCGATGCGCCAACAACAGATCGTCTAGCTGGGTTCCCAGCCGACAAGGCGCTGCCGCGCAGCGACCTCGTCCTAGGGAGACCGCCATTTGGTTGCGACGAAGGTGAGGATGGTGTCGGAGAGCGAACAGGCGCGCGATTCGATGGAGTAGGAGACGTGGTCGGATTCGTAGGCCGACGCCCATGTGCGCCTGTTGGCGGTAGCTTCTTGTCAGTCCCTGACATTGTGTTGGCAAATGGTGTTGTCGCGTGGGACCCCGATAATGTCGTATCTTGAAATGGGTTGACGTTCCACGTGGTTACGCGCTAGAGTAATGTTGTACCTTGGTGTTATGGGGCTGGACAACGTTGAACATCAACTTTATGACCTGCAGACACGGATATTTAACAATTATGTCGCGACTTGGTTGATACGATTCAGAAGACAGGTGTGTTATGTTTGTATGGGCCACCTGGTTGACTTTTGTGGTTCATGGACTTGTCTGATTCAGTGGTGGTCCATGCGAAATTGATTAACCCGTCTCATAAATTGGTGATCTTAAGAGTCAATAAACGGACGTAATATCCCCGCGTTTCATTCTATTGAAACATGGCCACCTTTGTGAAATGTCTTATGGTTCACATGCTCTAGGCAGTTAAGATAAAATATTGAACAT
Source organism: Pseudogymnoascus verrucosus (assembly GCF_001662655.1). Lineage (NCBI taxonomy): Eukaryota > Fungi > Ascomycota > Leotiomycetes > Thelebolales > Thelebolaceae > Pseudogymnoascus > Pseudogymnoascus verrucosus. The sequence goes on from NW_017263669.1 coordinate 380,113, forward strand.
GGTTTATTAAAGTGAAGTGCTCAGAGTTATGCGTTAGGATAACCGTGCCACTAATTTCCTCAACATAGCCGGACGTTTTCCAGAACATTTACATACAGGGGTCATTTTGAGAATTTCCCATATAGGCTGCCGCCTCAATCTCTCCCATCAAGATGGAGATGGCTTGTGGCAAACGCGTAGTGAAATGGTTCCTGGACTCACAGAGACGTGCAATATCCAGTAAAGTCAATTCGTGTCGTGGAAAGCCGTGGATACCAAATTTAAGCAGGCTAGGAAAATTGATGGAGTCCATTTCTATTAATCATTCCTTCGAGAACGGTAGAATTTATTTACACTTCGTGGAACACGGTCGATGTCGACTGGTCATTTGTAATTTCTATTGATAGACCAGAAACAGGTATTCAGACAGGTGTGATATTCCCAGCCCCCCTGTTTCAAATCACGTGTACATTATTATCAAGCCTTATCCGTCACCTTGGCACGTGACACATAACCCCGTGATCTCTCGTAAGCGATTGCTTTGCAAGCTTTGCAAGCTTTTGTGGGCTTAGGGTTCGAAGTCGCTAGTGGGGCTTTTTGATTTCAAATCTTGAGCAGTGCATATCGTAAAGGCAAGCGGATTCCCTCGCCTCCGCCCATCTCTCAACTAATTCACGACAGCAACATCGACGAAATCATTCAAAATGGCTCGCCGTCCTGCAAGATGTTACCGCTACTGTAAGAACAAGGTACGTTGAAACTGTTGCGATGTGTGGGAACGAGTGACGAGGGATCGAGGGACGGGAGGGAAAGGACGGGTTGTGCGATGAATGGAATCTCGACGACACCAGCGACGTCTGCGAGAGCGGCGCCCGTGGAAAGATTTGGATGGAATTTGCGTTCGATCGAGAGCTGCGAGATATTTGGAAGATTGGTAGCTAACTTGAGTCTCTTCACAGCCTTACCCAAAGTCCCGTTTCAACCGTGGTGTCCCGGACCCAAAGATTCGCATCTTCGATCTTGGCCGCAAGAAGGCAAACGTTGACGAGTTCCCTCTGTGCATTCACTTGGTTTCCAACGAGTATGAGCAGCTGAGCTCTGAGGCCCTTGAGGCTGCCCGTATTTGCGCCAACAAGTGAGTTTATCCAATACAGCGATACCCATCAAGCCCGAAACCAGAGCCTCGCCAGAGTCGTCAACAGAGCACTGTCAGACGCTACGCGAGTTGCATGGCAATGGGCTTTCGGAATGCGCGTTTGAATTACAAGGCATATACTGACAATAAATAAAGGTACATGGTCAAGACCTCCGGAAAGGAGTCTTTCCATCTCCGCGTCCGCCCTCACCCTTTCCACGTCGTCCGCATCAACAAGATGTTGTCATGTGCCGGTGCCGATAGACTGCAGACTGGTATGCGTGGTGCTTGGGGAAAGCCCAACGGAAGTGTTGCTCGCGTCAACATTGGTCAGATCATCCTGAGTGTCCGCACTCGTGATTCTAGTAAGTTTGCCCTTGGAATGGTCTACTACGTCAGCAGCTAACCAACCCACCTAGACCGCGCCGTCGCTATCGAGGCTCTCCGCCGCTCCCAGTACAAGTTCCCCGGTCGCCAAAAGATCATCGTCTCCAAGAACTGGGGTTTCACCCCTCTTCGCCGTGAGGAGTACATGGACAAGAAGAACACCGGAAAGGTTTTCGTCGATGGTGCTTACGTCCAGTTCTTGAGCACCCACGGCAAGATCGCAGACAACGTTAGGCGTTTCCCGGCTGCTTTCGCCGAGACTGCTTAGATTGTTGTTGTTGGGTCATGACGGGTGGATAAGAACGGCGCATAATTGCTTTCGATGGCTGCAATGGAAGGGTTTTTGAGTCAAAGGTGCTCGTTTCATTGTAACTATGAAAAATAGCCATGATATCCTTCTGCTGCTCCCCTTTAGTGATTTGAGTGATTGATACCTGTGTTCCCAGTAGATGGCGGCCCGGCTTTCCGGCTCACGGGAAGTATTGAGACCGCCACGCCACTGAGATGTGTCTACTACCATACCCCTGTTATTATGAATTCCTCCCCATAAGCCAAATAATTCGTAAGAAATCAGCGGTGACTTGAGGTTCGTCCACATCTTATATCAGTTGGGTGATAAAGATGTATTCATTGGTGCATTTGAGCTTACATCCCGTCCCCTGTTTCTTATCGCTTGCTCGTATCGGTCGATGGTGTCACTGCCGGCCAGTACCGTCGCTCGCACTCTGAAGTCGAGTGAGTAATCAAACGAGGTAAGCTGAGAATTTACAGTAAATACGACTCTATATAATTCAAATCACTCTTAAGAGTCCCCGGGAATCGATTTTATGTATGGTCGCGCGCTCTGTTGAGATTGTTTCTATAAGAGCAAGCACAGATTGGCACCAAGACAGCAGGGTTGCTACTTCACGCGGACCCAAAGTGCAGGGAAGGGACCCCCGCCTCATATTGGTCCACGAGAACACCATCCATCGACAATACACACCTCCTCACCGCGACATTAACCATTCTATTACCATACAAACCAGCCTTTACGAATAAACTCTCTGCATATATTGTTTAGTTGATACCCAGACCTTACGCTTGACCACCCATTACTATTATATAGCTATCTCCTTTGCATTAGTTGTTGACCAGCCGTGTCTCCTCACGCACGTCATTTGGCCTCCTCAACAAGACTGGCCTCCCATCCGAAAGCACGTCGCTAGGGAAGATATATCAAGTTGAAAGTTTGAATACTATAGGCAGCCACGGCTGTTGTCGAATATACTATCAAACCGAACCATGGCTTTCCGCCAGTCAACCCACTACGCCCCACAAAGGACATACACGACACCGGAGGAACCCAGGCTCGATGGGCCTTCCACCCAGCCAGATCAACAACTAGAGGACTCCCAGGAATGGATATTATTCTCGCCGGCGCCGGCATCAACTACAGATCGTACACACACAGCAACAACAGCTAGCACGCGACACACTGTTGGTCGATCAAGGCTGAGCGACTATGGCAGTATCGACACCGCTGGCAGGTCGTACGAGTATGACGAAGATGTCTCCGAACACTCGGAAGCGGTTGCAGAAGATGATGAAGAGGATGGAGAACTTGATAGTCTAGATAGCCATCTGCTCGAGTTCAGAGCGGAGAGTGCCTACGGAGACGGGAATCCTGTATTGCCTACTCACGACGGGCTGGGGTCTTTCCGACTCGATGGGACTATGGGGGAGGGTGTCCAAGAGCAGTTATACGCGTTCGAGAGATTTAACCCACGACGAATAAGGCGACGAAGGGAAAGCCTTGAGCTTGGCCAGCGAGAACTCGAGAATGAGACGTCCGCTGATAACGAGCAAGTGAGGAGGATTGAGGAATGGAGACTAGAGCAAAGCCGGGCACTGCTTGATGAGATACAGAAGGAGACGCGTCGGAGGAGGCAACCTGCGTCAAGTACAAGGGCCAAATCAGAGAGGGACTATCACGACGAAGAAGTAGCAACACTAGGAGACCTATCCGAAGTTGAGACTTCCAAGCCTGAAGAGGGTATGGATACGGAGGAAGGGGAAAGTTTCTGGACGCGTATTACGAGGAGGGTCATCCATGATCTTATGGGTATCGACGACCGACTTCTGTCAATACTGTTTGGTGAGGGCCTGTCGGAAGAGGTAGAGCGAGAAGCTAGCCGCAGGGACTGGTATGCTGGGATAGACAGGGAGCAAAGCGATGATTCATGGGAATATCGACTTCTAGGGAGAATAGCACGTGAACTTGGATTGCTCGTCAACCAGTTATCGGATCACCCTGGAGCATTCTCTACCTACCTTAAGGTTCAGCAGCAGCCGTTGCCATATGCTGGCTTGCCTATCATACCGGAGACAGGTGCCAATACGGAGGATGGGCCTCAAACCCAAGCTGGCTCGGCTTCGGTGCCACTCTTTCAACCAACTATTCCAAATACCGCAAACGCCATGGACTTTGCAGCCCCTCCAACTCGATCCGCCCAAGACGAGCAGGGCAGCGCAGGCCCGTCTAAATTTCGCTCCCAGGGATATCAAGAGTCGGACGAGGCCCACATTGGTTTCAGCAAGGAGGAGTGGGAGAAGCAGCTTGATATCGGACTAGTATTCAGCTATCTTAGGTCGCGCTTCACTAACGGAAAGGAACCTACTGTATCCTCGCACCTTACCGGTTCTCGAACCAAGACTAGTCCGCAAGACGCAGCTGCAAGGGCAGCACGTGTCCATCAGCTGCACCCACTCGTGTCGAGGCCGAAGCCCTCCGAGCGTCGAGCATCATACAAGGTTATTGTACCTAGTGGCCCGATCCAGCAGCGGCGAAAGAGCACGAGTTGCGCAAGCCAGAGTACGAAGAAGTCGGCAAGGAGGATCAGTGGCTCTAGCCGACACTATTGGGATATTAATGGGAGTATTGGGTCTGGTTCATTGGCTGCATCCACCGGTGGAATGGGAGCCTGGGGCGAGGTGTAGGTTGGGGGCTATGGGAACAGGTAAGCATATTTTGGTGTTTGACGGAGGGAACGACAGCGTTGGGCGACGACTTGGATAGGCATTTCTCATCTCATCGTATCATTATTCAGGGCGGGAAGACAAAGTATATAACATAAATACTATATATTTTTTACCACAATTCTACTGCGGCTGCCTATTTGGCGAGATATAATACTATGTCAAGACGCCCCATGGTAATTTGTTTAGCTGGATGTATATTCGCCAACGGTTGGAATTTACCATGTCAACGGCTCCATATTCATGGGAGTTTGTACACGGGACACAATGCAATGCGGGGATCTCACCCACATTTCCCCCTGCTGATGTGATGGGGAAACAACACCAAAGTGCATGCATATTCGCCTAACCAGTTCGGGAAATCTGCACACTTGACGCCGTCTAATTCGTCAACGAGGCGACGGTAAGTGCGACCCGTACCGCGCTGTCGTGTTTGCGACACCGCAAGGCGTTTATGATTCGACAACGCTGAGGCGGCTATGGACGCCTCGAGTTGCCCCGGCGTCACTGGCTCCAGGCACCTGCGCCAGGAGAATTTGGATGTGCCACATTGTCCAATCCTCCCAGTCCACAGTAAGTGAGCAGCTGTTTGGCTGGAGATATGATGCAAACCATTGCGAACTTCGTCCCCATGGAGGGGATTTTATGTTGCTCTATCGGGTTTGGTAGGTAACCTGACCGGACTACTACAGCTGACAAGGTTGATTCGAGGAGTCATACAGCCCATGGCTGTGCATACGTCCAATACGTCCAGTGCATACCATGCTAACTACTGCTGTGCTCAACCGAAGCCACCAAGTACTTGTGTGGCTTCTGTTTCATTTCGCCGTTCTCCTTCCTTAAATATATTTTCTCCACACCTTTCGGCTGACCCCACGATCAGGCTGTGTACGTACGTGCGCCTGCTTGCTCGTGCCTTGGTCCTTTTTCCTCTTGCGTTTGTCGTCCCTTCAACTCAAAGTATATTTCATTCAGTCAAGTGTGTCCATGTTCATATTTCTATATACCTGTTAGTATCCCAAGTTGAAAAGTTGTCAATTAGGCGGCCCCATCCTTACCGTGAGGGCAACCCCCCTTCAGTGTACTGAAATCCTCCCAACCCTCGATGAATTCCGAGCGCGACAACATCTCCCACGATAGCCTTGCGCGGCCGAGTTTCGATCTCTCGTTAAGAGCGCATTATTCATGATTTAGTTTTACCAAGGCGCCGAAGATTAATTATATATATCGAAGCTCAAGCACCGCCGTCGTCGCTCAACCCACCGGCGGCTTTATCGTCTTCGATGCATAGCACTTTCGAAACTTGACTTGCCGATGGCTCACTCTGCCCACATTGCCAATACTCCACTCTTGAATAGCCGTTATGGCGATAGACCTGCCGCCAGGCAGCCGTCACAAAAGCTGCCCACGGGCGCTTGCAATTATACAAACCTGAGCATTGGCAATAACGCAAAATGCGGTTGTCAGCGCTTTTGCGACCGGTCGGAATACTCGGCCGGGTCGATAAATGCGGATGGAGAACTCGAGGTTGAGAAGGTGGGTTGGTGCATGTGCGAGCACCATGCATGTTTCCATGAAGTTGGAAAGCCGGCGGATGAAGTCGCTCTGATGCCTATCCGATCTCGACAAACCTCACACGGAGGCGACTCGTCGCTCCCGAGCACGTACAGGGACCCTCCTAAAGCCCCAAGTATCTCTTTGCAACGAGCAGCCCCAGTGAGCTTCAATAATGGGACACAAGCCGGGAAGCAACTGCCAACTCCTGGCGTGGACACCGAGACCGGCCCTCCAAGAAGTGATACAGGAACCCCCGGACCGAACTTCATTCCCCAGGATACTGGGCTCCCTCCTATTCCATCGCAGTGTTTGCTGTCCTCAAATATGAACTTGAGTGCTCTTGTGGGAGCACCGCTTTCGTTTAGATCGGCAGCATCTCGCGAGGAGCTCAGAGCGAGCACTGGATTGATACATGACTGGATTCCTCACCCCATCCAGGCCGGCTCATATAACGAAAGCCTAACCGATGCTGCATCGCCTTTATCTGGATACCTAGAGAATGCCGAATTTCATGACAAGCTTATGACAGTGGAGACCGAGAAGAGCGGCGCATCGCAGACAAACCTGGGTCAGAAACCATCGTCTCAGGGAATGGACCTATTGGTCTCCACAAACGAAAACGACGAACGCCTCACGTCTGTCGTAGCCCAGTCCGAGATGGATGTTGTCAATTCTACTCCCAATTTCCATCAAATTTTACCATACGTTTCGGATATTCACAAACATTATGCGGTTAAGCCAACATTGAAAGACACTTTGCAGAACCATGAAGACCGTCTTGATCACTTGGAGAATGCTACCCATAGCTGTGCAGCTCCAACCGACGCTGGGAATTGTGACTGTGACTGCGACTTGCTTAGCCATAAGCATGAGAAAATAGAGTGCCGGATGGACCGTATCGAGAAGGCTCTCTCTACCAAGCGATTCCAGGAACTTGGTCTTGCTGGCCGTGGCAATGGGTCAGTGACGTCGGATAATTCGACCGTGATGACCTCTACGGGCCACGCGGAAATGTATTCCCGGATTGACTCACGTATCGAGGCCTTGGAGTTTCGCCTAGGTGATCTTGATAACGCCATGCCTCCGTCGGCGACCAATCCATGGGAGTTTGAGGTCATATTTCTACCATACGGACTTGACATGAATCGAGTATGGTCTCGAACGGGCAACCCCACGCAAAGAAATGCCTGGAGTACGCAAGACACATCATCTCCCCATATGTTAATGGGAGCACTGTCTCAACGGTTTTTCAGCAAGGCGGCCACAGAAAACTCCTGGGAGCACATACTAGAAAAATCCCAGCCAACATCAACTGTTTTCTCGGCAAGGGCTTGCGGCATAGAGAGTGTGGTCGACAAGCGACTGCGCAGCAGAGGCCTTGTGAGGACAATCCATGTTAAAGGCCCGGATGCCCAGCACGTTCAGTTTGCCATGTTTGAAGCATTTGAAGATATACTTCAAACTATGTCTTCTGGTATCAGCTCACCCTCGAAAATCCCGAAACCTCTTCGGCGGTACCGCGAAGCTCTTGGTACATCATGGATCCCATTGCGGAAATTACACAAGGACTCGCAACTGCGATTCTTAGAAACCTCCGAGATGCTGACGCCAACACTGTGGACTGCATCCTTCCTCGCGGAAGTATCTATGCAACAGTCTAATATAAGGCGCCTTTACATAACAAATAAAGACGGCTATGTTCAAAACGGATCCGCGGGTTGGACATGGCAGAAGATTAGGCATCTGCCTCTATTCAACGAGGGAAGCAATTCCGCAGCAAGCAGCGACGATGGCTTTCAAGCAAGCAGTAGCTTCAAGCCCAGCCAAATCCAAATCCATGAGCCACACTGGCACTGGGACGAAAGGCTAGATGGACCGGTTGTTCATCAAACCGTTACCACACAGCAGCTGTCTCTCGCCATCATTACAGCACCAGAATCCGATGAGGGTCAAGCTTCCCCAACTTCTAGTACATCGTCTTCTGAGTACTCGCCTCCACTTCGGTCGCGCACACCTGCCTCCGAGGCCTTTGGACAGCCTATATCGCCACTCACCGAACGCAATTTAGCCCGCCCGATCCATGGCCGTACAACATCCATGCCAATCACTGTCCCGATCAACTTCCGACCCTCACCGGGGAGCCAAGGCAAACGCCGTATTACGTCTTTCGAGCTTCAACATGAGCGAGTGACCCACTCGCCCTCCCCTTTCGCCCCGAGACACTCCTATAGCTTCTCGGCGAAGCGCCAGCGTACTCAATCACCCAACCGTCCGCGTGACACCCCTCGCTGGAGCGCCGAGCCCCCTAGCCCTTACGTCTTTGAGGAGGAGCGAGAGCATAAGAGAGGGATGACGCCATTCGCGTATGCTACACCTCACAGCAATGCACCTTATATTTATAACGATAGACGGTCTATGAGCAACGTCCCGAATGACTGGGGCATCGACATCGGCAACGAAGACAGCCCTACGGATGAATTTGAGACCGATGACAACAATAATGAAGATTATATGTCGGATACGGACCAGGCTTACCAGCATGAGGAGGAAGACTGGGAAGGCGTCAACGAATTAACGGCCGATCAAGTTAAGATGGAAGAGGAGGACGACAATAATATCGAGGCTAGGGCGTTCTCAGATGACGATGAAGACGCAGTGAGTGATACGAGTAGCACGCCCAGCGAGTACCCGAGCACCCAGCCGTTGGCGAAATATTCTGGAAAGAAGGGAACGTTTGAGATTCATGTTGATGAGGAGAAGTGATGTATGAGTCTGAACTGGTAGGCACTGACTGGTTGTGGTTTTGGCCAGGAGGCATTCAGGGGCCACAAAAAACGGGGGCGTCATGCTCAGGGCGTTTAAGGGTGAAGCTTGGTAGCCACCGTGAGAGGCCATTAGATTGCCGGTGCGATATTCGCCTCGTAGCTCTCCACTATCTTGTATAGATAACAGAAATATCTCAAAATAATTTCGTACTCTTTTTGCTGTGTTGACAGTGCGTACAATGCAATGGTGGTGGTGTTGAAGCTTGGCTGTAGCCCATGAATGTGTCAGATGTGGGACCCGAGCTTATCCGCTAGGTCACGATGATGACGCCGAAAACCCCGCGACAATTTTGACAATTCTGACAAGATACACACAACAACGATGGGCAGCTTATGAACACGAGCCGCTGCCTAGCCAGAGTAGCATACCCTGACCACCTCGGATCATGATGCTCTTCTCTAAGCTTCTGCGCCCTATAGCAGCTACAAAAAAGTTTGCTATCTGCGCGGAGCTCGCGGAAGTCCTTCAGCCTCGTGGCAGCCTCCTCCCACGCGTCAACACTCGAAGCTTCACAAGACCCAGTTTCGAAACATGGCGAAATGTAAGAGGCGGACCTAGCTCGACAGGTAGCCGGCAACAGCAGCGAGCCTTCCACGAATCCTTCAACACACGCCGCCGCCAAATTTTCCGACGCATCGAGCCGCACAATGCGCGCCCCCTCATCACCCCCGAGCAAGTGCGGAGATTGTTCGCCTCGGGGCAGTTCAGGGGCTTTGCGATCCTCGCCGCGGGTGGGGTTACTATATTCTACTTCATGAACATCGAGACGGTTCCGGTGTCAGGGCGGCGGAGGTTTAACTGCTACAGCGAAGGCAGTGCTGAGGAGCAGGGAAGGTTGGCGTATAACCAGATCCTCTCTGAGGAGGCGAGAAAGGGCAAGGTACTACCGGAATCCGATTCCAGAGTTAAGAGGGTGAAGACGGTGCTTGCGCGGTTGATAGAGGCGGGAGACTTGGGCACGGGACAAAGTGATAGCAAGAAGGGCGACGGATGGACGGTGCACGTCATTGAGGATCCGCGTAAGTACATATATATGTCAGGTTTGGTATGCAATGGCTGACGATGCTGGTGTCAGATCAAGCAAACGCTTTTGTTCTCCCGGGAGGCAAAGTCTTCGTCTACAGTGGAATATTTCCCGTTTGCAAGAACAACGACGGGCTGGCGGCGGTTATGGGCCACGAAATTGCACACAACATGGCGCAGCACGCGGCAGAAAAGATGAGCCAGATGGCATTGCTCCAGCCGATAGTTTGGGGGCTCATGTATCTCGATTATACTGGAGTTACAATGGGATTAGGGCGATTTTTAGGGAGCATGATGCTCGACCTTGGAATTATGAGAGTTTCCTCCAGAGAGCAGGAGAGTGAGGCAGATCATATCGGCCTCATGCTTATGGCGGCAGCTTGTTATGATCCCAAGGAGGCGGTAGGGTTGTGGGAGAGAATGGAGAGGCTAGACAAAGAAACGCCTCCCGAATGGCTTTCTACACATCCGTCGGTATGTTTCCTTCCATCTTTGATCAAGTTGAGCTTTCACCTAACCCTCTCCAGAATGCGAATCGAATCCAGCAAATTATACAACTATTACCGCAAGCGGAAGATAAATACCAGGAGAGCAACTGTTCATCGACGGTGGGATACAACAACGCCTTTCAACACGCCATTGGCCGCACCCTAGTCTTCCGGTAAGTGCGTGATAAAGCTTGGATGCAGCTATGAACAAAATGTAATTTAAAGAGCGAATGCGGCGTTGGCGAGAAATTCTCCTTCTGTTTGGGTTGAGTTAGCAGAGACCACTTATGATATATTCCCATCTATACGCGCGTGTATCAACAGCAAATTTAGAAATCCCTTGTCCTGTTCTTTCAAAGAAAGTTTTTCCGTTTGCAGTGGTTAACAATGTTGCTCGAGGGAATAGTGTTCTTTGACGAAACAAGAGAAAGGGAACAAGACCATTCCAAACGCATTTGCGCGGCCGGCCGATTTGTTTCTTTCAATGTGATATCGACAACGAAGTGGCTTTGCTTTAACCTTCATGAGGGTCACTTAGCAGCGATATATTGATAAGAGAGTCCGCACGTTGGCCGCGAAAATTTTCCTCTTTACCTATTTGCACCCATTTTGTGATACTCAATACCGATTTTCACAATGGCGACCAAGGATCCGACTAGGCCCAGACGGCCACCTACAAGATTTGCCCAGAAGTACGGAGTTTTTAAGGATATGTCCAGGCCTGATATTGTCAACGCACTCCAAGGCTACAAGAGCGGCCGTACTCCCGTCAGCCCCCACAGGTCAGATGACTCAGGGAGGCGGAGAAATTGGAAACACGCAATAGCAGATTATCAGAAAATGATTAATGGGGGGTTCCCAATGGAATGGACGAGGGCCTTGAGAGCATATATACCAACTGCCGATGCTGATTTTGCTGACCATTGGCTGAAGTATGAACTTGACAATAAAATACATCCACTCATTGACGGACCTCAGTGGGAGACGCTAAATGGGTGTTTCAAGAGCTATCCACCGCCGTTGACAGGCGATGGACACGATAGCTTCATGATAGTGAGTGTGTCGCTGTTAGCTGAAAACCGTTATTTCCAATACTAAGTGTGATACAGGCCGACAACCCAATCGTTTGGAAGGCACTTAAGCCTATTTTACAACTAACCACTCTTTACTTGGATAACTCAGATCTTTGGCCGTGGTACGTACAGTGTTGTATGCGCGGGATTTGAAGTCACAGATGAGCTGATAAACATTTCGAAGGTGGGACGCGTTGCTGAGCGATGCGGGTTCTGATAACAAGAGAACAGAGCCAAGTCCACATATTCCTGGGGCGGAGAATTTATTCTTCAAGATGCGAACACCGGAACAAATCCATAAGAAAAAAGTTCCAGTAAAAGATCTTTTAAGGGAGATGGCTGGCAAGTGGTTCTTTTGTTTTAGATCTATGTATCGCGACTGCTCGGATGGCGGTCCACAAGATCACCACTGGTGGGGTATAACGGTTACATGTGGAGGGCCTGGAAAAAGTTCCGTAACTCTTGCTAAGGAGTTGATCAGTCCACTTCTTAAACCCGATTTGACGGTATAATTTCCTTTTCGTTCGTGGAATGAATCCTGCTAACCCGAAGAAAAGGAACCAGAAAGGATCGTGATGATTAATTTTGCTGCGAGAACCCTTGCCCATGAAATTTCCGTAAGTATGCTGCGATCGTTATGGATTTGACTCCTCTTCGTACGAGGGATAAGCGGGGATTGTTTTCGCTGACTTTGCCTGCAAACAGCACGCGGCAGTTATGCATTATGAAAAACGTATCGATCCGAGGCGACGAATGATGAACAGAGCCCTTTCAGAACCCTACTTTGCAGACGAGGGGTGGAATGAAGTGTATGTCGACCGCACCTCTGTTGTGCCCCTTTTCTGACGTTATATAGGGGCCATTCTCTGGAAAACAACGTAATAATCCGCCAAAACCCCATCCCTATCCCGTTGTCTGCAAAAAATATCCAATCACACTTCTAACTCATATTGTCCAACTAGGTCCTCAAGTCCCACCATCGCCTAATTATGTCCAACAATGGCCTGCCGCTGCTGGTGTATGACGAGAGCTTTCCTTATCCTGGGACTCACAGAGACTACGAGGACACCAGGTACTTGCCTCCCGGAAAAGCGTTGGAGCCGCACACAAATGTTCGGAAGTTAGTATCCCTCGAATGGATGCGATTGTTTCTACACGGCGATTTCTGGGACTATCATGTTCGCCGGTACGGAGGAGACGCATTGATTCCAGATGATCCCCTAGCTGAACAACATGTGTTTTGGGAACGAGGTGGAAATACGGGAAATATTCCACCTGTAACTTGTATAAAAGATGTAGCGATACGCCCCGACGTTAAAATCAGGCTTGACATGTCCCCTGGGGAACAAATGGTGGCGACGACTCTAAATATACGCAGAACTTTACACAGACTTGCTCGAGAAAGGCTCGGCCAGGTAATGAACGAAGGATATGGTCCGGGTCCCAATGGCGGTTTCCTTCCAATACAGCCCGGAATGGGCCAGCAAACTCACCAGGAACCGAGCGGACCTCAAGAACCAGGTGTCCCGCAAGCGCAGGGAACAGAACAGGCCCAAGGCGGGCCCCAAGTCGAAGGGCAGCCACCAACGGCAGGACCAGAGGGGCAGGAAGTCCCGCCCCAAGCTCCAGCCCCAGCTCCAGCTCGAGAACCCCGCGACCCCCCCACCCCAACTTCAGACTACGAGCTACCCGACGAACCTCGCATGGAAATCAGAGCAAGCGACGTAGTTTCAGCCAACAAGATCGCCTCATACCTCAAATACTTCCGCAACTCCCTCGGCCTCCACATCGTAGCAACTTGTACAGAAGACGGTCTGTGGTTCCACCTATACCATTTAGTTAAAGAATCTTCGGGGGTGATTATCACTTTCGAGGATTGGAAGATCTTTCTGCGCATGTGCAATTCGGCCGATGCGATGCTGAGGTACATCTCTCCATCCCCAAACAAAATCCAAAGTAGCATAGGCGTCTGAAAGCTAATTTCATGTCCACAGCTGGAATGCAGAGTCCAAGGTGGTCCATTCCCTCACCTCGGGTTGGGAGGCCATCCCACCCAGTGAGCCACCGGTTGCGCGCCCGTCGTATCCCGAACCGACCCTGTCACAACCAGATCTCCTCCGCATGATAGATCTGGTGAGGAGGTATATCTTCCGCTGTCCAGACCACATGAATCCCAAGTCCGTGACCTGGCATGATGAGATGAGGCTCGTTCACCAATTCCACACCATGGTGGACGAGGATGGCCTCGACCTCAGCGTCGCGAATTTCAGGTCGATTTGTCTTACGTATTTCAATGCCTGTTGGACGTGAGTAATTCCCATCAGTCAGGAGCGAGGGTAGACGGAGAGCCAGAAAAAACTAACACACAACCCCCTACCAGAACCGGCCCCATCGGCTGCCTCCAATGGTCCGCCCCCACCTACTTCATCAAGATGCTCGACGCCGTCCTGAAATACAGCGTAGCCGCCGCCGAAACCACCGACATCGGGACCATCCTACCCAACGACATTGTGCGGGACACGATCAACATCGCTTTTGAGGGGAACGGGGTATACCAGGACGACTACGCGTTCGTGGTGCACACGCGCGGTCGCTTGGCTGATAATCAGACATGGTGGGAGCTGGCGCTGCTGCAGCTGTTGCCGGACTATTTCTCGTGAGTTGATAGATGATAGATTGTCCCCATCCTCTTCTCTCTTCCGTGTCGTTTCCTTTGGTCAACTGCTGCGACTTTGCGTGCTGTGTGTGTTTTAGGCTAACGAGTTTATGTGTCTGTGTGTAGTGTCGCGATGGTAAACAACGTCCGCCAAATCATATTCAGCTACAAACACACCTACACCCGCGAACGCCTCGACAGGCGCATGACCGACGAGCAGCAGACGGCCATCTACCTCTTCATGCACCGGTACCACGAGGACCAGCAAGCGAAGCGGAAGATTTGGCCGAGGGAGCTGAGGGAGATATATAATAATTACCAGCAGACTGAGGAGTTGAAGGTTCATCGGCCGAGATTGTTCTTGTCGTGTTTTGATTTGCCGAATAAGTATTGCCGGTATGTGGTCGTTTCGTTTTTCGGGAGGGGGGGTGAGAGGGAGGGAAGTGAGAATGCATTTTTGGCTGACATGTGTTGTGGTAGGATTAATGATGCGAGACAGATTGAGTTTGCGCCCGCGCCGGAGAAGCCTGATCCCCCAACTGAGGGCGAGAATGCACAGGGTGGGAATGCACAGAGTGGTGGTGGTGGTGGTGGTGGTGGTGGTAGTGGTCAGGATCCTCAGGGGCCAGCGCAGGGTGGGGGCCAGCAGGGAGGGAATCAAGGTGGGACTCTGGGTGGTTCTCAGCCTCAGGGAGGACCCCAGCCCCAGGGAGGTCCTCAAACTCAAGGAGGATTTCAACCTGAGGGGGGATTTCAGTCGCGGGGAGGATTTCCCGCTCAGATTGGGTCTCAGGTTCAGGGAGGATCTCAGGCTCATATGGGATTTGTGGCCCAGGGAAGACAGCAACCCCATGGCGGATTTCAGGCGCAGGGAGGACAGCAGCCCCAGGGAGGGTTCCAGGCTCCGGGTGGATTCCCCGCTCATGCTGCGTCTCAACTCCCAGGCGGATTTCAAGCCCAGATGAGATTCCTAGCTCGGGGAAGACTCCAAGCTCAGGGAGGACAGCAACCTCAGGGGGGGTTTCAGGCTCAGGGAGGATTTCCGGTTCAGGGGGGGTCTCATGTTCAGGGAGGATTTCAAGCTCAGATGAGACGTCTAGCTCAGGGAGGACAGCAACCTCAACGAAACTCACCCTTCCGACTACTTACACGGGAAGAGCAACAGATACAGGAGGAGCAACAGTTACAGCAACAGATACTGGAGGAGCGACTGCAACAGCAACAACAACAACACCAATATCAACAACAACTACTACAGCTATAGCAGCAGCAGGAATATCAACAACAGCAACAGCAACAACACCAATACCAGCAATACCAGCAATACCAGCAATACCAGCAATACCAGCAATACCAGCAACAATAGCTACAACAGCTACAGCAACAGCTATAAAACGGGCAGGAGAAGCAGCAACAGCAGCATGGGCATTGGGGTGCGGGGCAGCAGGGAAACTCAGGGCAATAGGGAAACACAGGGCAGCAGGGAAACGTAGGGCAGTAGGGAAACTCAGGACAGCAGGGTATGTAAACGCCTCGTCTCTTCTTTGAGCTGTTAGATAGATAGGAGTTATTTGTTTCACTATTTTATATCATGTTATTATACCATAAGCCATTTGCAAGTGAAAAGAAAAGATATCAAGTGAAGTGAAATGATAAAAAAGCCCCCAATGTGTGTGACGACGAAAGACATTTTTCTCACAAAACATTCCAACCAGTGTGCGGCAAATCACCCCCCGAATACTATTCGGCGATCCGCCGAATCATTCATATTTTTGAGGTATTCGCCGAATCATGACTCGAATCTGATTCGAGTCATGATTCGAATCTTTGAGGCTGAAATAGAGTGTATGGAATATTGAAAACTACGAAAAATATTTGACTATGCCTAACCTATATCTTGACTTATATCTTCGACATCCTCATCGTTAACAATACACTCGCATTACTGTTATCTTCATCGGCGACATAATCATCAAGATCCTTAGGAACATCATACAGCTCGGAATCACTCATAATAACAATGATTGTATTAATTGTATTAAATGTTAATCTAAAAAGCTATATATTAAGGACGGCGACAAGCCTTCACAGCTAGACGCTTGGACATATTATATGTCTTGGCAAGTATTCGAATCATTCAAATACTGGCCGAATCATGATTCGAATCATTAAGAAATAGCGCGAATCAGATCATGATTCGAGTCTGATTCGGGGCGAATCATGCCGAGTCACGATTCGCTGCACACTGATTCCAACAGATGATAAGACAAACAATTAATTATATAAAAAAAATTATATTTCAAATGATGGGGTATCTCCTAATCAAAATTACAAAAATCAGTAAAAAAACAAGTCTATCCTTTGTTTGTTTTGCCCCAGGAGTTTTCCTAGTGGCACCGTCCGTTCCCAACCTGTCTATAATAATTCCCAATCCATGTGTCCCCCATACCAATGTCCCATACCAATACCAATGTCCCATCCAATACCCATCCGTTCTATAAAAAATCGCTGTCGCATCATGATATCCGTCATGCATACCCATACCCATATCCATACCCATATCCATATCCATAATCATCATCACCATCATCCGGCCCCTTCCCTCGGGGGGGGGGATGTACAGATGCCCTCACGCCAACGTAAGAGCTGGTGGGGGGGGGGGTCTGTAAAAAACGTATCGTCCCATCATCCATCTCCCGAAACCCAGAACCCAAAATCCAAATCCCAAAAACAACGACAAAAGAAAATAAAAAACAAATGACAAATGTGACGAATGACGAAAGGAAAAATACAAAGTAAGAAAGGCGAGGTCGTATATAACATAACAAGCGAACCATCCGTCTCAAAGCTGAGGCGCATGAAAAGTATGATCGGGTCGTAAAGTGATGCGAAGCGATGCGATGCGATGCAGAAGGCCGTTGGTGCGTGGTAGTGCGTGATCGTGCGTGATAGTGCCTGAGATCGTCTGTTGGCAGATGAGTGACCAGATACCCATCCATCCACCTGTATACACCCCCCTACTCCTCCTCCCCAACAGCATCCACCTCCCCTACCCCCTCCCCCAACACCCACCCCCCCGCACTCCCCTCCGCCCTCGTCACCACCCCCTCCCGTTCCGCCCACTCCAACACCCCACCCCCACTCTCACACCACCCCTCCCCCCCCCTTCCCTTAACATTCTCCCAATGCCTCGCAACATGTTCCATCCGTTCATCCCACGCCCTCGGTCCCTCCCACCCGGCTGTGCACCCGGAAACGGGACAGTGCGTCTTCATGATCTGCGCTCTCCCCTTTTTCTTCCCCTCCTCGAGTAACTCAGCTAGTCGTCTCTCCCAGGCGTCTTTCCCCGGGCCGGATTTGGCGGTGGAAGAGGGAGGTGCGTGCATACGTCTCAGATGCTGCGCGAACAGGTCCTTGCGATTAAACTTCCCCGACTGCCCCGGGGCAGAACATGAACCGACGCGGCACTCCCAGTAGAAGAAACATGTATGTTTACTAGCCACATGCCTCTTCCACTCATTCTTCGACGCGAACGCGGATGTACACCCCGCCCACTCAAAAGTACACGGGAACGTCGGGTTTGCATTCGCAGTCGTGCGCCCTGCAGAGGAGGAAGACGGGTGGTGGGGATTAGACCGCCCCCGCTTCGTCACGCCAGACCCGGAAGTCGGCTGCAGCACCCTCGCCGTCGTCGGAGCAGCAGCAGAAGCAGCAGTGCGTCGACTTCCGCGTCGTCGCGGGGCGCGAGAGACGCGGGTGAGACGACGCGCCGCGTGCGGGGTCCATGTACCGTCTGTGTCTGTGTCATCGTTGGCGGGGACGGGGGAGTCGAGATCGAATGCTGCGTCTAGGTCTGCGTCGTCGACTTCCATTGGGGATTGGTGGGGGGTGAGGCGGGGGGCGGGCGGGTTGGGGGTTGTGTATGAGAGGGCCGGGGAGTGGTGGCTGTGGATGGAGGGCGCGGGGGAGAGGTGCGGGTGGAGGAATTGGTTGTGTGAGTGTGGTGGTGGGCGGGGGGCGAGGGTGGTGGTCATGGAAGTGGAGGTGTCTTGTTCGCCGGAGTCGTGGTCCATGAACATCTCCTCTCGCCCTCTGAATGTTGGGTCCTCGTCCAATTCGGGGTGGATCAGGGACATATTGGGAATCGTCTGCTGTTGAAACTGCTGTCCGCCACCACCATAGTACTCAGCTTCATGACTGAGAGAGCTGATACCGGAGTGTGAGCGCGTGAGAGCATGTGCGGCGTAGGGAGACGAGACGAGAGAGATGTCCTGGCGATAATCGCGCTCGCTCTGTGGGCTCAGCGCGCTGCTATCGCGAGAATCGGCGCCGGGAGATGGGGCCCAGTGGTTGAACGACGCCGACGAAGATCCATAGGGGAGGTTGGAAGTGTGTAGCTGCTGGGGCGCCGGGTAAGTGTTCTGGTGGGCCTCTTGGTAAGAGTACTGTTGGTTCTGGTTCTGGCGGTTCTGCATATTGCCGAAGGAGGAGGCCTTTGACTGCTCGAGGGTCTGCTGAGCCCACTCCTGTTGCTGGGAATCCGGGTGGGAGCGGCCGCGCGGGACGGGAACGGGCTCCAGGTTGGTAATCCAGTTGATGGGGTCCACGGGATAGGAAGCCTCTTGCTGATCGACCTGGGAGGCCATCATACTGTTGTTATAGGCAAATATCTGGGAACGTTCCCATGGGGTTTGGGGCTGGTAATCCATGGCAGGTAGGTAGGTGGGTAGGAGCCTGGAAGGGGCGCCTGTTGGGAAGAGAGGGAAGGCTCGGGATGAGAGTGATGATATAGACGGACGGCTGTTGGTGAGCTTTGTGACGTCGTGTTGGGTGGTTGACAGGGCGTCGGCCAGTGTGGGAGCTGGATTGGGAACGAGGGCGGGAGGGATGTTGCTTCGCCTCGCCGGGCAGACGGTGGATGGGGGGAATCAGACGTCACGGACTGACTGTGGGCGGCCAAGGCGGAGTGTAGGCGTGATGGGTGAAAGAGGCTTAGCTAGCCACTTTACATGCGTGTTGTTGCGTGTTGGTGTTGGTGTTGGTTAAGGTTGAATGATAATAGTGAGAAGAAGGAAGAAGAGCAAAAAAAAAAAGAAGGGAAGAGGAGGAAGGAGGAGGAGGGGGGAGATTTAAAGGAAGAGAGAGAGGTGTAGAGCCATGGAGGGCAAGTGAGAGAGAGAGAGAGAGGACATAAGGGAAAGAAAGGCACCCACCAAAGAACGCATGCATGCACATGAGTGTATGTACCCCCCAAGTATCCCTGCATGTCAATGGAGGATAGAGTATGCTGGGAAGCTGTGCCGTGTCCCGCGTGGGTGGGCATGGCGTTTACAGCGGTCGTTGTTGTGTTTCTTCATGGGCCGGCCGGTCAGGATGGTCTCTAATTCCTCTTGCTTGTTTTCTCACATATCCTGGGCAGGACAGGGACGGCGGGGCGGCGCGAGGGTCGGTGGGTGGGGTGGGCAGTTGGGCGGTGGACCCCCCGGTGTCTGAATTGGTGGATGGGTGGAAAGATGCGTAGATTAGAGCAGAGCCTCACGGTTGTGGAGCTGGTAGGGTGTGATTGGGCATGGTAGGGATGGGAATGCGCGAAGGATTTGAAGTGGAGAGGGGGAAGGGGGGGGGGGGTTGTGGAAGGGGATGGTGAGTGGATTGGGGATGGTGGGTTGGTGGATGGGATGGGAGTGAGTGGAAATGGAAGTACTACTGCATGCACTGCTGGTCTGTACATAACAGTACTATGTATTTGTGTGGTGTGGTGTGGTGGTGGTGATTGGGATGATGTTGGCATCGGATGTAGAGGGTAGAGGGTAGACGACGGAGATGACGGAGAAAGAACGGATAGATAGGATAGGATAGGATAGGATGTATGGAGGGAGGTGGAGGGAAGTGGAGGAGGTGGGAGGAAGGAGCGAACGAGGGGGGAAAGGTACTTAAATGGTGCAGGCACTCACGTACAAATAACAAGTACCACTCCAACTCCAACTCCAACTCTCATTCCACTCCCACTATCTCGAGCGAGGCAACAAGGCGGACAGCAAGGGTATCAGTGTCCATTGTGCCCATTGTGTCCATTGTGTGTAGTGTGCCCAGTGTGTCTAGTGTGTCCAGTCTGTTGATGGGGGAATCATCATCAATCCAAACCCAAGACAAGTCAAGTCAAGTATCCCACTATTCCCGTAGTTCATTCAGATACATACATGGATCCTCAACTTCCGTACTGTAGGGGCGTGAACAGTGCGAACAATGTGAACATCAACACAGTACGGTACATCATAAGGGTTACGCCTCCAAGTCCCCTTCTCCTCCCAGAAGTCGTGCATCCTTAGTTCCACCCCCGTCGTCACGTAAAATCCACCACCACCACCACCATCACCATCGATCCTCGTACTCTCACTCATCCCCCAAGGCAAAGTCGTGAGGCACCCATGAGGCAGACACACGCACTAACCCTCATCCATCAAAGTCAGTGAGGGCACGGACAGTTACTAGGGTCGACAGGCGTGCATGGCTCGATGGGGACGTGGTGTCGAACCTAGACCGATACCCCTGCACACCGGTTCGAGGCTGAGAAGAAGCTGAGGCGCCGGGGGTGGGGGGAGGAGGGGGAGGGGGAGGGGGTTAGGTAAGAGGAGATGTTGGTGAGAGGAGTGTGAGACTGTGGGAGAGGGGAGGGAGACTGGGGGGGATGCACACCGGTTAGGCTAGACCCTGACCGACCGGACGGCAGAGTCGGACTCGGACAGATTGGTTGAGACGGCGGGGATGGTGAGGTGAGTTGAGAAGGGAAAGGGGATGAGCATGCACAGTGCACGCAAACAACAGGACTGGCTCGACTGGCTCCACCGGTTGACTGCTCTACTGCTCTACTACCAACTGACGACTATCTGCGCCCGTTGTCGTCTTCTCTGCAGTGCCGTGTACCTTAATCCCTCACTTCCGCCTGCACTTCCACATCCACTCGACCATGCCTCTATACGGTATCACATCACATCACCCGCCCGACGCGATGATACTCTAGTACCGACAGACAGGGATTGGCTGACTGACTGACGGAGACGCGGGTTTAGAGCTGGAGATGGGATGATCTGCTACTGCTACTGCCACTAAGCACAGTGATCGGGGATCATGATGGTAGTAGGGATAGCGAGAGAGGCTAATGGAAACGAGAGACCCTTAGAGAATGGGACTAAGTGTGATCAGCGGGAGAGGCTAAGGGCGATGAGGGACGGAGTAGGACAAAGGGGACTAACTAATGGAAACGAGAAACCCTTAGAATGGGACTAAGTGTGTGATCAGCAGGAGAGAGAGACGCGAGAGAAGGGAATAAGTGAGTACAATGGCAACGAGAGAGACAGCACAATGGGAACTAAGGCAAACGAAGACTAAGACAACAAGAGACTTTCCCGTCTACCTAAAAGTGGTAGTGTGGGAAAGTATCCGTTCATTCGTTTCCCACTTCCCACTCATCCCACGCTCTTTGTATGTATGGGAAGGAAGTGTAGTAGTACTGTGGTGCCCATTGTTCTCTTTCCTCACTCTTTCCTTTCTCTCCCATCACTCCCCCATCACCCTCCTCCCATCTCAGCTAACAGTCACATGCCCTCCTCCCATGCCCTCCCTCCCCTACTCCTCCCCTGCTACAGCTCGACAGGGAACCACCACCACCATCACCACCACTCCCAACAACCCTTCCCGCTCATATCTGTCATACTACTCCCGCCGTCACATCGCCCATCTCGCCCATCTCGCCCATCTCACTCACATCTCACCACCTCACCCCCCTCCATTCCAAATCCCAACCATCAAATCAACCCATCCCCTCCCCTCCCGCCTCCCGCCATCAAACCACCACCACACCATCAACCTCATCCCATCCCATCCGCAGTCCACCCACCATAACATACAGTAGTAAAGTTCGTACCCACCACCTGCCAGGTCCCCGTCCACCCCCGTCCCCCATCCCCGTCCCTCCTCCATCCACCGATCTCCCCGCCGCCGCCCCACCATCTCCCATCCAATCCCCCTCCACGCATCCTTGCCAACCCTACCAGCACACAGCCCATAAACAGCGGAGACCGACTAGCCGCCACTCACCCACTGCCACTCACCACCACCAGACTCAAAACCAACAACACTAAACCAACACCGCATCCACCCCCCCTTCCCGCGCGCTATCCCCCGTTCATACACCGAATCGCGACCCACTTCACCACCTAGAAGGCACACATCAAGCCAACCACTTCCCTCCCTCACTCCCTCGTTCTCATACATCCAGTACCATACGCAAACGCATACTGCAGTCAGTCGGTCTCGCGACGCTACAAGAGATCAGCGCGGCGGGCGACCTACGAGGCGGCTGGGAAGGCAGGAACGGAGACGCGTGTGTCGTGTGTGTAAGATGTTACCAAGAATGTGGGAGGGAGTGCTGTGTACCTTTCCCAGCGATCGTGGAGGGGGGGGCGCTACTGTATGTGTGTACCTCGCCATACCATCTGATGATCTGGGTGGTGAGCCCAAGGGGGTGATGATGAGGGTTTGGCGTTTGTATGTACGTACATACATACAGACTTCACTCTTCCCACGGCACGACGCCTAATCCATCCTTCCATCTCCCTCTTTCTTTCTTTCTCTCTTTCTCATCTCCCTCTCCCCCCTCCCCCCCCCCTTCTTCCCCCCCCCACCCGCCCCCCCCCCCAACAAGCCCGGAGGCGGTCGATTAAACCCCACCCCACACGAGAAACAACTCCCCACCCCACTCCCCGCCGCCTCGCCCCATGACACCTCCCGCCAGTTCCTCAACGGGAAGAGATGATGATACGACCGCGCGAGATGCGTACTCAATATCAGCGTCAGCCCACACGCCGGACACTCCGCGGGTAGCGAGCAAACCTTACTCCCGCACCGCGAACACAAATACCCCCCTCTCGTAAGCTTACTATGGCACGCACACAACGTCACCGCCTTCGCCACTGTCCGCGAGGGGAACCCCATCATCAGCAAACTAGACTGATTCTGCTCCTTCGCCCTCGTCGGCGGCGGGGTCGTGACACCCATGAAGAGAGCGCGGAAATGCTCTTCGTGCAGCGCGACGCTGTAGTCGCCCTTGGTCTTGGTGCAGATCTCCGAGAGGATGGCGACTTGGGCCGCTAACCCGATGGCGGAGACGCGGATGCGGTCGCTTGTGAGAGAGGAGATGGTGGTGTGGATGTCGCCTGGGTCGGAGGAGAGGAGGGCGCCGGAGATGATGAGGACTTCCCTCGTCCCATGGCTCGGTGCGTGGAACAAGCTCGCCCTCGCCATCTCTAAGGCGTTTTGTAGAGACGGACTACCCTGCGGATCCTGCGTCCTCAGTTTCCCCAACGCACTAAGATGTACAGTCGGCGTCCCGGAGAGGGGGGAGATGGGTTTGGCGAGTCCGTCGCGCATGCCTAGGATTCCGAGCTGGGAGATGGGGTTCTGCTCGAAGAACTCAGTGATGAAGGAGGTGGCGTAGCGGAGGGTGAGGAGGTAGCGGGTTGGGCGGAGGTCTTTCTCGGTCATGGCGAAGGAGAGGTCGAGGATGAGGATTAGGTGGCGGATTATGCCGCGTTGGAGGGGGGTTGTGTCGCGGAGGAGTCTGCGGGGGTGGGTTAGTTAGCTGCGTCTCTTTCTCTTGTCCATGCTTTCGTTCATGCGGTGATTGATGATACTGTGTGAGAGAAGGGGGGGACGATCGGCGGGACAACAAACCTCTGCCTCTTCCCAGCCTCCAAAAGCCCCTCAACAGTAGAACTCAAACTTCCATCCGCCCCCTCAACAACCGTATCCCAACTCCTCTGTATATCCTCCCACGCCGCCCTCCTCCTCCCCTGCTTCTGCTTCTCCTTCTCTCCATTCCTCACCGCCTCGGGTCCCTTCACAGGGCCGCTCGAGCGCGTTGCATGTCGTCCTGTGCCGGTGCCGGTGGGGGCGGCGGTGGGGAGATCATCGTCGGAGAGGTCTTCGACGTACTCGCCGTCCGAGTCTGCCATGGTGTGGTGGTGGGGGTGGGGGCATGCGGTGGCTGGAGGCGGGCTTGCAGCTCGGTGTGGTGTTTAGGCAGGTGTATAGGGTGATGTTGGGGTGGTGGTAGGTTGTTGGAGTTGAGGGTGGGTTGTGATGGATTTGAGGTGTTGTAGGTAGGTGGTAGCCTTGTGGGCGAGGCGGACGATAAATGTTAAAATATGGGGACTAGCTAGCCGCGAATATCGGCTTTGGCAGGACAGGGTTCATTTAGAGGTAACAATGGCCACATGTAAATGTAATATCTTTTATATCTTTTTATTGAAGATTTATCTTTGTGGTTATTTCCAATTGGCTATTCTGGAGCCCATATGATCAATAATGAGGCCAAGGTCACTACCAATACAATAAGTGCCAAACTCACACCACTCGACACTAGACCCGATAATAGCTTCAGGACGACATCTCTAATATAAAATCATTGCTTCATTCTTCCCATATATGCTACGAAGGGTATATAATCCTGGCCACTACTTGACCACCCTCTCCCCTTAAAACAACGTCCAAGAGTATCGTCCCAATGTCCCCCGGGCACGACGGGATCCTCTATCCCCAGCCCGACACATCAACATAGTGATATATAAGGCATATTAGTTACCTATGTTGCGTTCGCGCATTGCTCCTCCTCCCCACCAAACTCGATCAAATTGGCGAATTGAATTAAATCCGCCTCCATGGATTTTCGTCGAAACCGTTAAACTCTTTGTACAGAACCCCACCCCCACCGCCCAAAAACTCCTCGAATGCCAGATGATGCCAGATTAAGGTATAATTCTTGTTCTTTCTTTAAGGGTAGTTAACCGCTGGCATTGGCCAGTCGTCCTCGGTGATGCTCGACCAGAAGTACCAGATGGTGACGACAGAGAGCAGGGTGAATAGGGTCTCGAAGATGGCTCCGTCGATCTTGCCGCTGGTTCCGTGGCAGATGTGGGTGCTCACGACGTAGTTGAAGATTTGTCCAAGAATGAAGAAGAGTGCGGCGGCTCCGAGGTAGATCATTGGCTTCCTCTCGCCAAGAACCCTCAGGACAAGGATGGTTTCCAAGATGAAGAAAACTGCCAGGAAGATGATGGGCGCGAGTTGGTAGAGCACGTAAAGCCCGATGTTGCGGTTATTGCCGGTTAAGCTGCTGTCGAAGTGGCCGGTCCATCTGAAGCCAGTATCCAGGGCGATATAGCCCGTGCCGACAAGGAGAGCAACCGCTGAGCCGATGACTAGGCCAATGGACATGGGAGTGCCGTCGTCAATGATTTGATATCCGACGGCTGCGTTGAGCATGAGGATCCACGTCGTTGCAACGATCATTCCCAGGTGTATCCCACTGAAGGCCTGTACAAGAATTAGTATGGTGAGTGAGACATTCAAAGAGGGCATTAGGAACGCACCAATCGGACTTTGTAGTTGAGAGGGAACACTCCGACAGTGAAGATTTCGCAGATCTCAATGATAATATAACCCAACAGAAACAGCTGCATCTCCCTGTAGTTAAGTTAGTACATGAAGATGGTACTCTATGATGCAATTCTTCATACCTTCGGCCGACGGCAGCTTGCTTCCTCTCAGACCTCCATAGCAGGTAACCGCTCACTAGAATAGCCAGGCCGCAAAGTATTATCGAGCCTGCAGCTGGTCAGTATAATGACCATATAATCGGTATCGGCGCGACTAACCAATATTGCCGAGGTGTTTCCCGTCTGGGAGGTTGATTCCGGTCAATTCGCATCCTCCGAATCCATTTTGATCATGTGTCGGAGAGAGGAGCTGTTACAAGCGTTAGTTACTTCGTCGCATTCATGCTGTGATTGAGAGTCGGAGCACCGAGAGGTATACGTACATTGCAAACAGGAAGGGTCGAATCCCGACAGAAATTCTATTCACGGATGGTTAGCTTGTTATTCCCTCGGTGTCGCATAGCCATGGTCGTCGAGAGACCGTAGACCATCTGGATTGATCGTACATGGAAGTTTCCAAACTGCGTTGAGCCCATAGCTGCGGTTTGCGCGAGTCGCGTCCTTTTCTCGGGGACTCGAGTCTAAATGCAGAGCAGGCGGTGTCGCTTCTGCCCTTTCGCGCGATGCGTTGTCGTCGCGATAGGCCGCCAAGAGGTATCCTTTGTTCCTTCCTTCGCCCCAATGTACCGCGATTGGCGAAGCGGTGAGGATTTGACGACGTTGATTTCGCAGCGGAGGAAATCAGATTGATCTCAGTCGCCACGAAGAAGCAGCGAGTGTTTTCGAGGTTGATCAATTCAGGGTTGAAGTGCGGGAAGAGTGAAGTAATGTCCCCTGAAAATGTAGTTCCTGGTGCCCGTTCGGTTTCTGAGGTTACCAGCCTTTAAACGAGACAAGCGTGGTCGCGGTTTCTGACAGGCTAGGTTTCTGACTCGGGTTCCTGAATAGAGGTCACGGGCAACAAAGGATGAGGAATAATTAATTGCTATTTTGATAGCCGCTTGCAATTGTGGTTTTCTTTGTTACTCGAGTTAATTGCAAAGTGAAGCAGTGGAAGAAAGAGAAAGAGGATTGAATGGGATGCAAGTGAGGGAGGTATAGAGGGCTGAATCACGGCAGCGTACAGTACTGTACAGTGGACAATCTTACTTGGAGTTACGTAGGTGGCCAGGTGGCCAGTGGGAAGGAATAGGAATCAAGGCAGGGAAACTGGGGCGGTGCCGTTGAAAAATTGCTAAATTTACTAACCTCAACCTTGGTTTACCCTTCCTTCGTTTATCGGCTCTACGGGATTTGGTGGATGCCATCGTTCTCTTTCCCTTTTTCCACAGATTCTGTTTGAGGCACGACATATTGACAAAATCGTGCATAGCAAAACTCCACTTGGCCAGTACTGGTGCTGTGGGCGTGCACATAGAGCTATGCGGTTATGCGGGAGATACGCATATGCATGGAGAAAGTAAAATGAGCTTCACTTTCGCTTCGTTTCACGCGCTACGAGGACACTGCGAGTAGACGGATACGCGACTTGATTCGCTAATAGTGGGAATTGACGGATTTCACCCACAGGGGTCTTGAATGTCTGGGCAGAGTGAAGACCCGTGAAAGGCTGTGAGAGCCAGTGGAAGCCAACCCAGGGCCAGTTTACCACCAGCCTAGCACCGGCCTAGCACCAGGCGCGAATAGCACAATTACACACAATTACAGTGTGGCACACACGGCAATCACAATCGCATCGCATCGCATCGTGTTGCGCCCTATCGTATAATCGTACAGTTGCCGTATGGAGACGGTATATGGTACTGCAACTTACTCCACATGCCATCTATCGGCCATTATCAGCCATTATCAGCCATCATCGTCGATGCCACATCCCACTAACCATACAAACAGTATAGCACAGAACCATTGCAGCACGACTATACTCACAGTAGTAATGGAGATGCAAGATCGGATTTCCATCAACATTCACATGCCTTGGCTCGGCAAGTTGCCAAGGACATTTGTTTCTTAGGGGGTTCGAGTTCGAGAGGCCCTTGTTCCTTGTTACTTGTTTCTTCCGCTTATCTCGGAGAATCTACCCTCCAACTCCGTCCTTTTTTGCCGTTCCGTGCACGTGCTGATAACAACTCAAGATAAGACATCCGAACATCGTGACTTCGTCATCTTTCCCTAACCCCTGTGCTAGCCGGCTGGTAGTGTTGAAGGACCACACTTTGAAGACGTCAGAGGCGCAGGAAAGAGGATCGTCTACGGAACACCTTGGAGTAATATCCACAGCCACCAAAAGGCGTCGTGTGCCATTCTTCATCCTACAGCTATTAAAAGTCTTTTTCTATTCTTGTGAAATCCTCAGCCCAATCAAACCACGTGAACGCTGTTCACAGCCTTGGGCTTGTCTTGGGGTGCATTTGGCACAGCTGGGCTTTCTCACCCCTTCTACTCCCGCTCTTTTCATGAACCTTCCTCCATCTTCAGTATATTACTGTATGGATTAGTATCTGCCTTGTAATTCGCTGCTTTCTGTCTACGATCACCCCACGATTGCCACCACGCCTCTCCTTCCCTACTCGTTACGGCGCTACATGTGTAGATCCTCTCCACGCCAAGCTCCACTCTTCCCCATACTGTCAGTTCTGGGGGTGCAACTAAGGTAACAACTTCCACCTTTCGCCCAACACAGCACTCTAAAGCAAACCAGCTGACTTACTCACCGACGATAATCTTCCAACAGACCCCTTCATACTGCGCAGTTGTACAGTAGTCCACCCTTCCATCGCACCGCCATCCAAACAAGGCTGTCACGAGTATCGTGCACCGACTCCACGTTGTCTTCCTCCTAAGCCCATATCCACCGGGAGGGGCTGCCGCCATCAGCTCCACAACCTTCACGATTCCCTCTTCAAGCAGCACCCGCCGCCCGGCCAATATACCACTTCGAAACCTGCCTTCGGCAAGAAGCCGATCAGAGGAGCAGGACCAGTCTGCCTCCTTCCTCTCAGACGACGAGAAGCAGAGCGGGTTCTCTGCCTCTCCACGATCCGAATCGGCAGGCTCTGAATTCTCAGACTGGAGTGACACGGGTGACATTGGTGAACTGGGCACCGGCGAAGACGACCCTTTACGACGGCAACTCGGAGACTTCGACGCAGGCCGGGATACTGGCAGACGGAATCGAGGAGATAGGAGAGTGCGGTATCGACTCGACTCTGAACACGAAGATAAGCAACCTCGCCGTGGCCTCGTTAAGGAAGATATCAAGATCCCAACACCACCGCCGAGGCGAATATCTCGCGCCGAACAAGCGTTGGCAGCCATGATGTCGGGGGGAGAGCGTCAGATGCACGGCTTGACCGGCAAGCCACTGGTGTAAGACAACCGCGCATTGAAGCTGTACTATCATACTGATGTTACGCCAGGTATTTCACAAGCGTATTTGTATCATTGGGCGTGTTTCTTTTTGGGTACGATCAGGGAGTCATGTCCGGTATTATCACGTAAGTTCTTATCATATACCAACCATACTCAGTACTGATGAATTGCACAGAGGTCCTATTTTCCTGGATTATTTCCATAAGCCTAATGCTGCCGAGATTGGCACTATGGTTGCTATTTTAGAAGTGGGAGCTTTCATATCGTCATTGGTTGTTGGCCGTCTTGGTGATATCATCGGTCGAAGAAGAACTATTTTATATGGAAGTTTGATATTTGTGAGTTCCTTCTCCCTGCCAAATCCCCGATAGCGTCAGTGTCAAAATATCTGAAGCGGCAATTCGCAATATGCCAAGGAGTCATTGAAACCCACTACATAAATATCGGGTCCATTTACCAGAAACTAATGGTTATAATAGTTCGTTGGAGGGGCCCTACAGACGTTTGCAACAACTATGATGTTAATGATGTTGGGTAGAATCATAGCAGGAGTAGGAGTTGGCATGCTGTCGACTATCGTCCCAGTCTATCAGTCTGAGATTTCGCCTCCACATAACAGAGGCAAGCTAGCCTGTATCGAGTTCTCGGGGAACATCATTGGATATACCACATCGGTTTGGGTTGATTATTTCTGCAGCTATATTGACAACGACTACTCTTGGCGGATACCACTATCCATGCAGTGTGTAATGGGTGGCCTGCTCGCTATCGGAAGCTTACTTATTGTTGAATCACCTCGGTATGTACTCAGGGCCTATATTTGAAAGTCAGGGGCTAACCACCATCACAGATGGCTACTTGATAATGATCATGATGAGGAAGGCATGGTTGTCATAGCCAACCTTTACGGAGAGGGAGACATCCACAACGTTAAGGCGAGGGAAGAATTCCGTGAAATCAAAATGAATGTCCTCATTCAGCGCCAAGAAGGTGAAAGATCATACTCAGAGATGTTCAAGAGATATCGGGCTCGTGTGTTCATCGCTATGTCTGCGCAGGCATTGGCTCAGCTAAACGGGATCAATGTCATCTCATACTATGCGCCTCTGGTCTTCATATCCGCCGGCTGGATAGGGCGACAAGCCATCTTGATGACTGGCATCAACGGCATTACCTATTTCCTCTCCACGATCCCGCCATGGTACCTGGTTGATCGACTTGGAAGGCGGCCGATCTTATTGAGCGGCGCTATCATGATGGCGCTGTCGCTATCTGCCATTGCATATTTCCTACACTTGGATATAAAAGCAACGCCAACTTTAGTGGTCGTATTCGTCATGATCTATAACGCGGCTTTTGGCTTTTCTTGGGGTCCGATTCCATGGCTGTATCCTCCCGAGATCTTGCCTCTCAGCATTCGCTCGAAGGGCGCCAGCTTGTCGACCGCAACTAACTGGTTTTTCAACTTCATCGTTGGGGAAATCACCCCAGTACTTCAAGAGACCATTGGGTGGAGGCTGTATCTTATGCATGCATTTTTCTGTGTCACCAGTTTCGTTGTTGGTTAGTTGTCTCCAATTATCACACGACTCGCTGCTCCAGTACTAACACCGTTCAAACAGTTTACTTCATTTACCCCGAAACTCGTGGGGTTCGTCTAGAAGACATGAACTTGCTTTTCGGCGATGCTACATCCGCCATGCCGACTCCATCGGCAAGAGCAGAGACGGGCTCTTTGATGGGACGCGGTTCTCCTGTCCCATCAATGGATCTACGACGTGGGGTGGGGACAACGGCGGTAGAGAATGGGCTAGGCTCATCCTTGGCTATTCCGGGCCTGGACATTGATCCACCGAATGTCGATATTAGAGACGGCGTTCCACGATACACCGCAGACAGAGGCCGTGGCGAGGGAGTGGGAGGGTGGATCTCCCGGATGGTTGGCGGTTCAAGGTCTCGCGGAGACGCCAACAGTAAATACAAACCTTTAGAGCAGGACGAAGAGTAAGTAGATGGGATATATCACATATAGAAACGGGGGTAGAAAGTACTGTATAGGAGGCCATGATAATTTCAATTGAGTTCAACATATAAGAACATCCTCACTTCGACTACAATCGCCTCTTATCTGGGTCATCGCAGGTAAGACGCGGCAGGAGTAATCCCGGATAGGAGACATCGTGTACAATTAGTTATGCTGCACAAATGTAAAACAGAAACATTGATATTCAGTAGTTAGAGCCGCACATTATACACTGTATCAAAAAAGTCACAAACCAGCCCTGATAAGCTTTGCTTTTATTCAATATTGATATTCTCGTATAGCTGGCTATTATTGTTGCATTTTGACTGTGCGTGCGTGGAAATTGAAGACACCTGGCAGATGCACTAGGCTGGAATAGTCAGCCGCAAAAAGTGTACCCTCAAGCTGGATCCGGCCCAACACCGTATTTGAAGATCCAAGGAGTCAATCTGTGTCTCCCTTCCCTTCCCCGGCCCACGAAGGATGCTTGCTTCTGCAATCTAAGGATATTTTGTCTTTAGAGGCAGTGTTTTTTACTTTTCACTACTTTCGTTTATTATACCATTTGAACCGTGTCCACTCGCGTCTCTCTTGTAGCCGACGGCTGAGCCTAGACGCGCAAGCCTTGTTCCGACGCGACACTTCCAAGGAAAGGGGGTTGAAGCAGAAAGGTCTGCTTCTGTTTTTAATCAACACACACACCGAAGCATGGCTTCCAAAAATGCCGTCGTTGCCTCGGGCATTGAGCAGGATGGCCAGGCGGCCCGTCGCCGGGCTGCTCCTGGGGGATCAGCGGTCTCCGGGTCATCCCAGGGCCTAGATGAGGTCGATGACAAGAAACGCCAACCCGTAAAGGTGAGCTACTCCCAACGCATCTTCACTTCTCTATTGCTTCAGGATTGATGGCTAATATGTCTGGATTCTGTTAGAGCTCACCAACCTTACTCCAAACCCTC
Organism: Pseudogymnoascus verrucosus; assembly: GCF_001662655.1. Taxonomy (NCBI): domain Eukaryota; kingdom Fungi; phylum Ascomycota; class Leotiomycetes; order Thelebolales; family Thelebolaceae; genus Pseudogymnoascus; species Pseudogymnoascus verrucosus. The sequence goes on from NW_017263669.1 coordinate 412,101, forward strand.
GACGAGTGGGAATTCATCATCGCACCGCTCATCTTCACGGCTTTGGCATTCTTCACACGTTTATACAAGATTGGCCTCTCGCCAATCGTTACTTGGGATGAAGCTCAGTAAGATATATCTTCATGATTGGAGGACCAGTTCCTAACAGTTTTTCCAGTTTCGGAAAGTTCGGCTCGCATTACCTCAAACGCGAATTCTACTTCGATGTCCACCCCCCTCTGGGAAAGATGCTCGTGGGACTTTCGGGATACTTGGCTGGATACAATGGCTCATTCGAATTCAAATCTGGAGAGAGATACCCGGAGGAGTTGAACTACACGTTCATGCGTGCGTTCAATGCCTTCTTCGGTGCTGTCTGTATCCCTCTAGCCTACTTCACTGCCAGAGAGCTCAACTTCAAACGACCAGCCGTGTGGTTCGTCACTCTTATGGTTCTCTGCGAAAACTCCTACACAACCATCAGCAGATTCATTCTTCTTGACTCTATGCTGCTGTGCTTCACATTCACGACTGTTCTGTGCTGGGCCAGGTTCCACAGACTTCAGGACCAGAGCTTCAGCCTCGAGTGGTTCACATGGCTTGGATTGACTGGACTGAGCATCGGCTGCGTGTGCAGTGTCAAGTGGGTTGGACTCTTTGGCACCGCCCTCGTTGGACTCTACACCATTGAAGACCTCTGGAACAAGTTCGGAAACTACAAGATGCCAAAGATTGAGCTAGCTGCCCACGTTGGCTCCAGAGTCGCTGGGTTGATTGTTCTTCCGTTCATCATCTACATGCTGTCATTCGCTGCCCACTTCACCATCCTCGAGAACAGCGGCCCGGGAGATGCTCAGATGAGCTCCCTCTTCCAGGCCAACCTTCGCGGTACCGAGGTTGGAAAGGACAGCCCTCTCGAGATTGCCTACGGATCCCGCGCAACCATTAAGAACATGGGATACGGTGGTGGACTTCTCCACTCCCACGTCCAGACATATCCAGAGGGCTCCGGACAACAACAGATCACCTGTTACCACCACAAGGATTCCAACAACGAGTGGTTCTTCTACCCCAACCGCGCCGAGCCCGAGTACGACGGAGAGGGACCACCAAAGTTCGTTGCCCACGGCGATGTTCTCCGTCTGATCCACGCCCAAACTGGCCGCAACCTCCACTCGCACGATGTCTCTGCCCCAATCACCAAGGTCGATAAGGAGGTCTCGTGTTACGGCAACACTACCATCGGCGATGAGAAGGATCACTTCACCATTGAGGTTGTCAAGGATGTCTCCTCCAACACCGACAAGACAAAGATCCGAACCCTTACCACTGCATTCAGACTTAAGCATACTTCTCTTGGATGCTACCTGCGTGCCGGCAATGTTAACCTGCCTCAGTGGGGTTTCAAGCAAATCGAAGTCACATGCACCAAGGCCAACAACCCCAAGGATACCTTCACCCACTGGAACGTGGAGGCTCACTGGAATAGCAAGCGTAAGTTATCCTCTCTGCGTTTATTTGGTAAACCTGACTAATAACAACTAATAGTACCTGCTGCTGATGCCAATGCGTACAAATCGCCCTTCTTCCAAGACTTCATCCATCTCAACGTCGCAATGGCAACTTCCAACAACGCTCTTGTGCCTGATCCTGATAAGCAGGATGACCTTGCCTCGCACTTCTGGCAATGGCCTATCCTAAACGTCGGTCTACGTATGTGCGGCTGGGACGATTCAATCGTCAAGTACTTCCTCCTCGGCAACCCAATTGTCTACTGGGGATCCACCGCATCTCTCGGCCTACTTGGACTTATTGTCGTATGGTATCTCATCCGCTGGCAGCGCGGCTACAACGATCTCAAGCAGTCGGAGATCGACCAAATCCACTACGCCGGTATTTACCCAGTGATCGGATGGTTCCTCCACTACTTCCCATTCGTCGCAATGGCCAGAGTCACCTACGTCCACCACTACTACCCCGCGCTGTACTTCGCCATTCTCACCTTCGGTTTCTGCGCCGATTGGATGCTCAGGAGAAGGGCCAAGGAGGTCCAGTTCGCCGTTTACGGAATCCTTTACACCGCGGTTATCGGTCTCTACATCCTCTTCATGCCCATCTCCTGGGGAATGGTCGGGCCTAACCGCCAGTACAGTTACCTGAAGTGGTTCCAGAAGTGGAGAGTTTCTGATTAGATGATTCCTCCACTTCGAGGAGAGTTTCCGATTAGATGATTCCTCCTCTTCGAGGATAATCTGATGATTAAACGAATGATTAAGAAAGGCCTTCTAGGTCGGAGCGTAAGGGTTGGCTGGCACATGCGATAAAAATCTCACTCATCAACTGCATTTTTCCTTTGTTTTGTCTCGGCGGGGTGTGGGATAGGGATAGGTGGGTGTACGATGTTGTAGGGCCTGTATGGCAGAATAGCCTCATGAAATCATTTCAGGCGATAATGCAATTAATAGTACATACAATTACAAAAAGCGTAGCGTTTTTTCTCTGCAGCTTTTATCAAATCCTAATTATTGAATCGAATAACCAAATGCTTCCAGGAGTATCTTTATGCTTCCAACCAGAACATGAAACGCCGTTATACAGCCCAACATCACTTCCTCAACTAATCCCATTAAATCCCCTCCCTATCCCATTACATCCCATCAACAACACCCCCCCGCCGCCGCCTTCCCCGACTCCCCCCCAAACTTCACCCTCCCCTGCTGCCCCGTTCCCGGCCCCTTAACCCCCGACCGCCTATCATACAAATCATACTTCCCCGCCTCAATATTCTCATAAATCCTCTCCGCCACCCTCGCAAACGCCCTCTCCACGCCCTCCCCACTCTTCGCACTCGTCTCCACATACTCCAGCACCCCATTCTTCGCCGCCCACTCCTCCGCCTCCGCTACCGTCACTTCGCGCTTATTCTCCTCGCCCGCAGCGAGGTCGGATTTGTTCCCCACTAACACGACTACGATGTCCGTCTCGGCGATCGCGCGGAGGTCAGCTAGCCAGTCCTGGACGTGCGCGAATGTCGGACGGCGCGAGATGTCGAAGACTAGCAGCGCGCCCGAGGCGCCCCGGAAATAGGAGCGGGTGACGGATTTATAGGTTTCCTGCCCCGCGGTATCCCATAAACTCAGCTTCATATGTTTCTGCACCACCGGTTTCGACTTTGCGTTCGTGACCGGCGGCGTCGGCAGCCCCGGCGGTTCGGGACTAGGTTCCGTTCCATCTGGGGCATCTGTATCTGCGTCGGCTGGGGGGTTGCTGGAGGGCTGACTTGAGAGGGTCGGTTTGGGAGGGGCGATGTAGTTGGGTGGGCCGACGGGGACGATGCGCGAGCCGAATTCGACGCCGATTGTTACGTCGTGGTGGGGGGAGAAGCGGCCTTCGCAGAGGCGGATGACGAGGGAGGATTTGCCGGTGCCGGAGTCGCCGATGCAGACGAGCTTGGCGATGTAGTCCCAGGATGACATTGGGGTGGTGAGGTGGTGAGGTGGTGAGGTGGTGGTGAAGGGGGTGAGAGGGGTGTGAGGTTCGAGCTCGGGGGTTGGCTTTGAGCCTGGGAGAGCTTGGGGAGCTCTTGGTGCTGGGTGAGACGGCGGGATGATGGGTTTGTAGATAGGGGCGTTCGGTTTTGAAAATAGGAGCGTTGGGCAACCAGCTTTGGGGGTTGTTGTTTGTTTGTCGATAAATATACTGGTTGAGCTGGGGAGATTGGATTATTTGGGTCAGGAGCTTTGTTAAAGTAGAGCCTGGATGGCCCCAAGGTTGTGGCGGGATCTACGTCACGCGGCGGCGGAGCTCAAGGGACAGGGTAGCACACTAGGCTCGACATGGTAGCTTGTCGTACCGGGTACATTCTTCCCAGGGAATGGCTTTATGAGGTGGAATTGTATTGATATTGTAGTATAATAGTATTGGTTTGACTATTCTAGTATATATATGTGTGCTCTATATAAATAAGTCGATATCAAAGTTGGCTTCTGATGGTTGTTTTATTTGCTGCAGGCTGTCTAAATATATTGCCGAAAGAATCAATTTAGCTATTATTATAGAATATGTGCCACAGTCCAAATAGCTCTATATAGACAGTCTACTTACAAACCAGCGGCCTTCAGCGACTTAACCAAGTCCACAACGCTCTCCTCGATGGTCCTGAACTTGATATCAAGGAGCTTAACCGTACGGCTGTTATCATACTTGTGCAGGGACTCGGTAGAACCGTTAGGATAATCTCCATCACCTGGCGCATCCGCTGCGGGCAAGTTGTCCTTGTACTCAGGGAAGTTGTTCCTAATAGCATCTGCAATCTCCTTGTTCGAGAAGTACCCAGCGGTAGCGAAGAAACGCTTGCCCTGTGCCTCTGGGACCTCAATCTGCCTCACGTGGACGAGAGCCAGGTCGCGGACGTCGATCCACAGGTAGACGCCGGAGTTTGGCAGACCGTTCTTGGCCTTGCCCTGGGCGAAGTCACGGATGCGCTGGTTGGATGTGTTCAGCGAGTCCAGGGTGTTGAGGTAGTGGACGACTGGCCCGAAGACCATGGGGGGGTTGACGGTGCTGATTGTGAAGTTGGGCTTCTCGTCACGGACGAAGTCCCATGCTGCCCTCTCTGCGAAGGTCTTGCTGGCTGTGAAACTATTAGTTTTGTTGACTTCTAGAAAACTGGTAGAATGTAATACCTCGGTAACCCTCTGCTGGGTTGATAAGGGCTTGCTCTTCTGTGATCGGGTTCCAGTCCTCCTCGGTATAGGTGTGTTCGGGCCAGTTAGGAAGCTTGGCTCCGTTGAGAATGGCAGCGAAGGATGACGTGATAACCACATGCTTGACTGACGGGGCACTCTTCTTGATGGCCTTCAGGATGCCTATGGGCGGGGTTTAGTGCTTCTACGCATGGTAATGAGAGGGGATTCTGAACGCACCTGTTGTTCCATTGATGGCGGGGTCAAGGAGGTCCTTCTTGGTGTCTGTGATGTTGAAGTGGAACTATGGAATATTGAGCACGTGGAGAAAATGGCACTGGGCGTGCAACTTACTGGAGACGCAGTGTGGATGACACTCTCAAACGGCGGGTCGGAGATCACAGCCTTGTCGAATGCACCTTCCTGGGCAATGTCCTCGACGATGGCAAAGTCGAGCTTATCCTTGCCGAGATCTGGGTATGCCTGCTTAATCTTGTCGGCCTTCTCTTGGGAGCGAACAGTTGTCACCACAGAGTGCCCCCGGGTAAGGAGAGACTCCAGAACGTGGGCAGCGATAAAGCCGCTGCCGCCTTGGTGGGGTTAGCCGGTGCCGATGCCACTTATGATAGATGTGTTATCAGCTCACCTGTGAGAAGTACGCGTGTCATGATGATTGATATATTATAGAATAGATTGGAAATATGAGTAGAAACTTGTCAACAAAACTGAAGAGTAAATAAAGGGCAAACTTTGGAAGAATGGCCTTAATGACGACTTAATTCCGCGAGGTGCGGGGTTACAAACGCCATGGAATATATTTACCATGACCCCCAACCTGACAAATGCCGTGGAAGATACATTAACCCGACGCACCGACAGTGGAGATAAGATGTGCTCCGGTGGATGCGGGGCGGGATGGCGGGATAGCTCACGGCCGAGGTCCGCCATACATTTTGACTCCTCGAACGACACTTTCACCACTAATAGAAGCATACATTGTTGAATGACTAATGGGAATCTGGTAGACGAGTAGGAGACTATTCATACAAGATCTTATTTCTCCGTATGTCCTTCACTTGGCTCAAACGGTTGCATCCTAAACATAAAATTCATATTGTTTCCTTGTTTTAAGCCCACAAGTAATCCCATAAATTCATAACCTCATATCGGCGCTTGAATACTAACCCCCTTTCCATGGTATTGCACCATATACCACACAAAGCTCCACCTAGCACGATAGTATGACCCTGATAGGATAAACCTTCAAGTCTTCGACACGTTACCTGCAAGAAAATCCGGCCTGCATTCATAGAAACACCAGTTTCATCCGAGACGTCATCGCATACCGCCAGCACAATCGTGCGGTCCAGCAGTGTGAGAAAAAGGTTAGGGGCAAACTCTAGCAATCTGCGAGTAGTTTTTCATCCCCATCTCCTGTTTTACTTTGTGTGTATTGCGCTCCTGTAAAGACCGTTAGGATGATAACCACAGACTAAACATACCAGGAAGCCTTGCTTGGGGGCATGGTCGCCGCCGTGGATCTGGGCACTCACTATTACTCTGTATAGCTGCTTTTATAGTGGGCAATAGTTTATATCCGGATTCTTGGGCTGCACGAGTACGATCAGGTTCCTGGCATGTTAATCGAAATCTGGAGGAGTAATACTTTTGTTGAAGGTCCACACGACGAAATCGTAGTCACCGAAGAGTATAAGAAATGATCCATCTCCAGTCACCTCCTTAGATCGGTCATCAGGCATGACTCTTAGTCTGTCCGGTATCATTGGCTTCTGAGCGAGTTCAATAGGACCGACGAGGCAATGTGAAACCCCAAGGTCGAAGTTCGAATACCTCCCTTTCGACGTCCAAAGCTTCTTTCGAGAACTCTTAGGTCCATAACCTCCAAAGAAGTTGATGTCTGGTGGAGTTCCTCGTATCTGGTCGCAAGATTTGATGGCCACGAGAAGAGCGTGTTGGATAGGGATTCTTGACGGAGAATCTTGAGATAACGCGGTAGAATTCTTTATTCCGATAAGTGGTAAATAGAGATTAGACGCCCAAAAGTGATAGCGAGTAGCTACGCGGTCGTTGCCGATGGTGCTATTTGGGGTAGTAAAGTTAACGTCATCGAAGTGCTTCTGCCCGCTAGGTAGGTGATAAAACTTCGTAGAAAACTTGTCATCACAGATGTTATATGCAATCTGCATGATAAGCTGTCTCTGGTTGTCCCCTGGCCGCTTCTCTTTGTGCCACCGATGGTCACACCCAAGATCCGTCCAGGTTGACGGAAAATCGAGCGGAAGCTGGCAAATATTGTAAGTGCCGTCGTCGTCGATTTCTCGGATGGAGACGTGCAAGGCGTAAGGAGCACGCTCCAACCCTTGTTGGGGATACGATATGGGTACGGTCTTAACTAGTTTACCGTCGGAATATTTCTGCATCACCATTTTAATAACAGAATGATTGTCTTCACCCTGCCCCTTTTTAATCTTGGCCATTGTGCAGACGTAGAGCGTGTCCTGGGCACCTGGCGGTATGAGGATCTTTACTACAGGCCGACCTCTGTATTTCGGTATTGGAGTGACTGTATAGTCTACTTGCTTCACGCGGTTGCTGGAAATATCCCAAAGAAAGATCTCGTCGCTATCTGTAACAATGCCAACACGGTCAGGGTGGCACTGAGCTGCTATTTGCCAGATTGGGCTAGGTAATGTCACACAACGGGGGCTATCATCGTGTGTTCTGGAGAGAAAATAGGCATGTAGCTTTGGGGGGCTGTGAGATATTAGTCTTTTAGCAGAATGGACGGATGTGGAAGCAAGGACAGTATTCTTTCCGCAGAACCGACACATGTAGAATCTAGGACAGTATTCTTTCCGCAGAACCGATACATGTGGAATCTAGGATAGTATCTCACCTGCCGTTTTCCATGATGATCAAGATATCATCAGACATGATCCACCTGTGGATATCTGCCCGCGCGGGAGTGATATACGCCTTTATGGTTCCAGTTCGCAAGGAGTATACGTTAACAGCCGGGCCATCGGCCCAAGCAACTCTGCCATTCCTATATTGACGGTTCCTAATGCTTGTTGTGGCTTCCTCGTCGGAGCTGGCGAGATCTGAGTATTTGTAGATCTTCATTGCATGGTATTGGCCAATTTTCCTGGCCCGAAGCTGCTCCGTGAGAGTGACTGAGGCCGAGCACTTCTCATCGTGTGAAAGCTGTTGATAGGGTCCATTGAAAAACATGCGGAAATGTCTCTTCATCATTTTGTCACAGATAGGCTCGAGTGTCCATAATTTTAGCCATGTCTTCGACACCATTCGCATGTTTTTAAAGTCGACAAGATCCTCAATCTGGTTCAAAATAAGAAGTAGAATCTCAATGGGGAAACGCGGGATTATATCAGAAACGAAGGTCGTGGCCGACAGGATACTCTTTGCGAGGCGTACTTCGTCCGGCAGCAAGGCACGAAGCAAGCCTTCTAACCTAAGTAGCCGTCAGTAAATTGTCTCCATGCAGGGACAGGAATAACACAGTGCCATCTTGCATATCTATGTGGAAACTGGAGGGTCGAGGCCCACGACTACAACAGGCGCGGGGTAGCAGTGTAGCCCCTGTTGAGATCGACTTACTCTGATCTTCTTCTCAGCACATCTAGAGACCCATCTTCACGCGTTATCTGATTAAAAACCTGTGCCAGGTTTGCCATTGTTGCTGAAGGATACTGAGCTTCCCTGGCATGAAAGAGAAGTGCTGCATGTGGGTTGGAGGTTGGTTACAGGCCTGGCCTCACGGACTTGGTCACAAAAAGGTCGGGATTTGTGTCGGCGATGTCTCTCTGAGTTTATTCATATGCTAGGACGTAAAGCTCGCGCGTCAGGCCTTTGGGGTTGAAGCCATGAAGGAAGGTAAAGAAGGCAAGGCAGCAGCACGCTATCTTACGTGTACAGCTCACTGCACATGTCTGGTGATGATGGGCCCTTCGATAAGGCACGGCTATAGGCAGGAAGGCTGGCAGGCAGACAGGCCTTCCTTTTGGGCTCAGATACAGCTTTTGATGAAGACTTCTTATGCAATATACAAAATTCCTACACTTATAACTAGAAGTCTTACGTGAAGAGAGACCGAAGAGAGACGTGTATTGGCCAGATGCTTCAATACACAGTAACCACCAAGGTGGTGCGATGTTCGATGATGGAGGCACCAGGAACGACTAAGCCAGCACAGCCAGGCATCCGACCACATTGGTCGTTAACGGCACCTGTAGTAGCTGTGCGATCCGAAAACTACCATAAACTATGCTGTGAAAATTTATGTATTATGAGACTATGAGACTACACAAACTTGGGATGAAAAATAGGTCTGTTAACTGAACTACTGTGGGCAACAATTTACCATACTATGCGGTCTTATATGTGTGTCTTATACCTACCTACTTACATATGAACTGGATGAAATACAGCTCCCAGCCGCTGTCATGTCACATGACTTGAGATGCCTTGGGTTGGTGGACCCTATGTTTCCAATGTTTCCAAAGGTGTTTGTACTCAGACCAGCCTCCTCCTAAGCTCATGCATGAATTAAGTGTACTGTACTTTGCAATGAGGCAGTACAACGCCCCAAACTCCGAGCTGCTTACATATTATGGGATAATCTTATGATGACATCGTTGCACTCGTATGTGGCCTTTGTTTTTGTGAGAGTTTCTCCTAAAAAGGACGACGAGGACTGTGCTAACTATCTGATAGGGTATGGGCATGCAAAAGTATGATGCCGGCGGGGGTGCTGGCGGGGGATGCAAGGGAGTCCTAGGGAGCCACCGGGGGAGCCACCAGGGAGCCATCAGGGGTTATTGCATTCAAAGCACCCAAAGCTCTGTATGCAACCGGGAGCACTGTGCACTTTAGGCAGAGGGGTAGGGATCTCGTAGGGATGCAGGTAAGTAAACCAGACCCCATAGATCATCTACTCCCGAGATCATCATCAGTCATTTAACCCAATAATGCAGACTGCCTCTGTGAGCCAACAAGACACGATTGCTGGATCAGCCGTCTAATTGCACTTGGGAAACCGAGAGTACTACTCGTACTTACGGATTAAAAGGTACTGGAAGTTGTGTCTGTATGTTGTCTGTGTGTAAGATATGATAGATTCGATGGGAGGCACTCATACTGACTTGAGGGTATAGCTGGGTCGTACTGTACTGACATGAAGTGGTACTCGTACAACAGATGATGTTCGGCCCCCTCCCATGCTACGACCACTGCGACCACTTCGACCACTGACACCCACTACAACTCGAGTAATACCTACAGCACGGTATTGTGGCACACACACGATAACACCATAGCATGGCAGGAGCTGATCAAAAAAAGGGGGACACCTACTCTAATTGACGTAGGGAAGCTTCTTCCAGACTTGTGTCACACCGGAGCTTGAGGGGGGGAGCTGCGGAGGAAAGGGTCTCGGCTTCCATGACTCGTAAGCTACAGTAGTGTGGACTTGTGAACGTGCGAACGGTGCCTTCCCAACATTTCATCTCCATCCTGCGCTGCACTGCAGTCCGGAGGCTTGCGCAACCTACGACGAACCCAGAAGAAAGAGACCGGTAGAGCCAGTAGCACTGGAGAGACAAGAGGACAAGCTGCTGCCGCCTATTCTCCAGCTGTACTTTTCGAGTATTATCTCGGCCAGCAAGCCACGATCAGTCGAAATATATCATATGCCCCCCTCCTTCTCTGAGACATATTGGCCTCCTTTTCTCTACATGTACCTGCATTGGCATAGCATTCAATGGCATACCATAGCATGACATGATATGATAAAAAAGGAGGCAAAAAGAATACAGACGACAAGTTAAGTATACTTACTATACAGTATTGTATAGAGTATAAGGAGTAAGTAGAGTTAGAGAAGTAGAAGAGTAGTAGAGTACGACAATAATAAGACCTTGTCAGACCTGGCACGGTTCCTTCTTCTTCAGCACTAGACTGAACTGCAACATATTATTGATCCCCCGGGGTTTTCCCCCCTTCTCCCCTTCTCCCCCTTACCCCCCCCTTCTCTTCGCTTGGCCCCAAAGTTTAAAAGTACCCTATACTTCCGCACTACTGCTCCAAGACACCATTGTTGCACAGAGTGATATGTACCACGGTACCGGAGCGTAAAAGTAAATTGAGGAGAAGGTGCGCACCACCACCGCAGTGGACACACTTCCCATCCCCATCCCCATCCCACCAACGACTTCTCCTCAATTGTACTCCTCTTACTCGAGTACTGCTGTACTACAACCGTGCATTCTGTATTTTTGTACTATACAGATCCTATCCCCCAAACCATCACTACTACTATACTAGAAACCCCGTCTGTGATAATCTCTCTCTTCTTCCGCAACCTCAAGATTAAATTCTTCGTTGCCGAACGCTTCAAGCCGTTACCCTCGCCCCCCGATCCCATTCTCCACTTAACGGCTGGAGGGGCTTTCCTATAGTGCAACTCTTTGCGCCAACCATATGCGAGGCTGAGCTTCAAGCGGCGCAAGATAGGTTGAGATCCCCCCGGTCGACGGTTCGGGAACCAGCATCTCAAGCTTCAATCCGACACAGAGGAGCTTTCTGCTTCTCTCAACCAACGGCCTTACGTTCTTCTGGCTCGGGAGCAATGAGGTATGTCTTCCAACACCCCGAAAATTGAAACAGAACGCACCCTCAGCTTTTGCTGGTGGTGGCGCAAAACCCCCAATCCCCAACTCGAGACATACTGACACACTTCTGAAAGGTGTATGAACAATGAGCTCGCAAGATGAGAGCGCCCAACAGAGCTCGGCGATGAACAACACAGAGGTCTCGTCCGCCGAAAGAACAGTGCCGATTATACAAACTCCCGCCCAGAGCTCCCCGCAATTACCTGGCGACCCTATGGTGGTAACATCTCCAACCGCACCGACGATGGGACCTCCACCAGCTCGCACAAGCCCTGACCGTGGCGCAAACGGTGCACATGAGCAGACAACAAGCGCCATGGGAGAGCAGATGCAGAATGGAAGCGTGCAAAGCCCTGGCGCAGGGACAGCAACCCAGGGAAGTGCGCCACAGCCAAAGGTTCAACAGACAGCCTTTATCCATAAGCTATACAAGTGCGTTTCTACGACCCATATGCTGCATTTATAACGGGACTAACGATTACATAGTATGCTGGAGGATCCAAGCATATCACATCTCATATCGTGGTCCAATTCCGACGAGAGCTTCGTCATGTCCCCATCTAACGACTTTTCTAAAGTTCTTTCGTACGTCTTCAACTACCCACGGTGGCAAACGATTTATATGCTGACTCCCGCAGGCAATATTTCAAACATACCAATATTTCTTCTTTTGTCCGGCAATTGAACATGTACGGATTCCACAAGGGTCGGTAATGCCTTACGAAAACTGTTGTTCGTAGCTAATGATAATTAGTGAGCGATGTCTTCCATACCGGCTCGCCAGAATCACCATTGTGGGAATTTAAACATGGCAATGGCAATTTCAAGCGTGGCGATCTCGTTGGCCTTCGAGAAATCAAAAGACGGGCATCACGGCATGCTCTGGTGCACCGAGACTCATACCCTTCGGCAGTCAAGCCACCGCCTTATTCACACCCAGGAACTCCAGCCGAGCCAATACAGCCGCCAATGGATACCACAGAGTCAAGGCTTGCCCATTTAGAGAATGGCATGTATGACATGCATGCGAGACTACTCCGAAGCGATGAAAGTGCCCAGTCACTGTATGCCAGGAATCAAGTCTTGGTTGAGGCCTTGACCCGATCACTTCAGGTATGACCGATCCCACCGCTGGGGTTGTACATGCTAACGTCACGTTTGCAGGTAAACCATGAGATATCTCGTATAGTACAAAGCACCGTGCCGAACGACGCGAACGCACACAGGAGCAGTAAGTCAATATTGCCATATGAGATAACATCTGCTAATCAGCTACACAGTCATGGACATGCAATCCGAGATCCAGCGCCAGACAGACGTCTTGAGGAACATTGATGAGCCATTGGAACAGCCATATTCGGGTTCCAGACAGTATTTCTCAAACCTATCCCTTGATAACGCCCCTATTTCTCCACGTCAACTAGCGCAGGACGACCAACGGCGCCAACCGCCAATGGCACAGTCTTCAAGGCCTGGTGCGTTTAGGCCCGTTCCCTCGCACCTATCTATCGCCCCTCGAAGGTTCGGGTCTATCGGGGCTGGAACTACTGCATCGTCGCCAAGCTCGTTGCGCTACCAAGTTGCTCCACCGCCACCACCACAAGCACCGCACCCTCTAATTGCGGTTACAACACCACCCACAGATCTCCCTCGCCGCCACACCTCGGCGGACATTCGAGTCCACACGTGGCCTAACCAACCTCAATACAACCCCGAGCAGCCAGCCTCCCACTGGCCATCCTCACCCAAGCGACCGCTAGCCGACCCAAGTGAGGATCAGCGCATCCGCGAGAGCTTCTCCTCATACTCGATACAAGGAGCCACCCAAAACCACGCCAATGCGTCACGGCCCTCAACGCCACCCTTCGGAAACAGCGGTGGTGCCCCTGAAAGCCTAGGCGCGTGGTCGTGGGGTGCATCGAGGGGAGATAAGTTTGGCGGCCCCGGATTCGGGACGTCGGGCCTCTTCAAAGATAACTCCGGCCCCCCTACGCGGAGGGGAAGCATGGCGCATATCCTGAACCCCGCGGAAACAGCTGAGCGTGATGAGGAGCACGACGAAGAGCTGCGAGAGGAAGAGGACCGCAAGAGAAAAAGGCTGCAGTAATATTTCTTCTGCCCGTCCGCGCTGCGCGTAACCGCGAGCAGCCCCGCAAAGTCAATACATTTTTTTTTGTTTACATTGGGTAGGCGTGGTGTCTCCAATATCGCCGCCTGCCCTAGCATCATTTACCCGGGAGGTACATATTGGAAATCGTTTTTTTGTGTGTGTGGCTTGGATATTGGATTATCTGGATTGCATCATTTTTTTTGTTGATACACACGAAATCATTTTGATAACCACATTTAGCTGGATGAGAGGAAAAAAAATACTCACGAGATAAGGCTTTTTTATTTATTGTGAATGATAGTGTAGCCTGGGAAGTTAGTATACAATCAATGGGTGGGATATAATTGGCAGATTTGTCTGTTTTATTCCTGAGTGAGCAAGCTTAAATCAGAATTCTGCTGGCTGGATAACGTTTTAACGATGTTTGTCTATAAGTGCTATGTGCTATTCTTTACATTCCCCTCGATTGCCAGGCCTATCCAAGTTCCAATTGTAATGATACGTTGGAACAGTCCAATCCTCGAACTGAGCCATATGCTCTTTCCCACCCAGCAGTTGGGCAAAGCTTGGTTCAGCTCGCCCAGAATATCTCCGAAGAGTTTCGCAAAGCTTGACTCAGCTTGCCTAGTATCTCTTCAACCAGTCTGGCAAAGCTTGGCCCAGCCCGCCCAGCCTATCTCCAAGCCAGTAAGTTATTCTTCTTTAGCAGCATCCTTGGCAGAACCTGCTCCTGTCAGTGCTTGTTCCCTCTCTTTCCGCTTCCTCTCCTTTTGCTTCGCCTTTTTCATGCGGTTCTTCTCTCTTCTCGCCTCGGCCTCGGCGGACAGCGGAGGGTTTACGGCGGCTGCAGCTGGAGTATCTGCTTTCACCGGAAGCTTCTTCTCGACTACAGCTGGTATGATTGGAGTTTCGGAGATGGATGTGGTGGAAGAAATCGTTTCTGTGAGCTTTGTGATCTTGGGCTTAGAGTCGGCTTTAGGTGTGTGGGATGTAGCGCGGCTGTCCTCGTCGTCACTCTGGTCAACAGCCTTTGAGGTTGAAGCCTTCTGTTGGAGTGGGAGCGGCTTCGTCTGCTTTACAACTTTGGACGCTATAATTTTGAGCGCAGCCGCCTTCGCAACCTCGCGTTTGGCCTTCTTTGACTTCCCAAGATTGGACCGGCCTTCTTCCTCATCGCTTGTATCTTCCTTCAGCCCACGCTTCATACTGCTAGCCTTTTCTTCCGCATCGCGGGGTTTGGCGGCTTGCAGACCAGCTTTTTTCCCCATCATGAGGCTTCGTAGTTTGCTGTTGCCGTTGATATCTTTTCGGTTGATATCGCCATTAAGGTATTCCTTAGGGATCGGGGCGCCGAGTCCCAAGTTGGAGGGCATAGGGTTGAAAAGCTCCGCATCCCAGGCCTCGATCTCTTCCTTCGTCTTCGATGGGGCACATTTGCTGGTGTCGAACTTGTCGACCCAGCTCTTGACAATTGCATCTTGCTTCGCAATAGCTAGATCGATGCGCGCCTGGATAGCCTCCAGGTTTTCAGCTACTGGGAGCTTTTCACGAGCGTTGGGCGCCATCTTTGCTAATGTGAGAATTGTAAATATTTTGAGCCCCAGATTTCCGATTTTGGGATTGGATTGGCGTCAATTGTTCCCTATCATCACGTGACAACGCACCCGTTCTGCCCCGGGTGGTGATTGGTAGCTGGCTATTCGGGAACGCTAGCGTTACAGGAAGCTGTACCCCAAACTGTACATACGAAGAATATATTGATGCTTCAAGCCTTCCATTTCTTAATTTGGCAACGTTGAATATACCGGTTGTCAATATGTTCAGAATCGCTCGCAGAGGGCCATTGGCCTCGGCCATCAAGGCTGCCAAAGTACGAAACTCTCGCCCCTATTCTGTCGTGTTTACACGGAATTAACCCAAATTTCAGTTCCCGACTCCTTACAGAGCAATTGGAGCCTCGCAACAAACGAGAGCCCTGAGCATTCATGAATACCTCTCCGCAGACCTCCTCAGGAAAGTATGTATTGCCCTGAACCGCGTCTTTGAATCAATGGATGCTAATGGCCGTAGTACGGCATCGGTGTCCCTCAAGGATCTGTCGCCAAAAATGCCGCAGAGGCCGAAGCTATCGCGAAGCAGATTGGCGGCGACGACATGGTCATCAAGGCACAAGTCCTCGCTGGTGGCCGTGGAAAGGGCACCTTTGACAACGGCCTGAAGGGTGGTGTCCGCGTCATCTACTCTCCCACCGAGGCCAGGATGTTCGCGGATCAGATGATCGGACACAAGCTGGTAACAAAGCAGACCGGTGCACAGGGCCGTATGTGTAACTCGGTATACATCTGCGAGCGCAAGTTCGCTCGCCGTGAGTTCTACCTGGCTATCCTTATGGACAGAGCCTCGCAAGGCCCAGTCATCGTTTCCTCGTCGCAGGGCGGCATGGATATCGAGACTGTTGCCAAGGAGACCCCAGACGCCATCACCACCACACACATTGACATCCACACCGGTGTTACTGATGAGATCGCACGCAAGATCGCCGTGGACCTTGGGTTCAGCGAGCAGTGTGTCGAGGAGGCGAGGGATACCATCCAGAAGCTCTACAAGGTCTTCATGGATAATGATGCCACCCAGATCGAGATCAACCCCCTTTCTGAGACCAGCGACCACCAGGTTCTTGCCATGGACGCCAAGCTCGGATTTGATGACAACGCCGAGTTCCGCCAGAAGGAAATCTTCGACTGGCGCGATACCACTCAGGAGGACGCTGACGAGGTCCGTGCTGCTGAGTCGGGATTGAACTTCATCAAGCTTGGCGGTGACATCGGATGCCTTGTCAACGGTGCCGGTCTTGCCATGGCTACCATGGACATCATCAAGCTTAACGGTGGTGAGCCAGCCAACTTCCTCGACGTTGGTGGTGGTGCTACCCCTGCCGCCATCAAGGAGGCTTTCACCCTCATCACCAGCGACCCCAAGGTCTCTGCTATCTTCGTCAACATCTTCGGTGGTATCGTCAGATGTGATGCCATTGCCAAGGGCCTCATCAGCACTGTTGAGAGCATGGACCTCCGCATCCCAATTATTGCCAGGTTACAGGGCACAAACATGGAGGCTGCGCACACTTTGATCAACGAGTCCGGACTGAAGATCTTCTCTATCGATGATCTCCAGAGCGCCGCTGAGAAGTCTGTCCAGTTCTCGAAGGTTGTAAAGATGGGTATGTCAACTCCTCCCACCCCCTTTCCAAAAATACAGCTAACATGAAGCAGCACGCGACATCGATGTCGGTGTTGAGTTTTCTTTGGGCATCTGAGCGGTTTAGACATTCGGGGGTTGCCATGTACTGATTCCTAGAGTTTACTTCGGTATACGTGTACACATACGATTAATTTTTCCATCTCATATTATCTTGATGCGTGCAAACCTCCTTGTATTTGTGTGATATCTCAGGCTAACAACTTCCATGCATCGATCTTATGTTCAACCCTGCAAATTTGATGATTTAAACTAACTGGCCACCTAGGGCATCTATATAACTTCAAAGCCCTGTGACCCCCTCTTCGATTAGATGCACGCGAACATATGCAGAACGAAAAAAGAAAAGAAAAAGTCCGCCTTTCTCTCCTCGACATTCCATTTCATTCATAACCATAGGGCAGAGAGACCACAGAGCAGAGCGACCACAGAGACACGGCCGAGCTTCATTTCCGGCGAACGTAGCAGGCCAGCCTGCTATTGACGGGCTACACACCGTTAATATCCGTCCACAATAATCTCTATAGGAATGAAAACTTACACCATCCTCTCACCTCCGGAACGAGGTAGTAAGATACTACAGTTTCGTACCTCGGCGCCGGAGCCCTCTCCGCCGTCCCACCGCCGCAAAGCCACACCAAGACCAGCATCCCGATGACCACATACAGCCTCGTCCAGTCGACATGACTTAGGAATTTGCAGACGGAGATCGCAGGCCTGACGACCAGGACAAGAGCCACCGCAGAGACAACTAGCACCGCGTTTCGAGGCAGACTCTCCCAGCTCTCCTTGATCCAGCTGATAAAACGCTCGAGATGGTGGGCGGGCGTAACAGTGAGTGTGGACAGGATTTCCTCCATATCCGGCCTCGGTGTTCCGGGGGCTGCGAGCGCCCACTGTTCGCGCATAAATGGAGTGAGGCCATCGGGGCCTTTTTTCTCGCGGGTCGAAAAGGCAGAGGCGGCGGCCCAACATGTGCGGTGATGGCAAAGAAGAGGTTGTTGCAGCTGGTAGTATGGCGTCGACATCTTTTGGGGTGGAGGCGGAGAGGGTCGGAGGAGGTAGATGCGGCGTTGCTGGCGAGAAGGAGGCGGAGTGAGGTAGGCGCGCAGACGATATAAAACTTGGTACCATATGAAAAGAGTTGCAACACATGCGGCAACCTGACCTAGCGCGTGGATGGATGAAACCGAGGTGATGCAGATGCTGCCAAACAAGACGACGATGAAGAAAGTTACGTGCCAGCCGTAGGCGTCCCCAAGGATGGTGGCTGCAAGAGAGAGCATGTTGAAGGCCATAGCGGCGTGGAGGGTGTATGTGAGGAGGTCAACCCGAGACATAGCTGCGAGTTGGACGGATGGAATCTTTGATTGTGGTGACACTGTTTCTTGGGAGTGAATAAACGGGGTCAGGGAGTTCGAAACAAAGATTTGTCCTGCAGGTAATGAGAATTTGGCGGAGCTTGGAATTTTGATTGTATCGTGGTGAGAACTGTTTCTTGGAAGTGAATAAACGGGGTCAGGCAGTTCGAAACAAAGATTTGTCCTGCATGTAATGAGAATCTGAGTGAGCCGTTGAAACGGGGTGAGTCTGTTTTGGAGTAATATCAAAGAATGTTTCTTATTTTTGATGTGATAAAGTGTCTGACGGCAGAGGAACGTTCGGCTTGTGCCAACAATAGCCTGTGAATGGTATATGGCTGAGCGCTAATTGCATTATCTGGGACTTGTTCTACCATTGTCATAAATTTAGCGCTACTCTATCAATACAGATCAATACAGACAGTAAGTTTTGAAAGATTTCTCGGCTGGCCCAAGCCAACGATCTCAGACAAAATTCAGAAAAGGACGAACTCATCTCTGGACCGGCACGTAAACCATGAGTTTCATGACCACAGACTTTATTCCGAGAGAAAGAGTGTGTGTTTTCTATCCTGGATACATGCCGTGATAGAAGTTGGGGGGGGTTTATATTTGCACGCCCAGGCTCAGATTGTATCGCATCCAGGCAACCAGCCAGGCAACCGAGCACCAGAAACCTTCCGCTGCTCAACTTTTGAAAGCATTAAAATGTACACGATTTGTTTATGGACAAAAAGAAGCAATGCCATTTCATTAAATGTCTTTAGTCATCCTGATGTCACCTTCTCATCCTGATGTCACCTTCTATATCTATTTTTATGGCGGGACGTCGCACGCTTCCCATGTGTGATAATTCTTATGGCGCCGATGGTATATCGACACGCATGAACATGCCAACATGGGGAATCCCAGCTTCCGTCCACCTTCCCATCTTCTCGTCCTCCTTGAACCCCCACCTCGCCCATGTTTTCGCAACATACTCCTGTGCGTGAATACAGATCAAGCCATTCCATGCCGTCATCGCTCCTGGCAATTCAGCGCCTGATTCATCTATCGCCCCAGATACATCAAAGGCTGTTGGGTTCTCCTTGGTCCAGGCAATGGCAGACCTAACAAGCTGACCAGCGATGCCCTTTCCTCTATACTCCTCCATCACAGCCATCCGTCCAAGCTTGACGTAAGCTTCCCTTCCATCATGGAAAGTCGTTGCTCTGTCCACAATCCAAGGTCTCGGCTCCGCTATCAGCTCGTTTCCGGTAACATTTTCTGGCAGGTCGAAGGATGATCCAGGTAGCGGATGGGCCTCGTGTGGGAACGGAACCAGGCGAAGATTGCCGACTGGAAAGCGAGTGCCGTCCTCACCTAATGCATACGCAACCCAGTGATAGGATCGACAATCGTCAGAATCGCCTTCCAGAAGAAGAGGGATATTTTGGCCCTTGACGAATACCTCTTCTCTCACTGCCATGCAGTCGAGGAAGGACTTGGGAATGTTGTGTGCTTGGTCAGCTGCTGGCACGCTTCGGTCGTACTTGTCCAGGTTTAATGGCCGCTGGAGCGTGATTTGGATATCTGACGACGACATTCTGAGAGCTATCTGCCAATATATGAGGGTATATGGGAATGGGTGTGTCCTAGGGTCTCTATCTATCGAGGGGCAGAGAGACTCTATGCCGATGGCTGAAAGTCCAATCACCCAAAATTAATAGTTCTAGGTGAAGGTCCAAGTAAATGACAGTCGGGGACGGTAACAGTATATACAATAAATAACAAGAAAGAGAATCCGACTACTTCAAGGACGATAAGGAAAGAAGAAGGTGAGAATGAACATGATAAAGTTAGTACAGTAACAGGGCGCATTCACGGGAAATACGATCAGCCTTGTTTGCCCCACTCACTAGTTGAGTTATATATATTTTCTGCCACCACATGGGCTTCCTGGGACACCAAACGGAGATGGCGGTGAGAAGCGCTTAACTGTGTAGCGGTGTACCTGGCCATCATACCTTTCAGCCTTCCCATTTATCAAAACATCGATGAAACTGAGGACAAGCAAACATGAATACGCCACACGTGTTCTTTATTAATCATGAAGGCGGCGGCTAGCTCAGGCTGGGCATGTAGAAAGTGCATACCCCGTAGAGCGTTTTATATGAGACTCGCCGAGAAATAACCGCCTTACTAGCTACGCGCTGAGGGTGGCGGGGCTGGTTGTGTATGAATACGTGTACTTATAAACCGTATGTTCAACCAAAGCTGTCCAGATACTGACTGTTGCGGTTAGTAACTGATGGAGCTTTTATAACATATGAGTATATTGAGAACTACATTTTGATATTTGTTCAATTTGATGTCTCAAACAAACACAAAAGGCGTGATACATAATTCCCACATGCGGCCGATCAATGCAAGGCTACCGCTGCGTCGCTTACATAAATTTACCAAATGCCAACCCCAAAGGTGACAAAGTGACAAAGTGTCCTCTTTATAAACTTTATTTCCTCAACGAGGATACATATCCCTTGAGCTAGTCTACTATTAAACACCAAATAAAACTGCTAGAAGCCAGTTGTCGAAAGACCACATGTCATAGCTGGCAAAAACCTACATATACACCGCCCCGTCATTGCCACGGCAGCTTCACTCACCCACCAGTTTGCCAACACCCCTCCAACAATCATGGCGTTAGCCTCGCGGCGGTCTTCCGGCATGGCCTTTTCAAATCTCTCTGCGATATTATGTCTGTTTTGGATTTTTGCCTCTACCGCATTGGCCGCAAATGCGGTCGTTGGCATCGACTTCGGCACTGAGTACATCAAGGCTGCGCTGGTTAAGCCCGGCATTCCTCTCGACATCGTGTTAACGAAAGACGCACGACGCAAGGAGCTCTCCGCGGTCACCTTCAAGCCTATCAAAAATGCGCCGGAAGGCTCCTACCCCGAGCGACTGTACGGATCAGATGCGAACGCATTGTCGGCTAGATTTCCTGGTGACGTCTACCCAAACCTCAAAGCCATTCTCGGTCTGCCGGTCAGCGACCCCAGAGTCGCCGAGTACTCTGCACGCTACCCAGCCCTGGTTATCGAAGAAGAGAAGACCAGAGGGACCTGCGAATTCCGCAGCGAGGCCTTTACAACCAAGCAGGATCCTTGGATGGTCGAAGAGCTATTGGCAATGGAATTTCAAAGCATAAAGAGGAACGCCGAGGAGATGGCAGGCAAGGGTAGCTCGATCAGGGATGTAGTTATTACGGTCCCAACGTATTTCGATACGGAAGAGAAGAGGGCCATTGAGCTTGCCGCAGATCTGGCAGGCCTGCGGATATTATCACTCATCAGCGATGGCCTTGCTGTTGGACTCAACTACGCAACATCTCGCACATTCCCAAGCATCACAGACGGCGCGCAACCGGAACACCATCTGATATTTGACATGGGAGCCGGGTCGACCAAAGCTACAATTATCAAGTTCCAGGGCCGAACAATCAAGGACGGGAGGAAATCCAACAAAACCATTCAGGAGGTTCAAGTTGTTGGGGCTGGATGGGATAGGACCCTTGGTGGTGACGCCCTTAACGCCATAATCGTGGATGACATTGTGGCCCAATTTGTTGAGTCGAAGAAGGCAAAGGCCGCATCGATCTCGGCCGAGTCTGTACACCGCCAAGGCCGCGCCACTGCGATGTTATGGAAGCAAGCTGAGAAGTTGAGACAAGTTCTAAGCGCAAACGCAGAGAGCCAAACAGGCTTCGAGGGACTTTATGACGATATTGACTTCAAATACAAACTGACACGTACCGATTTTGAGAAGCTTGCCTCCAGCCATGCTGATAGAGTAGCACCTACGATTAAGATGGCTCTGGAAAGGGCCAAGCTCGAGTTGTCCGATATTGATTCTATCATTCTGCACGGCGGTGCTACTCGCACTCCCTTTGTCCAGAAGGAATTGGAGCTTTTGGTTGGCAAGTCCGACAAGCTGAGAAGCAATGTCAATTCAGATGAATCTGCCGTTCTCGGTGCCGCATTCAGGGGCGCTGGACTTAGCCCCAGTTTCCGTGTCAAGGACATCAGAACATACGAAGCTGCAGGATACGCTGTCAGCATGCAGTGGACGAACATCAACCTCAAGCTCCAAAAGCAGCGCCTGTACACTCCCCAGTCGCACCTTGGCGCTGAGAAAGTAGTCTCTTTCCAGAACTTGGAAGATTTCGATGTTCATTTCTATCAGCATATCGATAATGCCGGAGAAGGTACATTCTCGGGAGAGAGAGAGCTCGTTAAGCTAGCTACCAAGAACCTCACGGCAACTGTTGCAGAGCTGAAGGACAACCGCGGGTGTGAAGCTACCGACATCGTTACCAAGTTTGGCGTTCGCCTGAATGTCCTTAACGGCGAAGTTGAAATTACCGGAGCCACCGCACAGTGTGAGGTTGATGAAGACCCGAATGCAGGAGGCGTTGTTGATGGTGTTAAGGGCCTATTCGGCTTTGGTGCCAAGAAGAGCGATCAGGATATCTTCGAAGACGCTGAAATCGTGTCAGATGCCGAGACGTCCACCGAGAGCTCCACCACGACCTCTACTGCTAAGAAATCATCGACATCTTCAGGTGCAGCCGCTTCTTCGGCCGCCGCTGATGCCAAGCCTAAGAAGCGCCTAGTTGCAATTCCTTTGGACTTCGAGCTCGTGAAGAAGGGATACCCTGCACTACCTGCGGAGGTCCTGTTCAACAAGAAGGAGAGACTTGTTGCTTTCGATGATTCGGACCACGTTCGGAAGCAGCAGGAAGAGGCGCTCAACCAACTGGAGGGCTACACTTATCGCGTTCGTGACCTATTGACCGACGATGCTTTCATTGGAGCATCGACTGAAGCTGAGCGCAAGCCTCTGGCCGACCTCGCTGAGGCTATCGGCGACTGGCTGTATGAAGAAGGCACAGGAGCTACCCGTGAGGTTCTGAAGGCCAAACTCGGCGAAATGAAGGCAATCGTCAACCCAATTGAGCGTCGGAAGGACGAAGCGGCGAAACGCCCAGAACAGATCAAGAATCTTAAGGAGTCTTTGGATAGCGCTGAGTCAGTGATCAAGTTGGTGAAGGAGAAGATTGTCGAGCAGGCCGACTTCTTGTCGTCGGTAGCATTAAGACCTACTCCTTCCGAGACCTCAACCGAATCATCGACTACAGCTGAGCCATCGACTGAGACTGATGGAACTGAGGAAGATAACACTACGGCCGAAGCTGAGACTACAACCGAATCTTCCGAGGCCCCATTGCCAACCTTGCCACCTACATCGTTCACCCAGGAGGATCTCGATGTGTTGGAGTCTCTTCACAAGGCGACATCGGATTGGTTCACAAAGAAGCTTGCTGAACAGGAGGCCCTTAAGGTTACTGACGACCCAGTTCTACTCGTGAAGGAGATGGCCAAGAAGGCGAACGAGATCAGCCAAGCAGGAATGGAGATGGTCATGAAGGGCATGAAGGGTCCTGAGCTACCCAAGGTTTCGTCCAGCAAGACCTCGAAAACCAAGAAGCCCAAGACTTCGAAGACGAAGAAGTCGAAGAAGACAAAGTCTACGTCTACTGAGGCAGCGGAGGGAACTGGTGAGGCTAAGGAGTTTGATATGCCGACTGAGGAGGAGATTTTGGAGGCTGTCAGGATTAAGGAGGAGAAGGAGGCGAAGGAGAAGAAGGGAACATATAAGGATGAGTTATAGAAGTAGTAAATAATCCCCATGCCACGACACAGCTGCCTGGGCATGTTAGAAGTAGTAAATGTATACCATGACACACGATTACTTACTACATTCGTTTTATAGCATAAACACGAACACTAACACGTGACATAAGCCTCGGTCGTTCCGAATTTAATCTAGAGTGTGATAGAAGGATTCTAGACTTAAATATCCCGCAATTCCAACGATTTGCGAATTAAACCCCCCAAAACTACTTGTCCTCAAACATCTTCACTACCACCACCACAGGCACACAATGTCATTACTATCCTCCATCCCAGTAGCCTTTGTGGCCCTACTCCACGTCTACATCCTCGTCCTCGAGATGTTCCTCTGGACCACACCCCGCGGTCTCAAAGCCTTCGGCCTCAAGCCCGACTTCGCCGAAAAAACGAAAACCCTCGCCGCCAACCAGGGTCTTTACAACGGCTTCCTGGCCGCCGGACTTATCTGGGGATTAGTGCATCCCGTACCGGAATTCGCGGAGCAGATTGAACTCTTCTTCTTGGGACTGGTCGGAGTTGCTGGGATTTATGGGGGCTTGACTGCGAAGCCGAAGATCTTCTTTATTCAGACTGTGCCAGCTGGTATTGCGAGTTTAGCTGTGTTGTTTGGGTAGATATCACAGGGAGTTTGGCAGGGCGGCGTGTAGCAGGGAGCAAGAAAGCCATAGTTGTGAGGCTTGGGATTTATAAGGACGTTTAGATGGATATTTTGTACAGAGCTCGGAAGCTACTACTGCCGTCAATTTGGTTCGTTTCACGCTTGTGTGCACAAAGATAAGAGCATCCATGACAATCTAGTGCATTTTATGCCGGCCTCGGGGAAGCAGCACGTTCTCCGCAGCTTCCCAGAACAGATGTCAGACTACTACTTACCCCGCTCCCGCATCTCCTAGTGGCGTGGCCTTCCTTTGTCCATGGCGCACATCGAGACCGCCGGAGATAAAGCCACAGCGAAGCGAATGGTAAGGTAGGGCAGAAGATCGCCCGTGTCGGCGCCATTTCGATAGTCTATAAGGTACGGTATTTGTTGTTGTTGTTGTTGTAATTCTAAGGGTGGGCCTCGGCATTCTTCTGCCGCCTTTCCTTTCTCATATCTCTGTGACTAAAACTACTCGAGTACGGGTGGGTGTGCCGGTGCCTGATTCTGTACCACAATTCCACATCCATGTCTTTCAACCCGTCCCATTATCCCCTATGTCGTCAACGTACCCCCTTACTTTCTCCGCGGCATACTGCTCTTAAAACCCCAAAAGGCCCTTCTCACCAAGCTACCTTGACGCAGTAGACAAACACGGCAAGATATTTCCCCAGAAACCATCGGACTATTCCAAATCCCTTGTTCCATGTCAAATCGCATGAAGAACTTCTTGCCATGCTCTAACCCCCTTGTTCCACGTGGAGAAACCGCGTTCCTGCACGGCCCTGTCTATTGTTGCGCGTATTGTTGCACATATCCTTCCTTGCCGTCCCGTCCTGCCATCGGCTGCTGGTACCACACACGCCACAACGAGCTAGACCACCTTCTCGGACGCTACATTGGTTGATTTTCTTACGTCCGTAATCCGTAAGAGTGAGTGATCCTCTTGGAGGTCATGAAACGGGGGTCAATGCACCCCAGAATAATGCACCCCGCATGCAGGTATCGACAAGAAGGGAAAGGTTTGCCTCCCTTTCCGCAATGCACGGAGATGGGTCCGCTGTCAGGTTGTATATTACTGCAAGTCTGGCCCTTGTCTGATATGCCTCTCGGTCGGTATCATGTGCGTGTATTGTTTACCTTTTTTTCCCACTGCGATTCCCTTTCAATATGCCTGGCGGCTTCCATCCGACGAAGGAGGTCTTTCTGTCATGGCCGAAGCCGAATTATATCGATCCTGAAACCAAAGGCAATCAATTACTTGTTGTTACTATAATATCCACCATTTTGGCGATAGCCTCCGTTCTTGCTCGAGTATGGGTGCGGGTAGGGTATCAAAGACAATTCGGGGCCGACGATATTATGCTGGTCCTATGCATAGTAGGCGCATTTCCTATCACTCTTTGGATCGCTGATCTGGAGCATAGAGAGTCTCTGGATACTAATTTACGTTTTGCTAGATTCCTACAGTTGGAATTGCTGCGCTTTTAATACTCAGCAAGGCCCCCAAAGAAACAATTGCTCCGAGATTTGGTTACTAATGGGAATATAGCTGAGACCAAATTCCGTTGGTTTAGACACATCTGGGATGTGCCACTCGACGAGATAAGTGGGAGACAATATGTTAGTGAAGCACAGTACACTCCTTTTCGCGCTATATTGACGAGGTTGTTGATGTAGCATAGTTGGATTGTTCAGGTTCTGTATGTGGCTAATATTTACTTTCAATGTTACCTACCCACGCTTGAAATAGTATATGAATCTGATTCTTGCCTAGCTTTGTTATTTCCACCACTTTCAGCAAGCTTTCAGCCGTGCTTTTATACAAACGAGTGATCGCGGGAGTCTCAAGGCCGGCCTTCCTATATATCATTAATGCCGCCATCGCCGCCCAAACCCTGTATGGGGTCACCTTCGTCCTTCTGATGATTCTCCAGTGTCGACCGATAAGCTCATACTGGCTGCAATTCTCATATCCGGATCCATACACAGAGAAATTCTCCTGTCTATATGAGGGTTCAGTGCCATTCAGTAACGCATGTATAAGCGTGGTGACGGACTTTTTTGCAGCTATGCTGCCAATGTTTCTGTTCCTACAACTACAGATGCCTAAAAGAGACAAATACGGTCTTGGGGCAATCTTCGGCGTTGGATTCATGTTAGTTGCTACCCACCTTGTTATCTCCTTCTGTTGGAACGCGGCTGACCTACTAGTGTTTGCATTTGTGGTATTATAAGATCGGTTCTCGTGTACCATATCTTTTATCAGTCGTTCGATGTGACCTGTAAGCATCTATTCCCTACGAGAAATCTCTTTTTCAGCCCTCCTTTTTTTAATACAGATGCTGACTTCGAGCCAGGGCTGAGTCATGACCTCTGGGCCTGGACATACGTTGAGACCAACCTTCTTGTTATCTGCAGTGCCATACCACCTATGAGAGTATTATTCAAGCGACTCGTTGGACACTCAAAATCACACAGCGCTTCTAAAATACCGGTTACCAACCCGTTCCATGGAAGGAGTCCTAGCAATCAGTCAAACCTAGCCGACACCTCCAGGAACGGGGCTTCCACGGAGGCTATTGCATTGCGTGGGATGGAACCTGGCACAATCCAGTCTCCTAAGTCTCCTAAGGATGAGGCGAAGGCTACTCGACAATTTGACAGAGGTCATAAGGTACAAAAATCGGAGCGTTTTAGTAAGGTCTACCTCGACAAAGAGCTACCACCCGTTAAAGAATATCGTCCGGATTGGGCGTGAGGGTTATGATAGGGGGTAATGGCTTATTGTAGTTATGAAAGTTATGTTAATTAGCCTCGAGGGTATTGGGGTGTTGTGTTTTCTATAATATCAGGGACACACTTTATGAATCATCATTCCAACGCCGTTGTAAGGCGCTATCACTCAAGGAATACTGCAGGTAGCATAATAGTGACTGCATCACTCCCCACAAGAACCGCGTATGTTCAACATGGATATATATTTTATCTTCTTCCACCCTCCTCTATGTCTCAAGGTTGATGCTCCTCCCAAACCTCGCATACAGCTCCACCTTCAGCTCCTGCATCCCCTCCTTGATCGTCCCCAGCTTCTCTTCTAATACCGAAACCTCCTCTTCGATTCTCGCTGAGTTGGTGGTGAGGAGCTCCTGCACCTCGGGCAGGGGCAGGGAAATGAAGGAATCGCCGATTTGGTAGCTATTGGGCACGTTAGTCCGGTTCGATATCATATGGGGATATGTAGGGCGGCAAGTAGGGTCCGAATTCGGGCGAAGGAAAGAGGCAATAACGTACGGTATCATGTCCTCCTCGTCCGCAAGCTCAAGCTCATTCGAGATATCCTCCAAATCCTCCTTCTCCTTCTGTAGCACAACCCATATTAGCACCTCCTCCACTCCCACCCAGCTATCCACAGAATCGCACATACATGTTTCGCCTTCAACTCATCCTCCAGATTCAATTCCCGCTGATGCAGCCTGCTGAACTTGTTGATCTTGTCCTGGTCCTCGCGGCGGACTTCGATCTCGTCGGCCCCCGTTGCCGCCTCGTCTTCCTTGGAGAGCTGGGTGTGTGTTAGTAAGTATGTTATTGACGGGGCGGTAGAGGGGAAGGTATGTACCATGCGTCTCTGCATCATTTTGAGGGTTGTGGTGGGCTGGTAGCTTAGAGGGGTAGAGCTGGGGGGGTTGCTCGAGGTGACTTTCTTGGGGGTGGTTTGGAGCAAACAGAGCAAACATGAGCTGAGTTGGGCGGTGATGGGGAAATGTAAATGATTCCCTCACTTTCTCGCACAACTTTATTGATGTGATAAATAGAAGAGATATAAGCGTTATTTTTATTGGATATATGTCCAGATAATACTAATTTCATAAAAGCCATTGACTAGGCAGGTCCAAAGGAAATTTAAGTGGTTTTGGTTTTGCCCAGCTGGATGATCGTACAACAGGGTGCCAGCTTAATTTACTAGCCAGCATCATAATTCATTCATTAACTCCCCCAACCAAGACCATTTCGTCCTTCTCATGCGAGAGATTATCCCGCTATAAAGCTACAGCAGTCGGGGATAAATATGAACCAGGGAGATGCCCAACCGGCAGGCCGCGATTGCCGGAAGTCCGCTGGACATACCCCGGGGGTTTATTCGATGAATATGGCGGAGATGGATGAGAGCCGACTGTATCATCATATGAAGGCGGGTGATCTCCAGACTGTTCCCATGCTGCTTGATGTCCCCCTTGGAGCGGTTCGGGCTGCGCGTCCAACTCCTTCTTCAGGGCCTTGCGAGCTTTGTGCCTGGTAGAGATGGTTAGTACCTGTTGCATCGCTGAGATGCCAAACTCAACGTGGGCCATACTTCCGATATTTTTGGTAGCCCATCACTGGCAATACAACGATTGCCATGAGAACAACGGCTGCCATCTTGTGATATTGATGCGCTGGTGACTGAGTCCTAACGATGGGAATATGATTATGCCGTGGTCAGTGGTCAGTAGAGTGAAGTTATATAAATTAATTCGACTATGGAGAATGGAAAGTCAGATAGTATTTGTCACTACCTATAGTGAATCTAGACCAGGATGAAATGCAAATAACCAGTAACCATGCGCCCCAAGCGCGTGGTCAGTGAGGCTTAGACAGAATAATCGAAGAGGCTGATGGTAGCGGAATTTACCCCACACTGTCTCTCCGACTCCCCGACGTCATGGGATAGGTGGAGGCCGTACCTACCAAACATTTATACAGGTACAACACTGGTATAATCACTAACCACGAGGCTTGGTGCACCGCCCACCCACAACGCCGGGCTCAAGATTCCGGCCGCTACTCTAGCTAATACTCCGAGCGTGCCTGTGTGTGTATCCACTGACACGGCCAGATCCTGAAACCTCGCGCCTTCTTCAACCTTTCTCCCCTCTAAGACGGCGGGACGCGCTAGACACAGCGCCGACCTCTCCCACGATGCCTGCAACACCGCCGTCTTCACTCCAGGCGTATAATACCAGGCACCCAGCTACGCGCGGAACACGGCTATCCAATGTCACGCCGTCGACAGGGACGAGGACGCCGGGGCAGGATCCTCGGACGCGACATCAGGACTCGCCCAGCGTGAATCCAGCCGCGAACGAAGAAGACGAGCAAGCGAATGAAGATAGCGAAGGCGTTGAAGACCAGGATAATGGGAGTGAGGAGGGAGACGAGGAATCTGTAGAAGAGGAGGAGGAGGAAGATGGCGTGGAAAGCGTGGATAGCCGGGCGGAGGATGATGACGGAGAAATGGCGGTTGATGTTCCTCCTGTCGCTATGCATAATGGCAGTTCGTATGCTCGTACACCGTTAACTCAAAACTCGAATACTGACGACTTGCTTCTTCACAGTGCCGGTGGAAGTAGATTCCGTGTTTGACCCAACGGGCCTGAAAGAGATTGGCAACTTGGCCTCGTGGACGGTGTCGACGTGCAAACCAGGGTCGGGCGTGGAAGCCTTGCGAGACGACGACACATCTCTATACTGGCAGTATGTACGCATCTATTCTGTCTAATAAACAACTGCTAATTGACTTGGGTAGATCTGACGGTCCACAACCCCATCATCTCAACATTCACTTTTCCCGCCTGGTGTCGATATTGTCTATACGCATCTTCCTCGACTTCGAAGCCGACGAGTCTTACACCCCAACGCGAATTACATTACTCGCTGGCACTGGATACCATGACCTGATACCGTTCTCATCACTGGAGTTTACACAACCTAAAGGCTGGATCAACGTGCCTCTGGATGGCGTTGGTGGTGGTCCTGATGGGAACACGCTGAGAGCGTTCCTCGTCCAAGTCAAAGTTGTGGAAAATCACCAGAATGGCAAAGATACACACGTTAGGGGATTAAGGATATACGCTCGTGACGAAAAGACAGGTAGAAGCTTGGCTGGCTTGGAGGAATGGGGAGCAAGGGAGAAGAAGGGAGCCGCGGCAAAACCCTTACTTGATAGTACTGCCGCTCTAACAGAACCCGATTGGATGGAGGAAATGGAACTACGGTGATCCATGCATTATAGAGGTCAAGAGGATCCAGCGGACGTCTCGTGTACACTAGGATTCAAGTTGATGGCGTTGTGTGATACCCAAGGCTTCGGTGGGAGGTAAACTTAAACTCGGCTTATTATAGACAGATTCCTATAGAATTAAACCGACAGAAGGTACACTACACAAATCCTCGCAGATTAGTCTTCACAGTGACAGCTCCTATTATTTACGTCGCAAGTTGCTTGGTATCTCCTCGTCGCAATCGATTTGTTATATTGACGAGGCTGAAATTTGACGGCGGGGAAATCGGCGAGGCTGACAAGGCTGGAAAATAGGTTACGCGCTAGCCCAGATAAGACTGCGCTAGTGACAAGCATAATCGATAGCAGAAATATTCTGGAGAAATGTTAAAGTCCAACTGATAGCAAATACCCAGAATCAATCGAACGGATTTCCGTTCCCACAACCCTCATTATGGTTAAAAAGAGAGTTGGCGCCTTGGAAAAGGTCGACGCTGATCTGTATGTCCTCACAGATATGTTATTATTTTTTAACTAGCATAACTGACCATTTATAGCCCGAGTTTACAATACAAGATCCGCAGAGACCCCAAGTACGTGCCCATGAACCAGCCTCGCCGTCAGCGCGCAATACCAGTAAACTAACATGCTCAAGATCATATCAAGAAGATTTCCTCAATCAATATGGTCAATATCAAACTCAGCGAGACATTTACATGGCATCACCAACGACAGCCACATCAGCAGGAATCGTTTCCTTCCGTGACCTGATCGATTTCGTGTCACACGTCGCCGATTGCTACGCCGAAGATACGGCCAGCTTCCCAGATGATCTCAACAATATCCTGACGACACATCATGCCGTGCTTGAAACCGAGTTGCGCGAAAAGGTGGTTGGCGCCCTCGTCCTTCTCCGCCGCAAGGATATCATCGACTCGACTGGACTCCTCAACATCCTCTTTCCTATCTTAGTCACCACACCCAGTAAAACTCTCAGAGCTCTACTGTTCACCAAGATTCTGTCTGAGTTACGAACCTCGAATGCGAAGACGACAAACCATAAGCTGAACCGGACGATACAGACCGTTCTGTACAATCTTCTCACCTCAGACCGCACCTCTTCTAAAGGTATCTGGGCTGTCAAAATCACAAGAGAATTATGGAAACGCCAAATATGGACCGACTCTAAAGCCGTTGAAATTATGAAGGAGGCCAGTTTAGCGGACAACGAGAAGGTTGTTGGTGGTGGTGTCAGATTCTTCTTGGGAGGTGACAAGGAGCGAGAGGAGATGGAGGATGAGGAGAGCGACCACGAAAATATCAGCATTGGAAAGTTGAAGCATCAAGTTGGAATTAATAAGAAGTCGAAAAAGAAGTCCAAGGGATTAGACAAAGCCGTGGATAAAGTCAAACGTCAAGAGCGCAAGAAGAATGCGCCCCATCCGCTTAATTTCTCTGCCCTCCATTTACTCCACGACCCTCAAGGGTTCGCAGAGACACTATTTTCGAAACATCTCCAAAATGGCAAGTCCAAGCTTAACTTGGAGCAAAAGCTTCTGGTCCTCCAGCTTGTTTCCCGCCTCGTTGGTCTGCACAAGCTCACGGTCATTTCATTATACTCCTACTTCACCAAATACCTCACGCCACGACAGCCATCAGTAACGTCGTTCCTCGCATCTCTCGCTCAAGCAACCCACAGTCTCGTCCCCCCCGATGCCCTAGAGCCGCTCGTCCAGAAGATCGCCAACGAGTTCGTCTCTGAGGCTGCCGCTTCTGAGGTAGCAGCTGCTGGTCTCAATGCCATTCGCGAGATCTGTGTTCGCCAACCACTGGCTATTAGCGACACGCTATTGCAGGATTTGGTCATGTACAGGAAGAGTAAAGACAAGGGAACTATGATGGCAGCGAAGGGACTGCTGTCGCTCTACAGAGAGGTTGGTGCTGATCTGCTCCAAAAGAGAGACAGAGGAAAGGAGGCTACAATGGGTATCCGAAGCGGCGAGCGCAAGGAGAGGAGATACGGAGAGGAGGAGGTTGGCGGTATTGAAGGTCTTGAGCTGCTTGAGGAGTGGAAGGCCAATGAGCGCAAGAGAAAGCGTGTTGAGGCTGGCCTACCAGAGGAACTAGGCACCGATGAGGAAGAAGAAGACGAAGACGACTGGAACGCATGGGACGCCCAGTCCAACGCTAGTACGGACTCTGGCGGCTGGGTCAACGTCGAAAGCGACGTCGAGATCGAAATCAGCGACAGCGAAGACGAGGGCGGCAAGAAGCCCCCCGCAAAGAAAGTGAAATTCGCCGACACACCCGCCGAGGGTGGGGACAACGAACTCACCGATGCCGCCAAGAAAGCAGACAAAGAGCTCGAGTCCAAGATCTCGATACTGGCCACGACCAAGATTCTCACACCCGCTGATCTGGCCAAGCTCCAAGAGCTGCGTCTGGAGGCCGAGGTCAACAAAATCACCGGGAAGAAGGGTCTAACTCAGCGGCAAAAGGATGCGCTCGCTCGCCATGCTGATGATCCTCTGACTGCGGATCAGATTGAGGGATTCTCGAAGCTGAGGAAGAACACGCGTGATGAGAAGATTGCGATGGCGCGTGAGGGTAAGGGCGAGAGGGGCGAGCATAAGTCGACGAAGGCGCTGCGTCGTGCGAAGAATGAGGCGGAGGGGAAGAGTACGACGAATAAAGAGAAGTCGCGGAAGAAGAACTTTATGATGACGCTGGGAAAGGCGAAGTATAAGCAGAAGAGGAGTTTGGTGCAGACGAAGAGGGTGTTACAGGGACATCTTAACAGAGCTAAGAGGGGTGGTAAGAGAGGAAATATTGGTATGTAAGGGGCGTTTGGAAAGTAGTGATGAGTTATGTGTGGTTGCCGTTCAGTGTCGACAACCAACGAAACGATTGTTAGAATATAAAAGAAATACCATGATATTCACATTACTTAAAGATTCATTTCGCAAGGGGCACTCAGAATGACCCATGTCTCGAATTCTCATATATATACAATCGATGGCCTCTGAATCGGAGTCATTTCGCTTGTCCTCATTATGCATCGCTCCTAAACCCAGCCACAGCCAAGGTGGCAATAACTTACACCCCATGTTTAGGCCACCACCATGGCAGCCAATATCCCCCCCGCCTGTAAACTCGTTTGAAATGCTTGTGACTTACAACCCATGATGAAAAAAATAAACGCCCCACCCAACCCATACCCATGGTATCTGCCTTTGAAAAAGCACCAGAAAACTCCTGCCAATGAATGCTGCTGCCAAAATTACATCCCTGACGGCCTTTGCATCCCCGACCCGTTCATGTTCCCATTCATACTCCCGTTCATGTTCATATTTCCCTGCATCCCCATATTCATGCCCATATTCATCCCCTGGACCATACCAGGGTGCTGTTGGCCGGACATCATGTGTCCCTGTTGCTGCTGCTGCTGCTGCTGCCTCATAGCCTGCTGCTGTTGCTGCTGTATCATAACCTGCTGCCCGATTTTTTGTCTGGCGGATAGCTGGCATTGCTGCTTGAAGAGGTTCAGCTGTTCGGGGGGTGCCTGTCCCCCAGCGTACTGTGCCATAAAGTTCGTTATCTGGGATTGATAAATCTGGCGTGCCATCGCTTGAACTCGCTGCTGGACTATATTTGGTGGACCTTGCTGCATCTGTCCCTGCTGCTGTTGTTGTTGCTGCTGCTGCTGTGCTTGCAGTGCAGCTTGGTGTTGTGCCTGTTGGATCATTTGTGGAGTCATGGCACCTCCGCGGCCCATAAAACTTTGTCCATTTGGTTGCATAGAGTTTTGTGCTTGAACTGCGGCCATAGCCCTCATCTGAGCGTTGTAGTTGATGGCCATTTGGTTGCCGCCCATCATTGCAGGATTACCCTGTTGCATCTGGTGTGCTATCTGCTGCTGTAAGGCCATCTGCTGAGGAGACATTTGCTGGCCATTCATAGGGGAGGAATTCATAGCTTGCTGGGCTGCTTGCTGGCGCAGACGCTGCTGCTGCTGCTGCTGTTGCGCAATGATCTGGGCTTGCTGCATCTGCGTGTTCATCATATTTTGATTGGGCATCATGTGAGCACCACCACCCATTTGTGGAACTTGAACCATGTGTCCTGGCATTGGGCTTGTCTGGCTCATCCGAGGAGTCTGCCTTAATGCCTCTTGGGACATATTTGGAGTTCCTTGAGAAATCCGAGGAGTTCCACCATGACTCTGCTGGCTTCCTTGAGCCCTCATAGCATGAGCCACAATCGGAGTCATCTGTGGGTTCTGTGGAACGACAGATCCTGGGCGTGGGGGGCTGCCGCCCAGACTTGACGTGGAATGCCGCATCTGGACATCGATATTTCCGGCCGTCATAGGGGATGAGGCGTTGTGAGGAGTGGCATTCTGAACAATTGGGGAGGATGTTGGTGCCTGGGACAACTGCTGTTGCTGCAGGAACCTTTGCTGCTGTGTTGTCATGCCATTGGCAGCATTCGGCAAACCCATGGCAGGAGCTGGATGCCCATGAGGCCCAGCGCCCTGCATTCCTTTCATGGCCTGCTGGTTTTGTGCCTGTTGGGCTGCCAATTGGCGGCGGTGGTTTTCTTGTTGACGAAGATTTTGCTGCTGCTGCTGTTGTTGTTGCTGTATACGCAACTGTGCCTGACCGCGGAGACTTTCTTCATTATCGCGCTTGGTTTGTTCTTGCTTCGCCTTTTCTCTCGCTTCTGACTCTTGCTGTTGCTTCTTGGCAGCTTCCGCTTGCAAAAGCTTCTCTCGCTTCTTGTTTTCCACCACTTGCAGCTTAATGCTTTCAATTGCCTTAAATCTTTCGAATCGAGGCTCAAAGGAAGCCCCACCCACTTTACTGTCCCCGTCAGCTGCTGTTACCCCTCCAGCTGCACCATTGCTAAACCGCTCGTCCAAAATAAGCATGTATTGCTCTTCATCAGCGGCAGCAGATTCTTCTGCTGCCATCTCCGCAACCGTCTTCTTGCGAGACTTGGGAGAAGGAACCGGGAATGAGTGATCTGGATGAGCAAGGGCTTCTAGCAACGCTGCCGAGGCTGCTGCACTCTCGACGGGCTCCAAGAACAGCGGCGCTGTAGTTGCCAGAGTTATGCTCGACTCAACTGGGTATATATTCTTTGAATCTATCTCCATCTTTTCGCGCTTTTGTCTTTTAGCAGGAGGTGGATCCATGCCTACGCTACCGCTGGAAGACCCTGCCATATTTGGAGTCTGTGGTGGAGCCATTCCGTTGACATCTTGGTGCGATTCGCGGCGGCCTTGGGATTGATTTGCAAGAGGGGTGGTCGCTTTGATCGCAAGGTCAACATAGGTTGACATAGGCGTCGGATGGAGAACCATGGTAGATATCTTTGCCTTTTTCGCATTGGACCTACTCCTCTGGTTATCAGACGGTTGGCCTGGCGCGGGCATGTTTTCTTTATCTTTATCCTCAGCAGTTTTGCCTTTTTCTGATTCAGCGGGTGCCCCTGGAATAGCGATGGGCTTTGTCAACGCTAGATTCTCCTTTGGATAAGGGACCCATGGAGACGGGGTAAGATACGCATTGGAGTTATGTATCGACATTGGCTCCGTCTTATCACTGCTAGATAGATTCTGAGAGGATTCCCGTGCGGTTGCAATGGATTTATGGTCATGGACCTCGACTATCAAACATCCTAGGAAAGTTAGCCATGCACCAAATAATTGTCACCTCCGCTACATACCTTCGTAGAAAGTGGTGTTCCACATGTTGAAATATTCTAGCAAATCTTGCGGAACCGTCCCAGATCTCAGATGCTCAATGAAAATCTTCATTGGGGATTTGTAGGAGAACGTGCCATCCTGTTGATCGAATCGGAAATGTGTTGGGTGTAGATGAACAATGAGAGACGCAGGGCATCCGCGGTATTTCTTTAAGATATAGCTGTCCGATCGAACTAGACAATGTTAATAAAATATTCACATGCGCGTGATAGGAGTCCATACTGTAAGGCGGAGGTTGGGCGGTTTGTACGGTTTGAATGTCTGGAATCAAGCTGGCCGACCTCAGACCAGCGCTCGCCGTCCTCTGGCCGCGGCCCAGCATTTGCGGTGGGGCATCGCGACGAGGTCGCGCAGGAGTTCTAGATACACCATTTGCCGTGGAATTGCCCATGGCTGACGTCGGTGGAAGAATTGGAGGCGGCTTCTTTGTAGGAATTGATGGCGAGGTGGACACCGAGGTCGCAACACCGTTTGCGCCTGAAGATGGATGCATCTTTTCGGGGCGCTTGATTTTACTCATCTTGCATTAGCAGGTCTGCGGCGACCGCTGTCGCTGCTGCTGTCGTCGTTGTCGTCGTCTATTCAATGTGTTCTTCCGTCGCGTCTACACTGATTGAGGTCATGGGGACGAGGCAGAACTTCGGGATGAGGTTGATGAACTCATGTACCTTGTTGTATCCACAGCCAAGTCTGAAACGAAGACGAGCCGCAACTAAGTCCGAATGCCACGTGATATTTTATGACTACGACTGTGACTACCATAACTGCCCATAACTGCCATAACTACTATATCTACTATAACTAGCCTACTTTGGTTATTTTAACTAGAGTAATTTAACTACTCTAGCCCAAAACTACTGTAAGCTATACTGTAGTTTAATAGCTTCCCATGCGCCCAAATTCCGTTATCAGAGAAATACTGCCTTGCTGTGGCTAAATATCATACAAACATAACAGTTCCAGTTCAAGTTCAGTCTTTGCCTTCAATCCGTCTTGACCAGTCATCTCCAACCCGGAGGTTCTCTACGACAAAGACGTGACGGCCCCTTCCAACACGCTCCTCCTTCTCCCACCATTTCTCTACCTTCTGTTCTGGGGTAGCTTGCTCCGCTTCCGACTCACTATCGGCGAGGCCGCCAACACCATGGTCTCCTCCAACAACGACCACAACATCACCACGTAGCCATGTTTGGAGGTGTGTGATCACATCTCCCTCCTTTCCGCTCAATGCCTCCTGTAAGTAGATGACATCGGGGGCAAGGTGACGGAGGATATGAACATGTCCGCCTTGCGTTGTGAACGGGAAAATCATCGTCTTCTTCTCGACAACATCTTCGGCCTCTGTCCACAGCGCGTTGAATGCAGGAGTGTCTGGATCGAGCTCACTGGGCTGGTATTAGCAAGGTGTCTAGAATAGACGGGGATATATCTTACGTGGCCTTTTCGCCCTCCTCGGCGGGTGTCAGAGCCTGGTCGGGATCAATGTTGGAGTACGAGGAACCGAGAGACCCCGCAGGCTTTGCTGCGGCAGCATCTAGAGGATGGTGCTTAAGATCAGGCGAGAAGATTAGAACGAAGAGCTGGATTTGTGAGAAGTCGGTGCTGTGTGGCAGGTAGGAGAGGATAGACTGCAATTATGTTAGATACTCGAATATACGCATTTTAGCTCCTGGAAAGTGTATACATACTGCATGCGTTTGACTGTAGTCCAGACCATCATCGACACCGTCCAAATCCGCATCTGCAGACACCACGACAGCGACCTTGATCTTCTTTCCGTTGTTGGATGCCCCCTTTCCGGCTGCCGCGACCGATTTGGTTTGTACAGCCGGGCCAGCTCCAGCTCCTCGCGCCTCAGCTTCCTCTGACCATGTTTTGTGATCCTTATAAGCGTTCTTGTCCTCCTCTCTGATCGACGACAGAGCGTTTCCAACCGCCGCGCCAGCCGCGGTTATGCCGGCTGAGACAGTTCGACTGGCGCCCTCGAGGAATTGCTGCGGGCTGGGCGTACGCTTTAATGCACGAGCTACGTAGCTCGATGGCTCATCAGCGTGTCTTGGAGGTGCGCCATAGCCTTGCTCTCCGGATCGTGGGTCAGTGTATGTCGGAGGAGGTCCTTGGGGGTCGCGATAATCATCTCTGCGTCCATCTCTGCGTCTTCGGTGGTCATCTTTATCTTCGTCGTCATCGTCCCTTTCGCTCCAAACCCACGTTGCGAATCCAATCGTCGCGACGGCTACGGTCAAAATCAGGGGCATCCAATGTCCAACCGGGCCTCTATTCCGCCGCGATGGGCGATCGTAACCATCGTGAGGCGGCATTTGGGTGTACCGCTTTGCTCATCTGCTTTCACAAACTAAGATTTTACAAGAAATAATGGGTTATATGTAAGATTGGTGTTTGGCGCAACAACTGGGGATGAGAGGAGGGGGGTATTAGAGAGTGTGACTTTGTTGACATCCTCCCCAGCCTCGCTGGTTTCCAAAGCCTCGGTCGCCAGTCCAACAGCCGCACTAGTGAATCCTTTAGCCCCGGCTTACTGTATGTACACAACAATGTGATCATGAGAAGCAAGAATCCCGGTTATATAGTTAGAAAATTTTGTTACATGGTTAATTAATCGTTATGCTTCATTATTGATATAATATAATTTGCTAGAATAACAGCCGCTAGCACAATAAAACGGTCTGCGGCTATGATGTGGGTTCATGTCTCGTTGCTATGGACATCTGACACCAAACGTCAAATTTTGCACGTGATACAAGTATCCAAATTTTTGAAGCCCAGCGATTTGATATCAGATTGACTCACGGGCCATAACACTCTACGACCATACCACGACATAAGCTGAACTTGATTTTCGGCGGTGAAATTGGTAAATTCGAAGGGTCTACCACATTTATCTGTTCAGGCGGACGTTTAAACAGTCCAAAGCAGGCCAGAGGGGACCGTGCTTGTTAGCCCTTCTCAACGGTAGAAGTCAACTCCATAATAGTACCCGCCACAATGCCTCATGCCCTTTCGATGCCAGCGCCTGGCTTTCAGGCCATAATCCTTTGCGGGCCGGGAGTTTCGTTCGATACCTTCACCTCCAAGCCAGAGGAATCGCCAAAGGCACTTCTGCCGATCGCGAATCGACCCATGGTCTGGTACCCCCTAGACTTCTGCTACCGCATGGGAATCACAAGTATGGACCGCTTTTTATATGTCATTATATTCTCTGTCTTCATTTATGCTTCTATGGCCGCTTTATTGGGCAATGACCTATTATTACCGTGCGTTGCACGTGATTTAAATGGCTACTGTTGGCGTTTTCTTTCACAGTAGTCTTAGTAGTCGATGCCAGGTTGGCATCTGACGAACAGATCAGGGTATAATATGGAATCTGTGACGCTGTGCTAACTTTTGTCACATAGAGATCCACCTAGTTGCACCTCCAGCATCCGCCCCAGCAATCCAAGCAGCGTTAAACACCAACCCACACCTCACAGCATTACCTTCACCAAAGCCGGATCTCATTGCACCGGTAGACTTGGACCAGACCACCGGAACGGCACAGATCTTCCGATTGCCAGAGGTCCTTAAAGAGATCAAGGGCGACTTCATTGTCTTGCCTTGTGATCTCGTCTGTGAATTAGGCGGAGAGGCGCTTCTCGAGACATGGATGATCAGGGAGGCAGGTCTAGGTGGCGCCACCGGCGGAGGAGAGGAGTTCAACGGACCGAAGATGGCAATAGGTGGTGAGAAGGGAGGAAGGAGAGGTGGACTGGGAGTCTGGTATGAAACTAAGATTGAAGTACCAAAGGGAGAACTGGGAGTAAAGGGAGAAGAAACCGATTTCCTGGCTACGGCACCAATCGAGCAAGGTCCAGTACCGCCTCACCAAAACTCACTGTTGCGCGATACGTCGAAGGTCGTGTTGTCGTTTCCGACGGATACGCTGAACGATACCGTCGAGATGAAGAACATGCTGCCCATACGACAAAGTTTGGTCGCCAAGCATGGAAATGTCCGGATGCTCACGACGCACCGCGATGCGCACATCTACATTTTCCCAGCTTGGGTCCTTGATATGATCAACAAGAACGACGACATGGACAACCTCAGTGAGGACGTCATCGGCTGGTGGGCCAAGGCAAGCTGGCAGAGTGGCTTCGCTGAGAGGCTCGGGCTGCGCGAAATCTTCCACGGCGAAGAGCCGAGTAACGACGAGGAAGCCCTCGAGAGGGACGAGGAGTCAAAGGAGGATATAGACATTGCCGCTATCAGTACTACATCGGTATCTAGAGTCGAGACTCTCAAGTCAAGCATCACCATCTCCGCCGCCGAGCAAAGCCCACAAACCGACGCCCAAGACAACAGCACCACCGAAGCTACTACCGATCCACTGATCGTACCGCCATTCCTCGCATACATCCACAAATCCCAACCCTACGGCACACCCGGCGCCCCTGTGATTCGACGCGTGGACACAGCGCCGCTCCTGCTCATGATCTCGCTGCAACTTGCCAAGTTGGAGGCGACTGACCAAGTTGGCCGTCAAGACGCCTCACCGCTCGCTCACACAAGCAAAGTTGCATATCCGCAGGGTATCGCAGGTCGCTGCACGGTGACTCGCCAGGACTGTCTTCTGGCCGACAACGTGACGGTCGAGGAGCGCTCGGCTGTCAAGGAGTGTGTTATTGGCGCCAATTGTCAGATCGGGGAGGGCGCGAAGCTGTTCCGCTGTGTGTTGATGGAGGGTGCCGTGGTAGGAAAGGGGTGTAAGATCTCAGGATCTATTCTTGGACGTCGCTCAGTCGTGGGGAATGATTCAGTTCTGCAAGACTGCGAGGTGGAGGATAACATGAGGATCGAGGCTAAAAGTAAGTTCTCCCTTGCCTGTCCCTGCAACTTAGTTCTAGGGAGTTTGTATACGTGGCCACGTTTACTAACAATCATTCCACAGCCGAGGCAAAGAACGAGAAGTTCAGGAGTTCGGAAGGTCTCGAAGCCACGGAGGAGGAAATGGCAGATGCTTTTGCCGATGAGATCGACGATGACGGCTTGATGCAAGAATAGCGTGCGACTTTGAGTCACGGTTTCAGGCCATTCCGCCCAAAAAGCCGGATTATTTTAGCAACAATGGAAAAAGACTATGCCGGCAAATGCCCCCTCGCATGAAGACCGCTGAACATTGAATTGCCGCGGTGGGATTTCCCCTAGAAGCTAAACAGACTAACTCGTGGGATTGTGTTTCGTCTCATGCTGTGTCGGTGAATGTACTGCTGAAGTGTCCAGACCCCGAGTCTCAATCCGGACCCCAGGTCTCAAAATGCTTGGTCGGGGGATGCAGGGTTCTCTATGTACTAATTGAGACCAACTTTTCCACCCATATGGAAGGATTCGCTGATGGCCTCTTCACCAGCTTTCTTCCGCGGGACTCCTAATCTCCAGATCGTTCTCCTTGCCTGCTTAGCTCTATGTGGGGGGCGTGGGGGATACGTGCTTTGTACAGAGCCTTGGTAAATGGAGCAGATGTTTCAAGGGCAGATGGCTAGCCATTACAACCAACAATGGAGGGGACACAGGAATGTGAGAAGTGAAGCACTGCGCAAGCTACTGCCTCGGTCGATAAGCAAACACTACATAATACTTTGCACAGCGGAACAGGTCAGAATTTTCATTAGCCGCGGCCATCGAGAATAATGAACCAGTAGTGGCGTCTTCGGGATCAACCGTTGAGATCACCAGAACCGTACTGCAGCCGCAGGTCAATACGGCTGTACTCCGGTGTGGAGGAACGCCATGCGTCGCCCATTCCACCTGATGAGAATGCATTGTAACACAAGAAAGCCGTGTCAGCAGACCAGACGGGCGAATTGTTGACAAAGAAACAGATGTGAGACTGTCCCGCCAGAATGGTTGACAGGGAAGGGCCTGGAAACCGATACATGGATCCTATGAGAACTCTGTCTTTTGTTTCTCCAAAGTGATAACTGTGCAGACCGCAGGATACAGTATGTACGAGTTAGGGGACAGTACAGGGTTGATCAGCATTGCGTCAGGGTGTGTGGAGCCCTCTACAGGGATCAATGGGTTGATCACGGAGCCCTGCATATGGCCAGTGTGGACTCGGTTCGTGGAAGCGATGTAACCTGGAGGGGGATTTGCTGGGGTAAAGGCGCCTGAAGCAACCGCGCGGAAGGTCGGAAATCCACTCAATAACGAAGTGACAAGAAGTCGAACGCTTTTGCCGGCATTAGTACGTTGCTGTCGGCTTCCGAGTCTCTGGGTTGGGCATGTTTCCACGTCTTTTAGGGAAGCCGACAGTCCGCACTGTGAACTCTGGTGCATAGACCAGGTCAAATGATTCGGATGGGTGTTTCTTGGCTCGATGTTTAAAAACCACTACGAGGCTTCAAGGGAGTGGCGAAGTCGGAGCTCAGACAAAGGAATTGTCTGCTTGACCCTTGTGTGGAATGGATAGTCTGAGACTCCGAGCGCATACCTTCACCGCATGGCTTGAAAGTGTTACAAGGCTGGAAGTATCATGTTTGTTGTTGGTCAGTTCAGAAGAGCAAACACACCGATGCATGTCCGCACACAGAGCAGACGCCATCATTACCGAGTTATGATAGAGACCCGCATTATAAACAGCGGTCAAGGGCCAGGCCAGGAGGGAGAAAAGGCTTTGCCGCCGAAGCCGTAGTAAATGTCAACCATGGCGCCGATCCGAACCGAAGCATAC
The DNA here is from genome assembly GCF_001662655.1 of Pseudogymnoascus verrucosus. Classification (NCBI taxonomy): domain Eukaryota; kingdom Fungi; phylum Ascomycota; class Leotiomycetes; order Thelebolales; family Thelebolaceae; genus Pseudogymnoascus; species Pseudogymnoascus verrucosus. Next base: position 455,119 of record NW_017263669.1, read on the forward strand.
ACCAACTCTCATCTTGCCCGGTCAGAATTGACCTTCTGTTGCCTTGTCAGATCCCATTAAACGCTTGGGCTTCCGCGTCCACTTGCCTGCTAGATCTCCAGCCTTAATGACTTAATCGTTGCGGTGAGTGGCGAAGCAAGGTGACATGTTAGTTTTGCTAGAACCGAGGTGGTCCGGGTGAGAATCGTATTGTACTGCACAGTACGTACAGTGCAGCACAATTGAAGCGCATATCAACAAACAACACTGGTCGCAAATCCAGACTGTGAACCAAGTATGCATGGTGAGTAGCTTACCACTCATTCGCACATTTTAAACGCGCTGATTACACAGATAAAGATAAGAGAATGAAGAGAAGACGGGATGATTCCAGTCGCGGCTGCAACTATCTGATACTACATATCGGAGTGCATATCGGAGTACATACCAGAAAGATCAGCCAGCCATACACGTCAAGACAGCGCGGATGTTGGTTTTCGGGGTCCTGGCCCCACCAGATGCATCAACCCGTCACCCCCACCAATGCGCTTTCCCAACTGGTTCATGTCGTGACCCTACGAGGTATTTGTCTACAAGGTATTTATTCGGTGGGCAGAGCTGGGGGCCGATTTTTTTTTCGAAGGCAGAGGTGCCTTATGGGCTAGGCTGCCATAGTAATCGGGAGCCCAGTTCGTAACCGAGCTCCTAATTAGGTCTAGCGCGTGTGATCTAGGACTGTTTACTTCGTGGTGTAGGTCCAATCTCTTCCAGTACAGACATTACGTCGGTGGTGCATCTCGACCGAGTATACACAGTACATCCATACAATATCCCCAGGTGTATTCGCAGGTGTATTCGGAGCGAAAATGACCAGTCTCGGGGGCTAGCTTGACTCTCTGTACGAGTCCTCTGCCTCTGTATGTACAGCACAGCAGTGTACTGTACAACACAGGTAACCACATCTGTCCAGATCGTCTCACGTCTCCCCACCTTTTCTGTCGCACTGCAGGATGGTGATCAAGACGAACCGTCCCGCCGGGACACCACTAGAATCGCTCTAGACCCCTACTCTATGATGCCAGTCGCGCTAAGCGATCTCAATCCCGTCCTGGAGACAAAAAGTGACCAGATCTAGGCCGCTCGAGGACTGAGTGTCGCTGGTTTAGGGTACCTTTCTGAGGACTGGCTTCGTTCAGACTTTCCAATTGCATCATTCCATTACTTCGGCCCCCAGCTACTCTCAGAATGCTCGTCCATTACTGGAGGAGTCTCGTCCCAAGACGTGCATTGTGACTGGCGGCGGCCGTCAGATGCTATGCGGGACCCACGGTGCTAGTCTGCACATCAGATGCATCGCAAAACTCAAGTCTGGTACAGAACTAGATCCACAGCGGAGACCGTGCTTGCTCTTCTTGAAGTTAGGCCCAGCCTTGAGACACTCTAATATCACGATACTGGGCGCACAGAAATATGACAGACTGTTCCAAAATAGGCAAGACGCGGCTACACCGAACATTCGGAGACCTAGCAGATTGCTTCCAAGGCTCTAACGTTCGCTGCTAAGCCTGAGACCAGCGGCTATCATAGTCTCAAAAGGTACATCCAATTATCATCCCAACTCCCCAAACACCCTTGGGGCCAGCATCCCAGCTAAAAATTATAAACAAGTACCATACTAAAAACCCGGAAATAGTAGAATTGCTGGAACGGATGTCTCCTCTTAGCCTGCTCATGCACGGCATTCATGCCCACCCTCGATGCAACCCAGAGTTGTCAGGGTCTGGGGATGAAATGACATGGCGTGGTGAGTCCATACGCCTTTGCTCTTTTCTCATCTGATTTAACAAAACAACAGCAACATCGCAACTGCACCTTCCTAAGACGACATGGCCATACTTAAAGACGAAAGGCGACATTTTGAAAATGTTTCTCTCGACGAGAAACATCATTTCAGTACCAAATCATCATTACAAGTGGAAGACGAAATGGACCATCCAAGCATCGCCCAAGTTGTCCCTCCAGCCATCCACGTCCCTCCAGCCATCCGCCAAGTTGTCCCAATTGATAAAACATGGTGGGGATTCATCAAGACCGGCTCGAACTTAATCCGCAATGGATTGTACTTCGTCGCATGGCCGTTCATTGCTACGACATTAGGCTTTTGTGTCTGGTTTACATTTTCAAGAGTACTACACCCTGTGAATAGCGATATCATTATCGCACGAGAAATGTATGTACCTTTGAGACATGTATGAAACGCAAAACTAATTACTATCTATAGCGTTGACATTGCCATCCGGATTCGCCAACAGTGCGGGTGCGGTTCGTGAAAAGAAGTACATACCAACGAAGTACCTTCCTTGCACCTGAAGATAGTAAGTCTACAATATTAATTAGAGAGAACCATAGGTAACATTTGATTTAGCACTTCGATCAAAACAACAGGCGCAAAAGTGGCGTGCAGTTCGTTGCGTTTTATGATCTGGCAAAATGGGTGGTATGAGTGGGCATAACGGACAGTGGGCTTTTTTTGCACTGTCAAACAGCGAAAGGAAAAAGGGTACCTAGACAGGATGTTGTTTTTTTACAAACATAAAGCGTAGAATGAATAATCTGGTCTTCTCTCCATTCTCTATGTGATCCGCCCGCCTCCAAGGGGTTGTTGCCTCGATGCAAGGTACACTACAGGATCAACGCTCCAAGGTTCTTGTGGAAACCAGCAGCATCCCCAAGAATTCTTAACTATCCCAACTAGACGACTAAGTTGGCATTCCTTGCTCTTTAATCCCAAAGAGGAGAGCAAGAGAGGCTTCCGCACAGTCCCCCGACCACCTCAAGAGGTTTTAGAATTGGCGTACAACACGCAGAGTGTTCAATTATAGCCATCAACCAGACAGACCTGACCCAATCCGTAAGTCTGCATCTAATTTGGCTAGTTCCAGCACAACATGATTTACATGGCTCTTCCCGTCCTTCTCGCTGCAATGTATAAATGACTCTCATCTGCTCCTTCTCATTCCAAATCTTTCCTCAGACGCTCTCCTTCCAACCACTGTTCTTTCAAAGATATCCCTGACGAGCCCCTCAAGATCCCGCTGCTGTGTCTCCTCTCAATCTCTCCGATTCGTATGTTTATCACCGAGATGCAGCGCCCATGGCGACGTACATGTTGCTGACATACTCCCTAAACCGTTATCAACACCCCTATACTCCCTACCGCCTCATTCATCATGGCAATCAGCCCGATGGATGACCACATGAATCAAGGAGGCCCCTATACTCACCACAACAATTCAAACCTCTCCAACACCGCATCCTTCGACTCTTATAGCTCTGGCGAGTCGACAACGTCCTGGGACGTGGCTACTCCGTCGCCGTCGCAAAGCGACGTCTTTGGCACCTACGACAGGGACGGCTTCTCGCCTTCGCCGTCTCACATGTTCACCAGCTCGCTAGCCCATCAGTTCAACGTCCCCTCTAACCACAGTCTCAGCATGGGAGATCCGTCGATGATGTATCCGGAATCCTTCCATAGAAGCGTTGCAAGCCAAGATCATATGACTTATGAACTCCAGTAAGTCACTACACCCCAATCGAGGACCATGAAACCCATCCACAACGACCCACTGCTAACTTCTCCGTAGCGCACCACTTCCATTGCCTATCAGCTCTCCAGCTTTCCTCCCAGAACAACACTACGTGAGCCCAGGCCAGACATGTTTCGATCCCTTGCGGCCGACACCCCCTCCCCTAGATGGCTACTACGACGACCAACCCCGCTACTACATGTCTCCCGTCCAAGCCACCTCGCACCCTTCCCACTCCGCCCCCTCATCCTACAACAACTACTCCTCCGCCCCCGCCCTCCCACCCCCCATCAACATGCGCCGCCGCCGCGACCACCGCCGCTCCCGCAAACACCCCTCCCACAGCCCCACCATCGTCATGTCCGACCACGGCTACGAAGCCACCAAAGTCCCCGCCGGCCACTTCGAATGCACACAAGCCGACTGCAAGAGCAAAGGGCAGAAGTTCAAGCGCCAGGAGCACTTGAAGCGACACATGCTGACACACACGCAACCGCGCGACGTCGGGTGTCCGTTCTGCCCGAAGCGGTTCCAGGAGAACCGGAAGGATAATCTGAAGGCGCATTTGTTGTTGCATAGTAAGCCGAATGCGGATCGGAAGCGGACGGCGTATGCGCCGGGGGCGGCGGAGGCGTTGGAGAGGCTGGGGGGGCTGGGGAAGAAGGGCGATTGGGAGGCGGAGAGGGGGGATGTTAAGGCGATTTGTGAGCAGGCTAGACGGAAGGGGGAGAGGGAGAGGGGGTTGTGAGTGGGTGGGTGGGGATGAAGGTCTTAGATGGGGATGAGAGTTATGATACCCAAGCACGACAGAGGATAATGATGGGATGGGATGGGATGATATATATGCGGTAATGGGAAAGATGGGGGAAACAATACTTAGAAAGGGGTTGGGTGGGGTTTGGGAAAGAATGGGGGATATCTGGTTTTGCTTTTGGTTTGTGGTTTTGGGCGCGGCAAAATAATATAGATAGAATATGCCAACATCTCTCTCATTAGGTATTAGTCATAGGAGGCTTGCCATAATTATTATTAGAAATCGATTTTTATCTGTTTAGTTTCTGGTTTGTGTCTGCTATCTTGGTTGTGAGATGGTGGTGGAGGGTGGGTGGCTATTGTGTTCGATTTAGGAGGAGATGATGGTATTAATAGCCATACTCGCTGGATATTTATCATGGGGGGGTTGTCATTATTAAAATCACTACTGGGGTTTATATTATCGGTCAGTTTAGCCTCTCTGTGTCGTTGTCTTGTATATTATCTCAGAAGGAATTGATGAGGGAGAATTGGATACTGGGTTTTATTTTTGAGCCACTAAAAATAATATTACCACCATGACATTATTTATTTATTTATAAAAGTCATATCATAAATAATACAACTACCAGGAACTATTTTAACCACCAGGTAAACCAATCTGCATACTATAATATAGCCCGCTCGACCCCCAAGTCATGAACTAGAAGATGGTGGACGACAATTCCCATTCTCACTATACACCATAACCTCCCCCTTCCACATACCACATACCCCCACGAATCTCCTCACCACCCCCCCAACCCCCTCCAGCCCTACCAATAAACCAAGAAAACCGAAACACACCCCCCTCGTCACCACCGGGGCGCAGCACATCCGAGCTGCGACCGCATCTACACCCGAAGCACGCGCGGCCACATCACAGGCCGGGTCGCGCACCTCGGGCACCGGCGAGGGATGGGCATGGAAGATGACGCGCATAGTGAGGTGGTATGCGGGTCTGGAGATGGGTTATGCGAGTTTGGAGATGGAGGGGAGGGTTAAGTGCGTTTCAAGGCCGGGGCGTTTAGAGGGCGCCATATTTGAATGGGAGAGGCCATGGGAGGTCACGGGAAGTCGGAGGGGGATGGGCGAGGGAGGGGTGAGTGCCTATTGAGGGAAGGAGCGATGGAGCTGTTTATTGTGGAAAGGAACAAGGTGGCTGTTTACTCCGGGATGGAACAGAGGCTGGTTGTTGAGAGGAGGGAACGATGAAGCTGTCATTGAGTGGAAGGAGCAACGATTGAGGCTGTTGGGGAACGAGCGATGAGACTGCTTTTTGAGAGAAAGAGCGACGAGGGAAGTCTCTAGGAGGAAGGAACGAGGCTGCTCACTGGGAGGAAGGAGCAACGAGTGTGTTTATTGAAGGGAAGGCACGACGGGTGCGTTATTGAGAGGAAGGAGCGATGAGGCTGTTCGGTGAGGGAACGAGCGACGAGGCTGGTCCTTGGAAGGAAGGAACAATGAGGCTGTCATTTGGAAGGAAAGAACAACAAAGCTGTTCTCTAGGGAAGGAGCGATGAGGCGGTCTGTCTGGGAAAGGAACGGCCCTTACTTGAAAGGAGGGTGGGGGAGAGCGACGAGGCTGTTCCATGGGAGCCGAGGCCAGAAAGAGACCGGAGGGGAGCAAAGGGTGAGAAAAAAGGTCGCCACGAGGCCATACACCAGGCCATGGGAAGAAGGGGGTGGCTTAGAGGGAGAAAGAGGTGTGGAATGTGGAATGTGGGATTCAATCCGAGGGGGTGGGGTGTGAGAAAGCAGCTGGATGGTATCAACGTCGAGGTCAACATCAACATCAACAACAATATCGACATCAACAATAACAAGCTACAAAAAATACAATGACAAATACAAACTTACTACCCTGATGCCGAGTCCCGTAGCTCTCCAACTCAGGAGCTATGGAGCAGCATGAGCTATGGAGCTACATTCCTTGGTAAGAAGCGGCACAGCAAGCCCGTCGGAGAAACGATGATATCCCTCACCGTCGAGGTCTCTGGTAGGAGCGGAGATGGAATGTCGAGATGCCGTGGACCAAAACATGCAGATGCTTACTGTATACGGTGAACAGCTGTCGTATACCAAGACTGTTCTATGCAGCTCTATGCAGACATCCTGCACTGCATCTCTAGCCTCTGAGTCAGAAGCCAGAAACTTGAAGCCGAAAAGACCAGCGACGACGATAATCACGATTCGAGCATAAACATGAAACACGGCTCCCGCAAAATACCCGCACCCGACTCGATCGCCACAGTAAACATCTCGATCTTCTCATCCAATCGTGCCATGCCCGCCCTTCCCCACGAGACTGACGCGCCGTCACCACGTCGGGAGTCACCGTCGCGTCGCCTCCCACTACCTGGCATTGGCGTGCATTTAGCCAGCCAACCACGACGTCGCCATGGCATCGCGCTGTTCCAAACACGCGCCGGCCCCAACTCCAACCGCCGACTCTCAGTCAACCGCCCTCAGGATGTTCAGGGTGTGTTGAAGACGTGGAGCACAGACATGACACGACACACAGACACTGACACAAGCGTGTACTGAAGCGTCACAGGGCACCACAGGGCACCACAGGGCCAGGTACTACTATGCTTAGTTGTGCACAGCCGCCTTCCACGCGCCCAGCACTCCTGAACAATCTCGCAAACACAGCGGGTCGCGGTAGAAGACCTTGCGACAGCGACAGCGACAAGACAGCGTCTCGGTTTCGCGAAGCGCCTGTGTTATAGTTGTTAAAGCGCTGAGTACCCTGACACTCCACCCCACTCCACAGTCTCACACCAATGAGGGTTCTATAAGGGTACAAAGGTTATTTTTACTCGCGCCCGCGATTGCGATAACACCGATAAGATACGATAGGGCGACGCGACGTCTCGCGAGGCGCGCCGCGGTCTCCTCCCCACCGCGAGAGACCGTGATCGCGCCGCGAAGAAAGGGCGTTTGGCGCCGTGCAGATGAACGCGGGGGGTAGGGGTTCTAGTATGCATACTTTCCGGTAGTCTGCATTCTAAATATGACTCAGAGACGCTGTGGTGGGGAATCCATTTCATTGCGGAGTGGAGTCGACGACGACGGGATGGATGCAGGAGGCGGTTACTGAGGCCCGCCGGGTCTGCTGTTGACGACCAAGAAACCCATCTGATGCCGTGTTCGTGGTCGTCGACGCTGCTCGCCGCCGTTTCATCGTGCGCTCCTCTTCGTCATCCCTGCCTACCGGCGCGAGCGACTGGCGCTGAGCGCTCCGTCGAGGCATGAGGATAAGTAGCAGCTGGTCGCCGGCCATCCCTTTCGTTGGTTCTCTCCTTCTCACTTCTCTCCTCACAGAGAATATCCTCCGACTCTTCGCTTTCCCTCTCTTTTTTATTTTTTCCTTTGGACGAGCTGCGCTCGACGAATCTCCTTGGTCCCTTTATTTTATTTTATACCAAAAATTATCATACTTGATTGTCTTGATTTACTAGGAGCTGGCTCCAGAATCAGATACACCTACCTACCTGTCTTAATCGATAGTGTCTAATTACGTCGCTGTCATCAACAACCCCTCCAAGTTCCAACCCCCCGTCTCTTCCAACATGGCCGTCGATATGTCCTTCGACTACAACTTCTCTTTCGGCCCTGCCACCCCACCTGACTACTCCTATGAGCTCGCCTTCCAAGAGGCCAGCTATCAGCCGGCGTACCGCCGCGCCGACTCCCTCTCCTCGCAGATGTCCATGTACTCCAAGGAGTCCTCGCCCGACACCACCAACATCCAGCTAGCCACCCCCATCAAGTCGCCCATCCGCCAGCATGGCCCGCTGCTCCTCCCCAAGATCCGTTCTCAGGACCAGGCCATCGAGTCGCCCGCCAAGCGCGTCAAGAAGAACGGCACCGCCGGCACCTGGAAGCCCAGCCACAGCCGCAGCTACACCAACCCAGAGACAATCACATACATGCCTGCTGCGCTCGCGACACCCTCGCACAGCCGTTCCTCCTCCACCCTGTGCTCCCCAATCTCCATGACTAGCAGCGTCGACGCACAGTTCCGCCGCGCCTCGAGCTGCAGCCTCGACGGCCAGACCATCGGCAAGTATGGCTTCCCCACCTACCGCCAGATGCCGACATACATCTCGTCCACCGCTGGCACCGAGACCTTTGTCCCCGCGCCATACTACACCGCGCCCCCCCGCGAGCCGTCGCCAATGCGCAACTCCATCTCCTTCGACGACTTCTGCGAGGAGCTCGAGCTCGCCCCGGCCCCACCAGCAGACGAGCCCACCACGACGCTACAGACCTTCCTCACTGCGCCAAACCCAACCCCATCGCTCGTGCGCCAACTCAACATCCACGTCCGCGACCCAGCCAGTAAGCACTTTTGGTGGGACATCCGCCAGATCCGCCCCTGGACCTCCTTCACCAGCACAACCATAACCTCGATACCCGGCCTCGCGGCCCTCCTCACCGTCGCCCTCCCCGCCTCTTCCCTCCCAGCCCCCTCCGCCCCGCGCACCACGCACCCCGAAACCGAAACCGAGCTCGCAGCAATCTACACCTCCTTCTACGCCGCCAAGCTCAACGCCGCCCTCGCCGTCGCCCAAGGCACGCGCCACCTCCTCATGCGCGCCCCCACCCCCTCCTCCACCCAAGACGCCAGCTTCGTCAGCAACTACACCGACGACACCTCTGCGCTCATCTTCGGCCGCGGCCTCGGCCGCGTCGTCGGGCTTGTCAAGTCCTTCGATCGCTGGAACTCCGCTATGCGCGTTGAGGGCAACCACAAGCGCGTCGCCTACCTCCGCGGGCTCGCGCACCTGCACCGCTGCATGCGCGAGCACGGGTGCCGCTACGGCTTCATCATGACGGAGATTGAACTCGTCGTCGTCCGTAACGGCGGGGAAGCAACCCCGCACTTCGGGTACCTAGAAGTCGCCAGCATCCCCCTCGCTGAGACTGCCTCCGCCTCCGACGCGGAGGAGGGGGCGGAGGTAAAGATGACTGCCCTCCTCGCGCTGTTCTACCTGCACATGCTTGCGCGCGATGCGCCGCTGCAGGGGCAGGTGGGGTGGAAGGCGGAGATTGGGGCCCCGGCGGAGGGGACGAGGAGGAAGTGTCTACCGAGGGATGAGTGGATGCCTGCGCCGCAGTTGGCGGAGAAGAGGGAGGCGAAGAGGGCGAGGGGGTGGGTGTGGCCCGAGGAGGCGGTGGGGAGGAAGGAGATGGGGAAGAGGGGGGTTAGGTATGCGGGGGCTGTTGCGGGGGTGTAGTATATGATGGGGCGCGCTGGACGTGTCGGAGTGGGGAGTTGATGATGTGATGCATTGTTGGTGTTTTTGGTGGTATATTATAATAATTGATACGTTTTATGATTTGAGTGTGTTTTTTGAATTATAATTTTGTTTCCCCTGTGAAGAACATGCAACTGCAGCTCCTCGACTATGGATGGTGTTCCGAACTGGGGGTTTATTCATTCAATCATCTAAATCATGCACCCATCATTAATGCCTCCCCACACGTCGACCTATTCCCCCTCCCCACCCCTAACAACAACCTCCAACCTCCCACCCCACCTCCTCTCTCCCCCTCCCTCAGCTCCCCTCCACCGCCTCAACTCAGCCCTAACATCCACCCTCTCCTCCTTCCCTCCCACCTTCCCCTCCTTCCCACCATCCCCCTCCTCCCCCTCCTCCGCGGTTGTGGCGGGGTTATCGAAAAACGAAAAATCCCCGGCCCCCGCCGCAGCAGCCACATCCGCATCCCTATCCCCCGATACACTCTCTACCTGCGCCCCAAGCTCAAGCCTCAGATGTCGCAACCCAGGTCGTACTTTAGCGCCGCGCCGCCCCCCTTCAACTCCGCTTGAGCGAGCGAGTGCTATGGCGTGTTCTTGTGTTGCAGCGGCTAGGAGAAAGGTTTTGAGTGAGTTTAAAAGGGAGGGAGGGGAGAGGGGAGGGATGGAAGTTAGTGTTAGGGATGATAGGTGAGGGTTTGTGTCTGGGTGGTAGGAGGTTGTGGAGTGAGTGACCAGTGCGTGATGCGCGCGCAGGGTAGAGAGACGGGGAGAGAGAGCGAGAGAGAGGTAGTGCGTCGCTATTTCTACTGGGTGCGTTGGTCCATCCTCCTGTTCCTCATCTGTAGCTGGTGGTGCAGGGATCGACGCCGAATACCTCGTCTCCTTGAAGGGAGCATCGAGATCGAGAACCTGTATCCTATCACTCGCCCTAACCAGTCTTAGAAATGCATCAGACGTAAACCCGCTCCCGGAGAGGTACAACGCTGTTAGCCCCGCGAAGGGGATTAGATCACTCATATCCCCATGCTCCCTCGCGCATTTAGTGAAGGACTCCGGATCATCGGGCGGAGGGTGGGGGGTGTCGCGGATGAAGGTCTCTTGGTGCTCCTCCTCTGTTCGAGGGCGCTCAGAGTAGGCAGGGGGGGACTCGAGGTATTTATTCCCCTGCTCTGTCGTAGCGCCGTAGTTTGGAAGACGAGGAGTGGTTAGGGAGGTGGCATCAATGCGCCACACGATGTGCTGTTCCAGATCGGGAATGACGCCGTCGGTGAGCTTGTTATCCCGCACATCGAGACTAGCGAGTTGCAGCTGGTGCGGGCTTGCGGCCAGCAGAGCGCGGAGATCGGAGTCGAGGAGGGAGACGTGACGGAGTTTTAGGATGCGCAGGGAGGGGAGCATGAGGTGTGCTGGGGGGTAGGTGGGGTGGTTGTATGCGTCGCGGAGGGCGGTGTGCGAGATATCCAGGTAAATGATCTCACTTAGAAAGTCTGCTGCGTCCTCGGGGAGGAGGATGGTGGCGATATTCTGGCAGTTCCGCAGGCTGAGGAGGAGTGGATGACATGTTTCCCGTGGCGGTTGGGGGAGGGAGAGGGGGAACTCGATGTCATCCAGGAAAAGGAATTTGGTCCGGTGGAAGTGAGCGGGGAGGGAGCTGAGGAGCTTGTAAACTATGCGTTGGGAGTTCCAGTACCCGGCGTCCATGGTGAGGGCGCGCTGGCTGACGTGTTTGGGAAGGGCGTACATCTTTGGGATCCATTGCTGGCGGTAGTCTAGTGTTTGGACTAGGTTTTTGGTGGATTCTCTTGTGGTGGTGATGGATTTGCTGAAGAGGCGGTATTTTTCTATAGTTTTGGTTAGGATGGGATTGGATGTGTGATAGTGGTAAGGGGAGGACGGACCTAGGTGGAAGGGGATCCGTTTGGCGCCGTTGCCTATGATGCGGAGGGGATCTGTCCAGAGATATTTTGCGAAGACGGTGTTGAAGTTTTTGTTTACGAGGGAGCAGGTGAGAAGATCGTGAGTTGAGAGGTAGGCGGCGACGAAGTCGAGGGGGTCGAGGGGGGTGATGGCGTCTTTGTAGGATGGGAGGGACATGTTTGAGGGCGTTGATATTGGTTTTGGACCAGCACTGCTGTAGCCTTTGGATTTCTTGAATATCAGATTTTAGAAGATGAGTTAACACCCAGTAAGCAAAATGCAGGGTAGATATGTGATAACAAGCTCGCGCCGTAACAGGACGATGAGGCAACTTCAGGTCTATATATCTGTCAGTTCAACCCCGACAACCCTGACAAACGTACAAATACCTCAAAATGCCCACACCTTCAGATCTTTATATCTCCACCCATTCCCATAAACAAGAACCCCCACTTGGCAAATTCCCAAAGAATCGGTCTGCAGGGCTGACCTAGTCTCAGGTGATAACCGTCTGCAGGAGGACATGAAACGCTCTAATCCGCATGTAACCACTGCGAACACCGGATTCTATGCAGACCAGATGTTTCGCCCATCTTTTGTTTCAAGATGAGATGCGGCTGACTGCCAGCTCCACTGTAGGTAGCCTTGTTACAGATAGGATTTGCATTTGGATTTCAGGAAATATGGTGTGTCTAGAGTGAAGCAAGTTTACTAACTGGTTTGAACTCACCGAGTTGACGATGGTGGCGCAGCCGTTCTTAGAAGTGTTGTATTGTACAAGCCACTGTCGGGGAAAAATTGAACCGTGGCCCGACAACGACCAAGGCAGGCAAAACAATCAAAATACTTATAGTTGAAATAGAGAGTATATATATATGGTAAATTTGGTGCTTTCCAATCATATATCGTTCTATATAAAATATCCAAATGTACTTACACACCCATCCAACGCCGTTTGGTATATTCGCTCATTCGCTCAGATGCCCCTTTCTCTCATCCCCATCCCAAGAATCAATACAAAAACAATGCACCATCCATGTATACTCCAATCCGCTCTCATATAACAAAAACACTGCCTCCAAATCACACACCAAACCCCCTCCCCCCTTCTCCAACTTCACTACACCCCCCCACCGCCCACCGGCTTCCTACTCACCCCCCCAACCGGCGACGGCAACCCCCCATCCCCCACCCCACCCCCCCTGGCCACCACCGGCGTAGGCAAACTGTTCCGTTCCGCCTGATGCGCATACACGATCTGCCCACTCTCCCCCGCCTCCTCACTCCTCGTAGCGCGATGTCTCCTCTCCCACTCCGCCCCGGCCCCCACCTCCGCCTCGGTCTCAGCAGCTTCATTCTCCAAAATCGGGCTCTGCCCCCCCGGAAGGGGGGGCGTGAGGAGTTGCGACATCCCCGAGCCGGCGCTGCTGCGTTTGCGGCGGTGGGCGATGAATTCGAAACTTTTGGTCTTTTTGTGGCTGTCTACGCTGGAGCGGTTCGCTGCGCTGCTACCAGCAACCACGCCTGCAGCAGCAGATGACTCCTGCTCAGACATCTCCACCAACCCACTCCGCTGATCCAACTCCGCGATCCCGATCCCCGGCCCGCTTCCCGCTGAGAGGGCACTGACATCGCTAATCTGCGACCAATGCCTATTCCCTCCCGGCGACGGATTGCTGATCCTTCCAAAGCGGAGGTTTTGGTCCCGTATCGCTGGGTCTGGGACTGGCTCGCCCCAGGATGCTGAGGTAGGGTACCCGGGTGAGTAGGGCGAGATATTGCTGGGACTGCCTTGGCCGGAGTGGTGGCGTGTGTCGAAGTATTGCGCGTCTCCTAGGGGGACGGCTTGGTAGCCGCCGCCCTGCGTGTTTCCTAGGGGTGGCGAGGCGTAGGGGCTGGGGATGGGTGGGGAGATTGCGGGAGCTTGAGTGATCTGTGTGTCGTAGCTTGAGTTGTGTGTTGGGGTAGGGCGCGAGAGGTGGGGGGTTGCGGCGCCGGAGGAAGTCATCATTAGGGGGTCGATGGACATATTATCGAAGTCGACATTTGTTGGACCCGAGCCCGGGGCGCCGCTGTTGCCGCCGTTAGGGCCACGGTTCTTGGACATGGGCGTGCGGTTTGAGCCGGAGCCGGAGGTGCGGTGGCCTTCGGATTGTTTGGCTACGGCGTTGATGCGCCGCAGCACACACCAGCCTGTTGCGATGATGGCGATGAGGATTACAACTACCCCCACTACGATGCCGGCGAGAGCACCTTTTGAGAGACCGGATGATGAACTTGGTGTCGACGCTACCTTGGCGATTGGAATTGTAGTTGGCGTGAATCTGGGGACTGCTGCTGTTGCTACTGGACTAGGCCCCAATGTGGGTTGAGTTGAAGGCATATATGCGGTACTGATGACGGTATTAACTGTTGCAACATGGCCCTTTGAATCCGTCTTCGTTGTCACGACCGTTACTTTGACTGTGGAAAGTGCTGTCGCGTAACAGTATCCCTGGCCGCAGGCATAGGTACTATGGCAGCAGCCACCGAAGGCGGCGGGGCAGTGAGTAGATGATGCATCGCAAGGCGTGCTTATTGTCGAGCTCGTGGTCGGAATGCAGCTATTGCTCGCACATGCGTAACCTGGCAGACAACATCCACCTGGGAGAGATTAGCCCGAGATTCTATCCCATAGAAGGAGGAAATATACATACCGCCGTCAACGAGCCTACACTCCTGATATCCAAGCTGTGTGCAAATAGATAGCGGGGTAGGTGTTGTCGCATAGCAACTGCTGGTTCCGCAAGAGTGGTCACTGGGACAGCATCCGCCACTTAATGATGACGGGCACAGCGCATAGTTTTGTGGACATTCGTCAGTCCTTTTGTATAATGGCGCTTTTGTAAAGGTCATATCCCGCATCGCTAGTATCGCAGCTGGCTGCTTTGGAACTCCAGTGGGCGCAACCATGATTAATTGGAATGAGAGCTAATTGCAATGAATCGCTTGCGCCGGCACTATTCGTATCGTATGCAGAAGGTATTGGATGGTAATTTCGGGACACGTCGTTCTAGAAGCTCACATCCGTCATCTCGGCATTGAAGGTGGGTGGTCTTGGCGCATGTATAGATTTCGACTGCTGAGTCGCAAACTCGCGCCCTCTTCGAAAGTTTGTTCAATAGCTCAATCCCCCTGTCGCTTTGGAGAAACTCGTCGCCGTTTTGCGATCAATAAATGTCGTCGTTGGGCTGGGCTTACGGCGGTTGCGTGTTCTCTGTCGCAATGCGATGCGCTCCCCCGCGCTACCTCTGCTGGAGCCTTGCCACGAATTCCAAATAAGATATATACAGCACCTCGCGCTTCAAGTCGTATCTCAGACCGATGGAATAAAAAGTATAGAAACAGTATCTATCCAGAGCATATACTCTGCAAAAACCCGACAACGCGTTGACTCGAAAGAAGAGAAAGAATGGCGCAAATCCCGAAATAGATTTACCTATGGGACGGGACTCTCACTCAGCTTATGTACCTGAAGCCCACCAGCTCCGTCTGGCTGCAGTGGCTCCACGACCACGACGATGAATCCCTCCGCGGGAACGAAGGGCTGACAGTGTGGCCACCCAGACGATGGGTAATCGCCCATGCATGCTCCATATCGAACCAGGATGGCACAGCCCGGAGCGAGATGCCTGGCTGTTCCGACGAATGGTGAGGTCGGAAGGATCATGCTTGCTGCAGAGGGAGGGATGGTCCACGAGTGGGAGTGCAACGTCGCGGCTGGTAAAAGGACCGGTGAAGATAGTTCGTGGTGGGGGGGGGGGAGGGGGAGAGGGGGGAAGGATGCGATGGTTTCTCAGCCACGATGGGGCATGACAGGTAAGTGATGGACGTGGTAATAGCCATGAGTGGCCATGAACAGCCACGACCACGAGGTGAACAGCCACCACGGATAGTTGACCGCAGATACTGGGTTGTTGATCAAATAGAGTAGTAAGAATCGTAAGACGAGTCGGGTCAGCGTCAGCCCTATGGTGAAGTGTGAGTATATATGGCGGTGCTGGAGATGTATGAAGAGTGTGCATCTTCGTATGTACAGTACAGCCAGTACTGCACTGCACAACTCAAGCTTAACAGACAAGCACACACACACACACACGATATACGCGAGCTTGACAGGTCAATAATACTCGACTAGTATGTAATATTTAATATATATAATATACCCTTTAAGCTCGGCGACAGGGAGTTGTTCCTTTAATATTGGCAAAGACAGATACCCTTTATGCCGAGAAGGATGTAGGCACCGCACCACCACCTTCCTGTTGTACGTATGTCCGTTGCTGCCCATGTGCGCATCTGCGTGTCTTCTCAAAAATGCTGAATACAACACAACGCCCAGGCCTTCGTCATGTGCCTCGTCATCTCCCCCTCGACGCCTCTCAGCACCACCAAATAGATCAAACCCAGACAAAAGCCAAGTAATAACGACCTCCTACCTATATTCAAGCTCAATATATCCAAGAACCTCACTGTATTTCATATTCAAGTCTAGCACGTGATGCCAAGTCCAGGCCCCCAGTGACGTTCCTTGGCAGATCAGAGAAGCACGTACGCGAGCGACCACCTCGTCATGACCAAGACGGGCCAAGTAGCAGCAACAGCGACGACAGCGACGACAGCGACAGGAGCACGCAACACACTCCCCTCACCTCCACCACACTGAAAGCAAACGGACGGACATACATAGTCCTCATACCACGTCCCTCTCACCACCTGCACCCACCCGCCTCCTTGCATCTCGATCCCCGAATCCCCGGAGCTTAGCTCCCACCCACAACCACGCAGGATGCACATCCCCCCCGCCAACATGGCAATGCCGACGCTGCTCTCCCTCCTCCTCCTCCCCCTCTCCGCCGCGGCGCTGGGGACGATAGATTGCTCCAAGATGCTAGCGGACAAGCATAACTTCGATCTCAGCGCGCTGGATGGACCGCACTCGGTCATGCATGGCGTGGAGCAGCCGCCGTCGTTTTTGAATACTACGTATACGATTAATATCTGTCGGCCGCTGGTGCCGGATAGTGATGCGAAGAAGGAAGAGAGGTGTCCGGGGCCTACGAGAGGTTTGTCTTTCCCTTTTCCCTTTCCCCAGTCCCTGCCCTCATTCCCCTTGTCCCCCCCTTCCCAATCCAATCCACTCTACCACACCACCACCCAAACGAAAACCGGAAAAACGAAATAAGGATCCTAACTAACCCCCCCACAGTCTGCGCAATAGAGCGCCTCATCAACCCCATCGAAAAATCCACCACCATCTCCCGCGTCATCCCCATAGCAGGCGACCTGCAAAACTTCCCCGGCGGCACCCTCCTCGACGCCTCCTACACGCGTCTCCGCACCGCCCCATCCCCCGCCGACCAAGCGCGCGAGGGCATCCGTGTGGAACTACACGGGGGTTCGTATAACGGGCGCAAACAGCGCGCGGTGGTGGAGTTTCTGTGTGATCCTGAGGTGGAGGGGACGGAGGAGGAGGAGGAGAGTGTGTTGGATGTGTATAGGAGAGAGGAGAAGGGGGAGAAGGAGGAGGGGGGAAAGGGGAATAGCACGACGAGAGCGACGAAGTCGTTGGTGTTTAAGAAGTATGGACCTGAGGGGGCGAAGGGGGAGGTTGATGTGTTGACGCTGGAGTGGAGGACGAAGTATGCTTGTGAGAATGTTTCTGGCGGGGGGGGAGGCGGGAAGGAGAAGGGGAATTGGGGGTTTTTCACTTGGTTTATTATTATGTTCGTCACCCCCCATATCCCAACCATCCCAACCTCTATTCGGTTCACTGGGGGGCAAACAAGCTAACACTTAACAGCGCATTCCTATCCACAGCAGCCTACCTCATCTTCGGCTCCTGGCTCAACTACAACCGCTACGGCGCCAGGGGGTGGGACCTCCTCCCCCACGGCGACACCATCCGCGACATCCCCTACCTCGCCAAGGACTGGTCCCGCCGCGTCTTCAACACCGTGCAGGACAGCGGATCGAGGGGCGGATATTCCGCCGTATAGACCGTATCATTCCGTGTGTTGTTTTCCGCGTCTTGGAAAATTGAGAAAAAGGGGATACTGTTGTTTTTCTACCGTGTCTTTTTAGGGTGTTGCTTAGTATACTTAACTTGGTGCCTTGGCCTGTTTTTGGCGTTCGTTGTAGGACCACAGCAGCAGCAGGAAGTCCCTGATTAGGGGGATGGGTTTTTTGTAGCATATAGATGGGTCTTGGAATGGGATTTTAATGTCCGTGGTGCCATTGTGCACCATGTCTTTTTCTCGCACACTTTCCACGCTTCACACTTCCGTACCATGAATCTGTATCTGCATCTCACTCGAACCAAACAGCGAAGAAAGTTGAACAGACTAATATTATTATAACACGCTGGCTACATATATCCAGACTTACTGTAGTAGTTAAGTTACGTCCCGTGTTTATCCTCCGCAGACAGACAAGACCTATCCATCTAACCCTGCCATTATCACCCTTATGGCCCCCGAAAATATCAAAGATGCCTGCCTCACTACCAACCAACCGAAACGCCCCGTCTTTTCCCACAATGCTACCTACCGAGACGCCAAATCCCATGCACACACACNT